>NC_091982.1:256545008-256857145 GCF_044704955.1 Pristiophorus japonicus | reverse complement strand
TATCGATCTCAGCCTTGAACATACTAAACAGTTCAGCATCAACAGACCCTTGGGGTAGTGAATTCCAACCATTCACAATCCTCCGAGTGAAGAAATTCCCCCTCATCTCAGTCTAAATGGCTGACCCCTTATTCTTATGCCCCATAGTTCTAGACTCTCCAGCCAGTGGAGACCTCTCAGCATCTAGTCTGTCAATCCCCCTCAGAATCTTATATGTTTCAATGAGATCACCTCTCATTCTTTGAAACTCCAGAGAGTCAGCATCATAGGCAGTCCCTCAGAATCGAGGAAGACTTGCTTCCACTCCTGAAGTGAGTTCTTTGGTGGCTGAACAGTCCAATTCGAGAGCCACAGTCCCTGTCACAGGTGGGACAGATAGTCGTTGAGGGAAGAGGAGGGTGGGACTGGTTTGCCGCACGCTCTTTCCGCTGCCTGCGCTTGATTTCTGCATGCTCTCGGCGATGAGATTCGAAGTGCTTAACGCCCTCCCAGATGCACTTTCTCCACTTAGGGCGGTCTTTGGCCAGTGACTCCCAGGTGTCGGTGGGGATGTCGCACTTTTTCAGGGAGGCTTTGAGGGTGTCCTTGTAACGTTTCTGCTGCCCACCTTTGGCTCAGTTGCCATGAAGGAGCTCCTCATAGAGCACTTGCTTTGGAAGCCTCGTGTCTGGCATGCGAACTATGTGGCCTGCCCAGCGAAGCTGATCGAGTGTGGTCAGTGCTTCAATGCTGGGGATGTTAGCCTGGACGAGGTCACTGATGTTGGTGTGTCTGTCATCCCAGGGGATTTATAGGATCTTGCGGAGACATCGTTGGTGATATATCTCCAGCGACTTGAGGTGTCTTCTGTACATCATCCATGCCTCTGAGACATAAAGGAGGGTGGGTATTACTACAGCCCTGTAGACCATGAGCTTGGTGGTAGATTTAAGGGCCTGGTCTTCGAACACTCTTTTCCTCAGGCGGCCAAAGGCGGTGTTGAATCTCTGCATCAATGTCTGATTTTGTTGATAAGAGGCTTCCGAGGTATGGGAAATGGTCCACGTTATCCAGGGCCGCGCCGTGGATCTTGATAACTGGTGGGCAGTGCTGTGCGGCGAGGACAGGCTGGTGGAGGACCTTTGTCTTATGGATGTTTAGCCTAAGGCCCATTCTTTTGTATGCCTCAGTAAATACGTTGACTATATCCTGGAGTTCAGCCTCAGAATGTGTACAGGCGCAGGCACCGTCCACGTACTATAACTCAACGACAGAGGTTGGGGTGGTCTTGGACCTGGCCTGGAGATGCCAAAGGTTGAACAGCTTCCCACTAGTTCTGTAGGCCCAAACTACTCAGTTTCTCCTCATAGGACAACCTTCTCTTCCCAGGGATCAATCTAGTGAACCTTCATTGCACCGCCTCCAAGGCAAGTATATCCTTCTTCAGATGAGACCAAAACAATTATAGCAGAAGAAAGGGTTATTAGAGGATTTGAACAGAGTGGAAGATATTGTAAGGAGCGATTCAACTGTTTCAGCCGACCCAGCACCATGTGTACATTGTCACGTCTCACTGTGCTGGCCATTTTCGATGAGAAGGAGAAATGGCAGCAGAAGAACTCGCAGGTCATAGAAGGAAGACCACCAAGATCCACTATTATCTATTGACTTCAATGGAAAAGAAAATCTCGTGGAGTGTAGAATCGACTGCCCATTCAGCAGTGCCCATTTTGCATTCCCGCACTAAATGGATTCAACCCCATTTGAGTCAGCATTCTACATAAGAAACAGAAAAAAAACGGAAATTATCTTCATTAACTGTTTGGAAATGGTCATAACAAGACTTCAAATATCTCTGTCTAAGGCACAAGGTTCTTGCATTATGTGCTCCGTCTAAAACAGAAAGTGTTCACGCCAGGTACCTCTATTACCTAATGCTTCAGTAAACATGAATGAGCTTTGCTCATGGCTGATCAAGAGGCAGGAGGACATAATGTTATTCAGGGCAAGAAATAGGGGTAAGCAGCTGTTAATGATATTTTATACATTTTTACACTGATAGGTTTAAGAATCCGATGGAAATATTATTTATATTACTCACTTTGGGAGTAATTTTGACTTTGGGCGATAGTGGACACAGTGATATTGATACAGCTACCTGCTATACATCTCTCCTGAAATGAAAATAGGGACAGATGGACACTGAGGAGCTGAATCAATATCACCCATTTTATATTTTATATTATATAATGAGCAGAATCATAGAATCATCGAATCGTTACAGCACGGAAGGAGGCCATTTCGGCCCGTCGAGCTCATGCTGGCGCTCTACAAGAGCACCTCAGCTAGTCCCACTCCCCCGCCCCTTCCCCTTAGCCCTACAATCTTTTTTCTTTCAGGTACTTATCCAACTCCCTTTTGAAAGCCGTCATTGAGTCTGCCTCCACCATCCTTTCAGGCCGTGCATTCCAGATCATAACCACTCGCTGTGTAAAAAGGTTTTGGAACTAATAGATTAGATAGTACTTCACAAAGATGGATGTGTTAAAAACAGGTGGAAGAGTGACATTACTGGTGAGGGATATGTATATAACCGCTAGTGAGAAGATAGAACAATAGGTGGAGAGATGACAGAAGCAATATAGACAAACCTCAGGAAGAAAAACAAAGTAATAATGATCAAAAGCTGATCCTGCAGGCCCCAGCCTCAGCCTGGACCCTCAGTTGGGCCCAATTCCACTGTGTTTGGCAAGGTATAAGAACATAACATAAGAAATAGGAGCAGGAGTAGGCCATACGGCCCCTCGAGCCTGCTCCGTCATTTAATACGATCATGGCTGATCCGATCATGGACTCAGGTCCACTTCCCTGCCCGCTTTCTATGACCCCTTATTCCCTTATCATTTAAGAAACTGTCTATTTATGTCTTAAATTTATTCAATGTCCCAGCTTCCACAGCTCTCTGAGACACTGAATTCCACAGATTTACAACCCTCTGAGAGAAGAAATTCCTCATCTCAGTTTTATATGGGCGGCCCCTTATTCTAAGATTATGCCCTCTAGTTCTAGTCTCCCCCATCAGTGGAAACATCCTCTCTGCATCCACCCTGTCAAGCCCCCTCATAATCTTATACGTTTCGATAAGATCGCCTCTCATTCTTCCGAACTCCAATGAATAGAGGCCCAACCTACTCAACCTTTCCTTATAAGTCAGCCCCCTCATCTCTGGAATCAACCTTGTGAACCTTCTCTGAACTGCATCCAAAGCAAGTATATCCTTTCGTAAACCTGGAAACCACAACTGCACGCAGTATTCCAGGTGTGGCCTCACCAATACCCTGTACAGCTAGAGCAAGACTTCCCTGATTTTACACTCCATCCCCTTTGCAATAAAGGCCAAGATTCCATTGGCCTTCCTGATCACTTGCTGTACCTGCATACTAACCTTTTGTGTTTCATGCACAAGTACCCCCAGGTCCTGCTGTACTGCAGCACTTTGCAATCTTTCTCCATTTAAATAATAACATGCTCTTTGAATTTTTCTGCCAAAGTGCATGACCTCACACTTTCCAACATTATACTCCATCTGCCAAATCTTTGGCAACTCACTTCGCCTGTCTATGTCCTTTTGCAGATTTTTTGTGTTCTCCTCACACATTGCTTTTCCTCCCATCTTTGTATCATCGGCAAACTTGGCTACATTACACTCAGTCCCTTCCTCCAAGTCGTTAATATAGATTGCAAATAGTTGGGGTCCCAGCACTGATCCCTGTGGCACCCCACTTTAGAAGTTCTGCCTCCAGAAGGCCGTTGCAGAAACTAGGCCCCTGCATCTGGGACCCGGCGTATCTGGGTCCCAGCAGTGGGCTTTTTGGCCATTCTAACAGACTCTCAACAAACACAGCAGGAGTCCACTGTAACAGTCGATCAGTTTTGGGCTGCTCTGGAACACATCTTCGGTGCTCGACTCAAAACAGCTCAAACTCCTTGATAGCTGCGGTGTCTGTCTGTATGGAGAATTTTAAATGATGCACTCCCATTTGAATTCAGAAACATAGAAACATAGAAACATAGAAAATAGGTGCAGGAGTAGGCCATTCAGCCCTTCTAGCCTGCACCGCCATTCAATGAGTTCATGGCTGAACATGCAACTTCAGTACCCACTTCCTGCTTTCTCGCCATACCCCTTGATCCCCCGAGTAGTAAGGACGTCATCTAACTCCCTTTTGAATATATTTAGTAAATTGGCCTCAACTACTTTCTGTGGTAGAGAATTCCACAGGTTCACCATTCTCTGGGTGAAGAAGTTTCTCCTCATCTCGGTCCTAAATGGCTTACCCCTTATCCTTAGACTGTGACCCCTGGTTCTGGACTTCCCCAACATTGGGAACATTCTTCCTGCATCTAACCTGTCTAAACCCGTCAGAATTTTAAACGTTTCCATGAGATCCCCTCTCATTCTTCTGAACTCCAGTGAATACAAGCCCAGTTGATCGAGGCTTTCTTGATAGGTCAGTCCCACCATCCCGGGAATCAGTCTGGTGAATCTTCGCTGCACTCCCTCAATAGCAAGAATGTCCTTCCTCAAGTTAGGAGACCAAAACTGTACACAATACTCCAGGTGTGGCCTCACCAAGGCCCTGTACAACTGTAGCAACACCTCCCTGCCCCTGTACTCAAATCCCCTCGCTATGAAGGCCAACATGTCATTTGCTTTCTTAACCGCCTGCTGTACCTGCATGCCAACCTTCAATGACTGATGTACCATGACACCCAGGTCTCGTTGCACCTTCCCTTTTCCTAATCTGTCACCATTCAGATAATAGTCTGTCTCTCTGTTTTTACCACCAAAATGGATAACCTCACATTTATCCACATTATACTTCATCTGCCATGCATTTGCCCACTCACCTAACCTATCCAAGTCACTCTGCAGCCTCATAGCATCCTCCTCGCAGCTCACACTGCCACCCAACTTAGTGTCATCCGTAAATTTGGAGATACTACATTTAATCCCCTCGTCTAAATCATTAATGTACAATGTAAACAGCTGGGGCCCCAGCACAGAACCTTGCGGTACCCCATTAGTCACTGCCTGCCATTCTGAAAAGTACCCATTTACTCCTACTCTTTGCTTCCTGCCTGACAACCAGTTCTCAATCCACGTCAGCACACTACCCCCAATCCCATGTGCTTTAACTTTGCACATTAATCTCTTGTGTGGGACCTTGTCGAAAGCCTTCTGAAAGTCCAAATATACCACATCAACTGGTTCTCCCTTGTCCACTTTACTGGAAACATACTCAAAAAATTCCAGAAGGTTTGTCTGGCATGTTTTCCCTTTCACAAATCCATGCTGACTTGGACCTATCATGTCACCATTTTCCAAATGCACTGCTATGACATCCTTAATAATTGATTCCATCATTTTACCCACTACTGAGGTCAGGCTGACCGGTCTATAATTCCCTGTTTTCTCTCTCCCTTCTTTTTTAAAAAGTTGAGTTACATTGGCTACCCTCCACTCGATAGGAACTGATCCAGAGTCAATGGAATGTTGGAAAATGACTGTCAATGCATCCGCTATTTCCAAGGCCACCTCCTTAAGTACTCTGGGATGCAGTCCATCAAGCCCTGGGGATTTATCGGCCTTCAATCCCATCAATTTCCCCAACACAATTTCCCGACTAATAAAGATTTCCCTCAGTTCCTCCTCCTTACTAGACCCTCTGACCCCTTTTATATCCGGAAGGTTGTTGGTGGAATTTAAAACGCACCACTTAAATATAATCCCTTTCACAATGTTTCCTGTGGAAAAATGTTTTTAAAATACTGTAAAACAACAGTCAATTACAGGGAAATCTCACACTTTTGGCACACCCAGTGTAAATTATAAGGAAATCTCACACCTGTGAGTGGTATACCCAGTGTAAATTATAAGGAAATCTCACACCTGTGAATAGTATACCGATTGTAAATTACAGGGAAATCTCACACCTGTTAGTATACACAGTGTAAATTATAGGGAAATCTCACACCTGTGAATAGTATACCGATTGTAAATTACAGGGAAATCTCACACCTGTTAGTATACACAGTGTAAATTATAGGGAAATCTGACACCTGTGAGGAATATACCCAGTGTAAATTACAGGGAAATCTCACACCTGTAAGTAGTGTACACAGTGTAAATTACAGGGAAATCTCACACCTGTGAGTAGTATATCCAGTGTAAATTACAGGGCTATCAGACACCTGTTAGTAGCATACCCAGTGTAAATTACAGGGAAATCTCACACCTGTTAGTATACCCAGTGTAAATAATGGGGAAATCTCACACCTGTGAATTGTACACCCAGTGTAAATTACAGGGAAATCTCACAACTGAGATTAGTATACACAGTGTAAATTACAGGGAAATCACACACCTGTGAATAGTATACCCAGTGTAAATTACAGGGAAATCTCACACCTGTGAATAGTATACCCAGTGTAAATTACAGGGAAATCTCAGACTTGTGAATATTATACCCAGTGTAAATAACAGGGAAATCTCACACCTGTTAGTATACCCAGTGTAAATTACAGGGAAATCTCACACCTGTGAATAGTATACCCAGTGTAAATTACAGGGAAATCTCACACCTGTTAGTATACCCAGTGTAAATTACAGGGAAATCTCACACCTGTGAATAGTATACCCGGTATAAATTACAGGGAAATCTCACACCTGTTAGTATACCCAGTGTAAATTATAGGGACATCTCACACCTGTGAGTAGTATATCCAGTGTAAATTATAGAGAAATCTCACACCTGTGAATAGTATACACAGTATAAATTACAGGGAAATCTCACACCTGTTAGGATACCCAGTGTAAATTAGAGGGCAATCTCACACTTGTGAGTAGTGTACACAGTGTAAATTATAGGAAAATCTCACACCTGTGAATAGAATACCGAGTGAAAATTACAGGGAAATCTCACACCTGTGAATAGTATACCCAGTGTAAATTACAGGGAAATCTCATACCTGTGAGTAGTATATCCAGTGCAAATTACAGGGAAATCTCACACCTGTCAGTATACCCAGTGTAAATAACAGGGAAATCTCACACCTGTGAGTAGTATACTCAGTGTAAATTACAGGAAATCTCACAACTGTGAGTATACCCAGTGAAAATTACAGGAAATTCCACACCTGTGAGTAGAATACACAGTGTAAATTAAAGGGAAATCTCACAGCTGTCAGTATACCCAGTGTAAATTACAGGGAAATCTCACAGTTGTCAGTATACCCAGTGTAAATTACAGGGAAATCTCACACCTGTGAGTAGTATACCCATTGTAAATTAGAGGGAAATCACACACCTGTAAGTAGTATACACTGTGTAAATTACAGGGAAATCTCACACCTGCAAGTAGTATATCCAGTGTAAATTACAGGGAAATCTCACACCTGTGAGTAGTATATGCAGTGCAAATTACAGGGAAATCTCACGCCTGTGAGTAGTATACCCAGTGTAAATTACAGGGAAATCTCACACCTGTTAGTATACACAGTGTAAATTACAGGGAAATCTCACAGCTGTCAGTATTACCCAGTGTAAATTACAGGGAAATCTCACAGCTGTCCGTATTCCCAGTGTAAATTACAGGAAATTTCACACCTGTGAGTAGTATACCCTGTGTAAATTACAGGAAATCTCACACCTGTGAGTAGTATACCCAGTGTAAATTACAGGGAAATCTTACGCCTGTGAGTAGCGTACCCCGTGTAAATAATAGGGAATTCTCACACTTGTTAGTATACCCAGTGTAAATTACAGGGAAATCTCACACCTGTGAGTAGTATACCCAGTGTAAATTAGAGGGAAATCTCACACCTGTGAGCAGTATACCGAGTGTAAATTACAGGGAAATCTCACACCTGTTAGTCTACCCAGTATAAATTACAGGTAAATCTCACACCTGTTAGTAAAAGCCGTGTAAATTACAAGGAAATATCACACCTGTGAGTAGCATACCCAGTATAAATTACAGGGAAATCTCACACCTGTTAGTATACCCAGTGTAAATTACACGGAAATCTCACACCTGTGAGGAGTATACTCAGTGTAAACTACAGGAAATCTCACAACTGTGAGTATACCCAGTGAAAATTACAGGAAATTCCACACCTGTGAGTAGAATACACAGTGTAAATTAAAGGGAAATCTCACAGCTGTCAGTATACCCAGTGTAAATGACAGGGAAATCTCACAGCTGTCAGTATACCCAGTGTAAATTACAGGGAAATCTCACACCTGTGAGTAGTATACCCATTGTAAATTAGAGGGAAATCACACACCTGTAAGTAGTATACACTGTGTAAATTACAGGGAAATCTCACACCTGCAAGTAGTATATCCAGTGTAAATTACAGGGAAATCTCACACCTGTGAGTAGTATACCCAGTTTAAATTACAGGGAAATCTCACACCTGTGAGTAGTATAGCCAGTGTAAATTACAGGGAAATCTCACACCTGTGAGCAGTATACCCAGTGACAATTACAGAGAAATCTCACACCTGTGAATAGTATACCCAGTGTAAATTACAGGGAAGTCTCACACCTGTTAGTGTACCCAGTTTAAATTACAGGGAAATCTCACACCTGTGAGTAGTATACCCATTGTAAATTAGAGGGAAATCACACACCTGTAAGTAGTATACACTGTGTAAATTACAGGGAAATCTCACACCTGCAAGTAGTATATCCAGTGTAAATTACAGGGAAATCTCACACCTGTGAGTAGTATACCCAGTTTAAATTACAGGGAAATCTCACACCTGTGAGTAGTATAGCCAGTGTAAATTACAGGGAAATCTCACACCTGTAAGCAGTATACCCAGTGACAATTACAGAGAAATCTCACACCTGTGAATAGTATACCCAGTGTAAATTACAGGGAAATCTCACACCTGTTAGTGTACCCAGTTTAAATTACAGGGAAATCTCACACCTGTGAGTAGTATACCCAGAATAAATTTCAGAGAAATCTCACACCTGTGAGTAGTATACCCAATGAAAATTATAGGGAAATCTCACACCTGTGAGTAGTATAGCCAGTGGAAATTATAGATAAATCTCACACCTGTGAATTGTATACCCAGTGTAAATTACAGGGAAATCTCACACCTGTGAGAAGTATACCCAGTGTAAATTACAGGGATATCTCACATCTGTGAGTAGTATACCCAGTGTAAATTACAGGAAAATCTCACACGTGTTAGTTTATCCTGTGTACATTATAGGGAAATCTCACATGTGTAAATATACCGAGTGTAAATTACACTGCAATCTCACATCTGTGAATTGTAAACACAGTGTACATGACAGGGAAATCTCACACCTGTGAATAATATACACAGTGTAAATTACAGGGAAATCTCACACCTGTTATTATACCCAGTGTAAATAATGGGGAAATCTCACACCTGTCAATAGTATACCCAGTGAAAATTATAGGGAAATCGCACACCTGTGAGAAGTATACCCAGTGTAAATTACAGAGAAACCTCACACCTGTGAGTAGTATACCCAGTGTAAATTACAGGGAAATCTCACACCTGTGAGTAGTATACCCAGTGTAAATTACAGGGAAATCTCACACCTGTGGGTAGTATACCCAGTGTAAATTACAGGGAAATCTCACACCTGTTAGTATACCCAGTGTAAATTACAGGGTAATCTCACACCTGTGAATAATATACACAGTGTAAATTACAGGGAAATCTCACACCTGTGAGTAGTATATCCAGTGTAAATTACAGGGCTATCAGACACCTGTTAGTAGCATACCCAGTGTAAATTACAGGGAAATCTCACACCTGTTAGTATACCCAGTGTAAATAATGGGGAAATCTCACACCTGTGAATTGTACACCCAGTGTAAATTACAGGGAAATCTCACAACTGTGATTAGTATACACAGTGTAAATTACAGGGAAATCACACACCTGTGAATAGTATACCCAGTGTAAATTACAGGGAAATCTCACACCTGTGAATAGTATACCCAGTGTAAATTACAGGGAAATCTCAGACTTGTGAATATTATACCCAGTGTAAATAACAGGGAAATCTCACACCTGTTAGTATACCCAGTGTAAATTACAGGGAAATCTCACACCTGTGAATAGTATACCCAGTGTAAATTACAGGGAAATCTCACACCTGTTAGTATACCCAGTGTAAATTACAGGGAAATCTCACACCTGTGAATAGTATACCCGGTATAAATTACAGGGAAATCTCACACCTGTTAGTATACCCAGTGTAAATTATAGGGACATCTCACACCTGTGAGTAGTATATCCAGTGTAAATTATAGAGAAATCTCACACCTGTGAATAGTATACACAGTATAAATTACAGGGAAATCTCACACCTGTTAGGATACCCAGTGTAAATTAGAGGGCAATCTCACACTTGTGAGTAGTGTTCACAGTGTAAATTATAGGAAAATCTCACACCTGTGAATAGAATACCGAGTGAAAATTACAGGGAAATCTCACACCTGTGAATAGTATACCCAGTGTAAATTACAGGGAAATCTCATACCTGTGAGTAGTATATCCAGTGCAAATTACAGGGAAATCTCACACCTGTCAGTATACCCAGTGTAAATAACAGGGAAATCTCACACCTGTGAGTAGTATACTCAGTGTAAATTACAGGAAATCTCACAACTGTGAGTATACCCAGTGAAAATTACAGGAAATTCCACACCTGTGAGTAGAATACACAGTGTAAATTAAAGGGAAATCTCACAGCTGTCAGTATACCCAGTGTAAATTACAGGGAAATCTCACAGTTGTCAGTATACCCAGTGTAAATTACAGGGAAATCTCACACCTGTGAGTAGTATACCCATTGTAAATTAGAGGGAAATCACACACCTGTAAGTAGTATACACTGTGTAAATTACAGGGAAATCTCACACCTGCAAGTAGTATATCCAGTGTAAATTACAGGGAAATCTCACACCTGTGAGTAGTATATGCAGTGCAAATTACAGGGAAATCTCACGCCTGTGAGTAGTATACCCAGTGTAAATTACAGGGAAATCTCACACCTGTTAGTATACACAGTGTAAATTACAGGGAAATCTCACAGCTGTCAGTATTACCCAGTGTAAATTACAGGGAAATCTCACAGCTGTCCGTATTCCCAGTGTAAATTACAAGAAATTTCACACCTGTGAGTATAATACCCTGTGTAAATTACAGGAAATCTCACACCTGTGAGTAGTATACCCAGTGTAAATTACAGGGAAATCTTACGCCTGTGAGTAGCGTACCCCGTGTAAATAATAGGGAATTCTCACACTTGTTAGTATACCCAGTGTAAATTACAGGGAAATCTCACACCTGTGAGTAGTATACCCAGTGTAAATTAGAGGGAAATCTCACACCTGTGAGCAGTATACCGAGCGTAAATTACAGGGAAATCTCACACCTGTTAGTCTACCCAGTATAAATTACAGGTAAATCTCACACCTGTTAGTAAAAGCCGTGTAAATTACAAGGAAATATCACACCTGTGAGTAGCATACCCAGTATAAATTACAGGGAAATCTCACACCTGTTAGTATACCCAGTGTAAATTACAGGGAAATCTCACACCTGTGAGTAGTATACCCATTGTAAATTAGAGGGAAATCACACACCTGTAAGTAGTATACACTGTGTAAATTACAGGGAAATCTCACACCTGCAAGTAGTATATCCAGTGTAAATTACAGGGAAATCTCACACCTGTGAGTAGTATACCCAGTTTAAATTACAGGGAAATCTCACACCTGTGAGTAGTATAGCCAGTGTAAATTACAGGGAAATCTCACACCTGTGAGCAGTATACCCAGTGACAATTACAGAGAAATCTCACACCTGTGAATAGTATACCCAGTGTAAATTACAGGGAAATCTCACACCTGTTAGTGTACCCAGTTTAAATTACAGGGAAATCTCACACCTGTGAGTAGTATACCCATTGTAAATTAGAGGGAAATCACACACCTGTAAGTAGTATACACTGTGTAAATTACAGGGAAATCTCACACCTGCAAGTAGTATATCCAGTGTAAATTACAGGGAAATCTCACACCTGTGAGTAGTATACCCAGTTTAAATTACAGGGAAATCTCACACCTGTGAGTAGTATAGCCAGTGTAAATTACAGGGAAATCTCACACCTGTAAGCAGTATACCCAGTGACAATTACAGAGAAATCTCACACCTGTGAATAGTATACCCAGTGTAAATTACAGGGAAATCTCACACCTGTTAGTGTACCCAGTTTAAATTACAGGGAAATCTCACACCTGTGAGTAGTATACCCAGAGTAAATTTCAGAGAAATCTCACACCTGTGAGTAGTATACCCAATGAAAATTATAGGGAAATCTCACACCTGTGAGTAGTATAGCCAGTGGAAATTATAGATAAATCTCACACCTGTGAATTGTATACCCAGTGTAAATTACAGGGAAATCTCACACCTGTGAGAAGTATACCCAGTGTAAATTACAGGGATATCTCACATCTGTGAGTAGTATACCCAGTGTAAATTACAGGAAAATCTCACACGTGTTAGTTTATCCTGTGTACATTATAGGGAAATCTCACATGTGTAAATATACCGAGTGTAAATTACACTGCAATCTCACATCTGTGAATTGTAAACACAGTGTACATGACAGGGAAATCTCACACCTGTGAATAATATACACAGTGTAAATTACAGGGAAATCTCACACCTGTTATTATACCCAGTGTAAATAATGGGGAAATCTCACACCTGTCAATAGTATACCCAGTGAAAATTATAGGGAAATCGCACACCTGTGAGAAGTATACCCAGTGTAAATTACAGAGAAACCTCACACCTGTGAGTAGTATACCCAGTGTAAATTACAGGGAAATCTCACACCTGTGAGTAGTATACCCAGTGTAAATTACAGGGAAATCTCACACCTGTGGGTAGTATACCCAGTGTAAATTACAGGGAAATCTCACACCTGTTAGTATACCCAGTGTAAATTACAGGGTAATCTCACACCTGTGAATAATATACACAGTGTAAATTACAGGGAAATCTCACACCTGTTATTATACCCAGTGTAAATTAGAGGGAAATCTCACACCTGTGAGTAGTATACCCAGTGAAAATTATCGGGAAATCTCACACCTGTGAACAGTTTACACAGTGTAAATTACAGGGAAATCTCACACCTGTGAGCAGTATACCCAGTGACAATTACAGAGAAATCTCACACCTATGAATAGTATACCCAGTGTAAATTACAGGGAAATCTCACACCTGTTAGTGTACCCAGTTTAAATTACAGGGAAATCTCACACCTGTGAGTAGTATAGCCAGTGTAAATTACAGGGAAATCTCACACCTGTGAGCAGTATACCCAGTGACAATTACAGAGAAATCTCACACCTGTGAATAGTATACCCAGTGTAAATTACAGGGAAATCTCACACCTGTTAGTGTACCCAGTTTAAATTACAGGGAAATCTCACACCTGTGAGTAGTATACCCAGAGTAAATTTCAGAGAAATCTCACACCTGTGAGTAGTATACCCAATGAAAATTATAGGGAAATCTCACACCTGTGAGTAGTATAGCCAGTGGAAATTATAGATAAATCTCACACCTGTGAATTGTATACCCAGTGTAAATTACAGGGAAATCTCACACCTGTGAGAAATATACCCAGTGTAAATTACAGGGATATCTCACATCTGTGAGTAGTATACCCAGTGTAAATTACAGGAAAATCTCACACGTGTTAGTTTATCCTGTGTACATTATAGGGAAATCTCACATGTGTAAATATACCGAGTGTAAATTACACTGCAATCTCACATCTGTGAATTGTAAACACAGTGTACATGACAGGGAAATCTCACACCTGTGAGAAGTATACCCAGTGTAAATTACAGAAAATCTCACACTTGTGAGTAGTATACCCAGTGTAAATTATAGAGAATTCTCACACCTGTTAGTATACCCAGTGTAAATTACAGGGAAATCTCACGCCTGTGAGTAGTACACCCAGTGTAAATTACAGGGAAATCTCACACCTGTTAGTGTACCCAGTTTGAATTACAGGGAAATCTCACACCTGTGAGTAATATACCCAGTGTAAATTATAGGGAAATCTCACACCTGTGAGCAGTATACCCAGTGTACATTACAGGGAAATCTCACACCTGTTAGTATACCCAGTGTAAATTACAGGTAAATCTTACACCTGTTAGTAAAACCAGTGTAAATTACAAGGAAATCTCACATTTGTGAGTAGTATACCCAGTGTAAATTATTGGGAAATCTCACACCTGTGAGTAGCATACCCAGTGTAAATTACAGGGAAATCACACACCTGTAAGTAGTATATCCAGTGTTAATTACTGGGAAATCTCACACCTGTGAGTGGTATACTCAGTGTAAATTACAGAAAATCACACAACTGTGAGTATACCCAGTGAAAATTACAGGAAATTTCACATCTGTGAGTAGTATACACAGTGTAAATTAAAGGGAAATCTCACAGCTGTCAGTATACACAGTGCAAATTACAGGGAAATCTCACAGCTGTCAGTATACCCAGTGTAAATTGCAGGGAAATCTAACATTTGTGAGTAGTATACACAGTGTAAATTACAGGGAAATCTCACACATATTAGCATACCCAGTGTAAATTACAGGGAAATCTCATAGCTGTCAGTATACCCAGTGTAAATTACAGGGAAATCTCACACCTGTGAGTAGTATACCCAGTGTAAATTAGAAGGAAATCTCACACCTGTAAGTAGTATACCCAGTGTAAATTACAGGGAAATCTCACACCTGTAAGTAGAAAACACAGTGTAAATTACAGGGAAATCTCACACCTGTAAGTAGTATATCCAGTGTTAATTACTGGGCAATCTCACACCTGTGAGTAGTATACCCAGTGTAAATTACAGGGAAATATCACACCTGTAAATAGTATACCCAATGTAAATTACAGGGAAATCTCACACCTGTGAGTACTATACCCAGTGTAAATTACAGGGAAATCTCACACTTGTGAGTTGTATACCCAGTGTAAATTATAGTGAAATCTCACAGCTGTCAGTATACCCAGTGTAAATTACAGGGAAATCTCACACCTGCTAGTATACCCAGTGTAAATTACAGGAAATTTCACACCTGTGAGTAGTATACCCTGTGTAAATTACAGGAAATCTCACACCTGTGAGTAGTATACCCAGTGTGAATTATAGAGAATTCTCACACCTGTTAGTATACCCAGTGTAAATTACAGGGAAATCTCACGCCTGTGAGTAGTATACCCAGTGTAAATTACAGGGAAATCTCACACCTGTTAGTGTACCCAGTTTGAATTACAGGGAAATTTCACACCTGTGAGGAGTATACCCAGTGTGAATTACAGGGAAATCTCACACCTGTTAGAATAACCAGTGTAAATTAATGGGCAATCTCACACCTGTTAGTAAAACCAGTGGAAATTACAAGGAAATCTCACACCTGTGAGTTGTATACCCAGTGACAATTATAGGTAAAATCTCACATCTGTGAGTTGTATACCCAGTGTAAATTACAGGGAAATCTCACAGCTGTCATTATACCCAGTGTAAATGACAGGGAAATCTCACACCTGTTAGTATACACAGTGTACATTACAGGGTAATCTCACAGCTGTTAGTATACACAGTGTAAATTACAGGGAAATCTCACAGCTGTCAGTATACCCAGTGTAAATTACAGGGAAATATCACACCTCTTAGTAAACCCAATGTAAATTACAGGGAAATCTCACAGCTGTCCGTATTCCCAGTGTAAATTACAGGAAATTTCACACCTGTGAGTAGTATACCCTGTGTAAATTACAGGAAATCTCACACCTGTGAGTAGTATACCCAGTGTAAATTACAGGGAAATCTCACAGCTGTCATTATACCCAGTGTAAATGACAGGGAAATCTCACACCTGTTAGTATACACAGTGTACATTACAGGGTAATCTCACAGCTGTTAGTATACACAGTGTAAATTACAGGGAAATCTCACAGCTGTCAGTATACCCAGTGTAAATTACAGGGAAATATCACACCTCTTAGTAAACCCAATGTAAATTACAGGGAAATCTCACAGCTGTCCGTATTCCCAGTGTAAATTACAGGAAATTTCACACCTGTGAGTAGTATACCCTGTGTAAATTACAGGAAATCTCACACCTGTGAGTAGTATACCCAGTGTAAATTACAGGGAAATCTCACACCTGTAAGCAGTATACCGAGTGTAAATTACAGAGAAATCTCACACCTGTTAGTCTACCCAGTGTAAATTACAGGTAAATCTCACACCTGTTAGTAAAAGCCGTGTAAATTACAAGGAAATATCACACCTGTGAGTAGCATACCCAGTGTAAATTACAGGGAAATCTCACACCTGTGAGTAGTATACACAGTGTAAATTACAGGGAAATCTCACACCTGTAAATAGTATACCCAGTGCAAATTACAGGAAATCTCACAACTGTGAGTATACCCAGTGAAAATTACAGGAAATTCCACACCTGTGAGTAGAATACACAGTGTAAATTAAAGGGAAATCTCACAGCTGTCAGTATACCCAGTGTAAATTACAGGGAAATCTCACAGCTGTCAGTATACCCAGTGTAAATTGCGGGGAAATCTAACACATGTGAGTAGTATACACAGTGTAAATTACAGGGAAATCTCACACATGTTAGCATACCCAGTGTAAATTACAGGGAAATCTCACAGCTGTCAGTATACCCAGTGTAAATTACAGGGAAATCTCACACCTGTGAGTAGTATACCCAGTGTAAATTAGAGGGAAATCTCACACCTGTAAGTAGTATACCCAGTGTAAATTACAGGGAAATCTCACACCTGTAAGTAGAAAACACAGTGTAAATTACAGGGAAATCTCACACCTGTAAGCAGTATAACCAGTGTTAATTACAGGGAAATCTCACACCTGTGAGTAGTATACCCAGTGTAAATTACAGGGAAATCTCACACCTGTAAATAGTATACCCAGTGCAAATTACAGGGAAATCTCACACCTGTGAGTAGTATACCCAGTGTAAATTACAGGGAAATCTCACACTTGTGAGTTGTATACCCAGTGTAAATTATAGCGAAATCTCACAGCTGTCAGTATACCCAGTGTAAATTACAGGGAAATCTCACACCTGCTAGTATACCCAGTGTAAATTACAGGAAATTTCACACCTGTGAGGAGTATACCCTGTGTAAATTACAGGAAATTTCACACCTGTGAGTAGTATACCCAGTGTGAATTATACAGAATTCTCACACCTGTTAGTATACCCAGTGTAAATTACAGGGAAATCTCACGCCTGTGAGTAGTATACCCAGTGTAAATTACAGGGAAATCTCACACCTGTTAGTGTACCCAGTTTGAATTGCAGGGAAATGTCACACCTGTGAGGAGTATACCCAGTGTAAATTACAGGGAAATCTCACACCTGTTAGTAAAACCAGTGTAAATTACAAGGAAATCTCACACCTGTGAGTAGTATACCCAGTGAAAATTATAGGGAAATCTCACATCTGTGAGAAGTATACCCAGTGTAAATTACAGGGAAATCTCACACCTGTAAGTAGTATACCCAGTGTAAATTACAGGGAAATCTCACACCTGTAGTAAAACCAGTGTAAATTACAAGGAAATCTCACACCTGTGAGTAGTATACCCAGTGAAAATTATAGGGAAATCTCACATCTGTGAGTTGTATACCCAGTGTAAATTACAGGGAAATCGCACAGCTGTCATTATACCCAGTGTACATTACAGGGAAATCTCACACCTGTTAGTATACACAGTGTAAATTACAGGGAAATCTCACAGCTGTCCGTATACCCAGTGTAAATTACAGGGAAATCTCACACCTGTAGTAAAACCAGTGTAAATTACAGGGAAATCTCACAGCTGTCCGTATTCCCAGTGTAAATTACAGGAAATTTCACACCTGTGAGTAGTATACCCTGTGTAAATTACAGGAAATCTCACACCTGTGAGTAGTATACCCAGTGTAAATTACAGGGAAATCTCACACCTGTGAGTAGTATACCGAGTGTAAATTATAGGGAAATCTCACACCTGTTAGTCTACCCAGT
Organism: Pristiophorus japonicus; assembly: GCF_044704955.1. Lineage (NCBI taxonomy): Eukaryota > Metazoa > Chordata > Chondrichthyes > Pristiophoridae > Pristiophorus > Pristiophorus japonicus. The sequence continues at coordinate 256,838,933 of NC_091982.1, read as the reverse complement.
GTAAATTACAGGTAAATCTCACACCTGTTAGTAAAAGCCGTGTAAATTACAAGGAAATATCACACCTGTGAGTAGCATACCCAGTGTAAATTACAGGGAAATCTCACACCTGTTAGTATACCCAGTGTAAATTACAGGGAAATCTCACACCTGTGATAGTATACTCAGTGTAAATTACAGGAAATCTCACAACTGTGAGAATACCCAGTGAAAATTACAGGAAATTCCACACCTGTGAGTAGAATACACAGTGTAAATTAAAGGGAAATCTCACAGCTGTCAGTATACCCAGTGTAAATTACAGGGAAATCTCACAGCAGTCAGTATACCCAGTGTAAATTAGAGGGAAATCTCACACCTGTAAGTGGTATACACTGTGTAAATTAAAGGGAAATCTCACACCTGTAAGTAGTATACCCAGTTTAAATTACAGGGAAATCTCACACCTATGTGTAGTATACCCAGTGTAAATTACAAGGAAATCTCACACCTGTTAGTATACTCAGTGTAAATTACAGAGTATTCTCACACCTGTGAATAATATACACAGTGTAAATTACAGGGAAATCTCACACCTGTTAGTATACCCAGTGTAATTAATGGGGAAATCTCACACCTGTCAATAGTATACCCAGTGAAAATTATAGGGAAATCGCACACCTGTGAGAAGTATACCCAGTGTAAATTACAGGGAAATCTCACACCTCTTAGTAAACCCAGTGTAAAGTACAGGGAAATCTCACAGCTGTCCGTATTCCCAGTGTAAATTACAGGAAATTTCACACCTGTGAGTAGTATACCCTGTGTAAATTACAGGAAATCTCACACCTGTGAGTAGTATACCCAGTGTAAATTACAGGGAAATCTTACGCCTGTGAGTAGCATACACCGTGTTAATAATAGGGAATTCTCACACATGTTAGTATACCCAGTGTAAATTACAGGGAAATCTCACAACTGTGAGTAGTATACCCAGTGTAAATTACAGGGAAATCTCACACCTGTGAGCAGTATACCGAGTGTAAATTATAGGGAAATCTCACACCTGTTAGTCTACCCAGTGTAAATTATAGGGAAATCTCACACCTGTTAGTAAAAGCCGTGTAAATTACAAGGAAATATCACACCTGTGAGTAGCATACCCAGTGTAAATTACAGGGAAATCTCACACCTGTTAGTATACCCAGTGTAAATTACAGGGAAATCTCACACCTGTGATAGTATACTCAGTGTAAATTACAGGAAATCTCACAACTGTGAGTATACCCAGTGAAAATTACAGGAAATTCCACACCTGTCAGTAGAATACACAGTGTAAATTAAAGGGAAATCTCACAGCTGTCAGTATACCCAGTGTAAATTACAGGGAAATCTCACAGCTGTCAGTATACCCAGTGTAAATTAGAGGGAAATCTCACACCTGTAAGTGGTATACACTGTGTAAATTAAAGGGAAATCTCACACCTGTAAGTAGTATACACAGTGTAAATTACAGGGAAATCTCACACCTGTGAGTAGTATACCCAGTGTAAATTACAAGGAAATCTCACACCTGTTAGTATACTCAGTGTAAATTACAGAGTAATCTCACACCTGTGAATAATATACACAGTGTAAATTACAGGGAAATCTCACACCTGTTAGTATACCCAGTGTAAATAATGGGGAAATCTCACACCTGTCAATAGTATACCAAGTGAAAATTATAGGGAAATCGCACACCTGTGAGAAGTATACCCAGTGTAAATTACAGGGAAATCTCACACCTGTAAGTAGTATACCCAGTGTAAATTACAGGGAAATCTCACACCTGTGAGTAGTATACCCGGTGTAAATTACAGGGAAATCTCACACCTGTTAGTATACCCAGTGTAAATTACAGGGTAATCTCACGCCTGTGAATAATATACACGGTGTAAATTACAGGGAAATCTCACACCTGTTAGTACACCCAGTGTAAATAATAGGGAAATCTCACACCTGTCAATGTTATACCCAGTGAAAATTATAGGGAAAACTCACACCTGTGAGAAGTATACCCAGTGTAAATAACAGGGAAATCTCACACCTGTTAATATACCCAGTGTAAATTACAGGGTAATCTCACACCTGTGAATAATATACACAGTGTAAATTACAGGGAAATCTCACACCTGTTATTATACCCAGTGTAAATTAGAGGGAAATCTCACACCTGTGAGTAATATACACAGTGAAAATTATAGGGAAATCTCACACCTGTGAATAGTATACACAGTGTAAATTACAGGGAAATCTCACACCTGTGAGCAGTATACCCAGTGACAATTACAGAGAAATCTCACATCTGTGAATAGTATACCCAGTGTAAATTACAGGGAAATCTCACACCTGTTAGTGTACCTAGTTTAAATTACAGGGAAATCTCACACCTGTGAGTAGTACACCCAGAGTAAATTTCAGGGACATCTCACACCTGTGAGTAGTATACCCAATTAAAATTACAGGGAAATCTCACACCTGTGAGAAGTATAGCAATTGGAAATTATAGATAAATCTCACACCTGTGAATTGTCTACCCAGTGTAAATTACAGGGAAATCTCACACATGTTAGTATAGCCTGTGTACATTATAGGGAAATCTCACACCTATTAGTGTACCCAGTGTAAATTACAGGGAAATCTCACAGCTGTCATTATACCCAGTGTAAATGACAGGAAAATCTCACACCTGTTAGTATACACAGTGTAAATTACAGGGAAATCTCACAGCTGTCAATATACCCAGTGCAAATTACAGGGAAATCTCACACCTCTTAGTATACCCAGTGTAAATTACAGGGAAATCTCACAGCTGTCTGTATTCCCAGTGTAAATTACAGGAAATTTCACACCTGTGAGTAGTATACCCTGTGTAAATTACAGGAAATCTCACACCTGTGAGTAGTATACCCAGTGTAAATTACAGGGAAATCTTACGCCTGTGAGTAGCATACCCAGTGTAAATAATAGGGAATTCTCACACCTGTTAGTATACCCAGTGTAAATTACAGGGAAATCTCACACCTGTGAGTAGTATACCCAGTGTAAATTACAGGGAAATCTCACACCTGTGAGCAGTATACCCAGTGTAAATTACAGGGAAATCTCACACCTGTTAGTATACCCAGTGTAAATTACAGGGAAATCTCACACCTGTTAGTAAAACCAGTGTAAATTACAAGGAAATCTCACACCTGTGAGTAGCATACCCAGTGTAAATTACAGGGAAATCTCACACCTGTTAGTATACCCAGTGTAAATTACAGGAAAATCTCACACCTGTGAGTAGTATACTCAGTGTAAATTACAGGAAATCTCACAACTGTGAGTATACCCAGTGAAAATTACAGGAAATTCCACACCTGTGAGTAGAATACACAGTGTAAATTAAAGGGAAATCTCACAGCTGTCAGTATACCCAGTGTAAATGACAGGGAAATCTCACAGCTGTCAGTATACCCAGTGTAAATTACAGGGAAATCTCACAACTGTGAGTAGTATACCCAGTGTAAATTAGAGGGAAATCACACACCTGTAAGTAGTATACACTGTGTAAATTACAAGGAAATCTCACACCTGTAAGTAGTATATCCAGTGTAAATTACAGGGAGATCTCACACCTGTGAGTAGTATACACTGTGTAAATTACAGGGAAATCTCACACATGTAAGTAGTATACCCAGTGTAAATTACAGGGAAATCTCACACCTGTGAGTATACTCAGTGAAAATTACAGGAAATTTCACACGTGTGAGTAGTATACACAGTGTAAGTTAAAGGGAAATCTCACAGCTGTCAGTATACCCAGTGTAAATTACAGGGAAATCTCACAGCTGTCAGTATACCCAGTGTAAATTGCAGGGAAATCTAACACTTGTGAGTAGTATACCCAGTCTAAATTACAGGGAAATCTCACACCTGTGAGTAGTATACCCAGTGTAATTTACAGGGAAATCTCACACCTGTGAGTAGTATACCCAGTTTAAATTACAGGGAAATCTGACACCTGTGAGAAGTATACACGGTGTAAATTACAGGGAAATCTCACAGCTGTCAGTATACCCAGTGTAAATTACAGGGACATCTCACAGCTGTCAGTATACCCAGTGTAAATTATAGGGAAATCTCACACCTGTGCGTAGTATACCCAGTGTAAGTTACAGGAAAATCTCACACCTGTGAATAGTATACACAGTGTAAATTACAGGGAAATCTCACAACTGTGAGTAGTATAGCCAGTGTAAATTACAGGGAAATCTCACACCTGTGAGCAGTATACCCAGTGACAATTACAGAGAAATCTCACACCTGTGAATAGTATACCCAGTGTAAATGACAGGAATTCTCACACTTGTGAGTAGTATACACAGTGTAAATTACAGAGAAATCTCACAGCTGTCAGTATTCCCAGTGTAAATTACAGGGAAATCTCACAGCTGTTAGTATACCCAGTGTAAATTACAGGGAAATCTCACAGCTGTCAGTATACCCAGTCTAACTTACAGAAAATCTCACACTTGTGAGTAGTATACCCTGTGTAAATTACAGGAAATCTCAAACCTGTGAGTAGTACACCCAGTGTAAATTATAGAGAATTCTCACACCTGTTAGTATACCCTGTGTAAATTACAGGGAAATCTCACACCTGTGAGTAGTATACCCAGTGGAAATTACAGGGAAATCTCACACCTGTTAGTATACCCAGTGTAAATGACAGGGAAATCTCACACCTGTGAGTAGTATACCCAGTGTAAATTACAGGGTAATCTCACACCTGTGAATAATATACACAGTGTAAATTACAGGGATATCTCACACCTGTGAGTAGTATACCCAGTGTAAATTACAGGGTAATCTCACACCTGTGAATAATATACACAGTGTAAATTACAGGGATATCTCACACCTGTGAGTAGTATACCCAGTGTAAATTACAGGGAAATCTCACACCTGTAAGTAGTATACCCAGTGTAAATTACAGGGAAATCTCACACCTGTAAGTAGTATACACAGTGTAAATTAAAGTGAAATCTCACACCTGTAAATAGTATACCCAGTGTAAATTACAGGGAAATCTCACAATTGTGAGTTGTATACCCAGTTTAACTTAGAGGGAAATCTCACAGCTGTCAGTATACCCAGCGTAAATTACAGGGACATCTCACAGCTGTCAGTATACCCAGTGTAAATTATAGGGAAATCTCACACCTGTGCGTAGTATACCCAGTGTAAGTTACAGGAAAATCTCACACCTGTGAATAGTATACACAGTGTAAATTACAGGGAAATCTCACAACTGTGAGTAGTATAGCCAGTGTAAATTACAGGGAAATCTCACACCTGTGAGCAGTATACCCAGTGACAATTACAGAGAAATCTCACACCTGTGAATAGTATACCCAGTGTAAATTACAGGGAAATCTCCCACCTGTGAGTAGTATACCCAGTGTAAATTACAGGAATTCTCACACTTGGGCGTAGTATACAAAGTGTAAATTACAGAGAAATCTCACAGCTGTCAGTATTCCCAGTGTAAATTACAGGGACATCTCACAGCTGTCAGTATACCCAGTGTAAATTATAGGGAAATCTCACACCTGTGCGTAGTATACCCAGTGTAAGTTACAGGAAAATCTCACACCTGTGAATAGTATACACAGTGTAAATTACAGGGAAATCTCACAGGTTATCCACTTTGGTGGTAAAAACAGAGAGACAGACTATTATCTGAATGGTGACAGATTAGGAAAAGGGAAGGTGCAACGAGACCTGGGTGTCATGGTACATCAGTCATTGAAGGTTGGCATGCAGGTACAGCAGGCGGTTAAGAAAGCAAATGGCATGTTGGCCTTCATAGCGAGGGGATTTGAATACAGGGGCAGGGAGGTGTTGCTACAGTTGTACAGGGCCTTGGTGAGGCCACACCTGGAGTATTGTGTACAGTTTTGGTCTCCTAACTTGAGGAAGGACATTCTTGCTATTGAGGGAGTGCAGCGAAGGTTCACCAGACTGATTCCCGGGATGGCGGGACTGACCTATCAAGAAAGATTGGATCAATTGGGCTTGTATTCACTGGAGTTCAGAAGAATGAGAGGGGACCTCATAGAAACGTTTAAAATTCTGACGGGTTTAGACAGGTTAGATGCAGAAAGAATGTTCCCAATGTTGGGGAAGTCCAGAACCAGGGGTCACAGTCTGAGGATAAGGGGTAAGCCATTTAGGACCGAGATGAGGAGAAACTTCTTCACCCAGAGAGTGGTGAACCTGTGGAATTCTCTACCACAGAAAGTAGTTGAGGCCAATTCACTAAATATATTCAAAAGGGAGTTAGATGAAGTCCTTACTACTCGGGGGATCAAGGGTTATGGCGAGAAAGCAGGAAGGGGGTACTGAAGTTTCATGTTCAGCCATGAACTCATTGAATGGCGGTGCAGGCTAGAAGGGCTGAATGGCCTGCTCCTACACCTATTTTCTATGTTTCTATGTTTCTATGTTTCTATCTCACGCCTGTTAGTATACCCAGTGTAAATTACAGGGAAATCTCACAGCTGTCAGTATACCCAATCTAACTTACAGAAAATCTCACACTTGTGAGTAGTATTCCCTGTGAAAATTACAGGAAATCTCACACCTGTGAGTAGTATACCCAGTGTAAGTTATAGGGAAATCTCACACCTGTGACTAGTATACCCAGTGTAAATTACAGGGAAATCTCACACCTGTGAGTAGTATACCCAGTTTAAATTACAGGGAAATTTCACACCTGTGAGAAGTATACACAGTGTAAATTACAGGGAAATCTCACAGCTGTCAGTATACCCAGTGTAAATTACAGGGACATCTCACAGCTGTCAGTATACCCAGTGTAAATTATAGGGAAATCTCACACCTGTGCGTAGTATACCCAGTGTAAGTTACAGGAAAATCTCACACCTGTGAATAGTATACACAGTGTAAATTACAGGGAAATCTCACAACTGTGAGTAGTATAGCCAGTGTAAATTACAGGGAAATCTCACACCTGTGAGCAGTATACCCAGTGAAAATTACAGAGCAATCTCACACCTGTGAATAGTATACCCAGTGTAAATTACAGGGAAATCTCACACCTGTTAGTATACCCAGTATAAATGACAGGAATTCTCACACTTGGGAGTAGTATACACAGTGTAAATTACAGAGAAATCTCACAGCTGTCAGTATTCCCAGTGTAAATTACAGGGAAATCTCACACCTGTTAGTATACCCAGTGTAAATTACAGGGAAATCTCACAGCTGTCAGTATACCCAGTCTAACTTACAGAAAATCTCACACTTGTGAGTAGTATACCCTGTGTAAATTACAGGAAATCTCAAACCTGTGAGTAGTATACCCAGTGTAAATTATAGAGAATTCTCACACCTGTTAGTATACCCTGTGTAAATTACAGGGAAATCTCACGCCTGTGAGTAATATACCCAGTGGAAATTACAGGGAAATCTCACACCTGTTAGTATACCCAGTGTAAATTACAGGGTAATCTCACACCTGTGAATAATATACACAGTGTAAATTACAGGGATATCTCACACCTGTGAGTAGTATACCCAGTGTAAATTACAGGGAAATCTCACACCTGTAAGTAGTATACCCAGTGTAAATTACAGGGAAATCTCACACCTGTAAGTAGTATACACAGTGTAAATTAAAGTGAAATCTCACACCTGTAAATAGTATACCCAGTGTAAATTACAGGGAAATCTCACAATTGTGAGTTGTATACCCAGTTTAAATTAGAGGGAAATCTCACAGCTGTCAGTATACCCAGTGTAAATTACAGGGACATCTCACAGCTGTCAGTATACCCAGTGTAAATTATAGGGAAATCTCACACCTGTGCGTAGTATACCCAGTGTAAGTTACAGGAAAATCTCACACCTGTGAATAGTATACACAGTGTAAATTACAGGGAAATCTCACACCTGTGAGCAGTATACCCAGTGACAATTACAGAGAAATCTCACACCTGTGAATAGTATACCCAGTGTAAATTACAGGGAAATCTCACACCTGTTAGTATACCCAGTGTAAATGACAGGAATTTTCACACTTGGGCGTAGTATACAAAGTGTAAATTACAGAGAAATCTCACAGCTGTCAGTATACCCAGTGTAAATTACAGGGAAATCTCACAGCTGTCAGTATACCCAGTCTAACTTACAGAAAATCTCACACTTGTGAGTAGTATTCCCTGTGAAAATTACAGGAAATCTCACACCTGTGAGTAGTATACCCAGTGTAAGTTATAGGAAAATCTCACACCTGTGAGTAGTATGCCCAGTGTAAATTACAGGGAAATCTCACAACTGTGAGTAGTATACCCAGTTTAAATTACAGGGAAATCTCACACCTGTGAGAAGTATACACAGTGTAAATTACAGGGAAATCTCACAGCTGTCAGTATACCCAGTGTAAATTACAGGGACATCTCACAGCTGTCAGTATACCCAGTGTAAATTATAGGGAAATCTCACACCTGTGCGTAGTATACCCAGTGTAAATTACAGGGAAATCTCACACCTGTGAATAGTATACACAGTGTAAATTACAGGGAAATCTCACAACTGTGAATAGTATACCCAGTGTAAATTACAGGGAGATCTCACACCTGTGAATAGTATACCCAGTGTAAATTACAGGGAAATCTCACACCTATGAGTAGTATACCCAGTGTAAATTGCAGGAAAAACTCACACCTGTGAGTAGTATACCCAGTGTAAATTATAGGGAAATCTCACACCTGTGAGGAGTGTTGTTGTGGAAAAATATTTCCGAGACTGTATAATATATAAAGAGAGGTTTATTAAATCAGAGACAAAGCTTTGGGAGAAGTGTTAAAGACCCCTGTCTTTGAACCACTTCTCAAATTGGTATCTGCAGTGAAGTTCTTTTATCTTACAAATTACATCACTTTACAACACATGCTTTAGCACGACAAACCTTTGACTATCGAAGGCTAAGCTTTTGATATAACCCATCCTGCATTGTGACAGGGCAGTATAAACAAGTGCAGGCTTTTGACACCGGTATAAACAAACATACCCAGCACTTAACTCTCCAGTGTTCATTATCTCACTTTCCTATCTCCATTAACTCAAGGTCAGCAAACCTTAAAGTCTAACTGTTTAAAGCATAATGCATCAGTATTGTCCCTTACAAAATTTATTTAAAGGGGAAAATAAAACAAATGTTTGGTCCCGTATACAATCAAGTATATGTCCAAAAATCCGCTCCAACAATATTCCCCCTTTTTGTCCTGGAGGATGTTGATGAAATCCAGATGACCACAATGATAGTAGCATATATTCATCCTTTGGGGTATGTTACTTCCCTGATGTTCTGTATGTCCACCTTGCCTGTAGCTCTAGGCTACCCTTCAAAGATAGTGGTAGGTGTCATCGTCGTCTGTTTCTTCATCCTTGGTGTCTTCAGGTATTTCCATCAGGTGTGCTTCTTCTTCGGCGATTACACTGGCTACTGGCATCAGTCGAGCCATCATAACTTTACAGCAGATATTAAACACCCGATAATCAGACAGCAAGTAATTATTATTACAACCAGAATAATTACTCCATGCATAAGATAGGACCCCCAGGATCCCCCTAACAGCCAGTCAACCAGCCAGATCCTCCTGCTGTTGTGGATAACTCCTTTACCTCCCTTCTTATGTGATCAGCGAGGTTGGTTATGTTTTCTGAATTATCGGGAATGTAAGTGCAACATTCAGCTCCAATTAAGGCACATTGTGCGTATGGCTACCATTTCAGCCGTTATGCCCTCTATTGCTTCAGCAGTGTCATTAACTATCTGTTCCAGTACCCTCTCTAGGTTACGTAATTCATCCATGGTGCGTCCTATCCCGAATGGGAGCATCATGATCCCAAATAGCCTCTCTACCGGGGTAAGATCTCATCTTAGTCGACCTGGTGTCTGTACTTCTGCTAAAGTACGTACCCGTCTGACAAAAGGGACCACATATCCCAACTAACAGGACCCCCTCCAGTTCTGAGGCAACCAGGGGTAGGCCTTATGCCCGCACACAAAATAAGTGCCATTGAATGCTGTTAGATTCGATCCCAATCTCTCTCTCAGCCCCCGTCGCCACCTAATCTTAGGATCCCAGTCCTGGCTACTTGTCTGATTCTTCAAACCCTCTATTTCAAAGAACCCCTGGTTTGTTGTTTCGCTGGCTATTATGTTCCACCTGGTGAGGTTAAAGTATTGCTACAATTGCTATATCCTGCTACAAAACCTGTTTCCTCACCAGTCAGGTCTCTAGTGAAACAAATGTCAGCGGTGGGCCTTCCAACTTCTGAGGTGTTGGTCAAAACCAGGAACGGGAATCGTACCGACCTATTGTATTCCGGCTGGTACCATCCGTCAAATGCATCCAAAAGGTAACCCCCCGATCTCCACGTTTCTTTATCCCCACTCTGGTTCCAAGTATCATTTACTTCCCCTGTACCGTTTTGTCGCATTACCCACTCCGCTACTTCCGAAATGTTAAGGGAGATTGACCTCAAAGGGATGCCTCCTTTGCTATGTATGGGGATGTGCGAACATACCCAGCAACTGGAAAAGTTCTCATTTTGCGCATAAACACAAGACATGTACAAAAAGGTATTCACATGTAACTCTCGTTTTGGTCTAGCTAGCAGGCCGGACCTAACACGAACTATGATAATCACAGCGATCGCAATATATAGTTTCATCTTATTACTCTATAATTAACAAATAGTCAAAGGCAAAATCGCCATATGGCTTGCTTGAAGAATCTCTCGCTGTCAATCTGTAAATAGACAAACAACAACAACTAATACGTGTGCTAAACGGCTGGTTCAAAAACCTAAAGCTGGGTCCAATGCTTCCATTGTCCGCTCCCTTTAACATCGATGCAGGCACAAGTGTCCCTGCTGATTATAACCTCATATGGTCCTATCCATTTTTGGGGCAAACCCCGGTTTTTCCAGGAGGACCCTTACCATAACGCGACTTCCTGCCAACGGGACTTCAGGGAGCTTTGTAAGCTCTGCTTCCGCGTCTCTTTCTTCCTGATTGTCCCTAACTAATTTACGCATCCCTTTTAATTGAGTACTTAGTTCCAAAACATACCGTTTTATCTTGTCTTTTAATGGGCCTACATCGGCCCCCCCCCTGTTATGATGTTCTGTGGTAATTGAATCGCCCTTCCTGTCATTAGTTCATAAGGAGTTAATCCGGTTGTCGGTTTGTCGTGGCTCTTAACTTCATCAATATAATGGGTAATACTTCTGTCCACGTTTTTCCTGACATTTGCATGGCCTTTGCCAGGGCGTTCTTAAGGGTACGGTTCATGCGTTCTACCATCCCAGAACTCTGCGGGTGGTAGGGGATGTGGAATTTTTGTTTTATGCCCATCAGCTGGCATATTGTTTTTACTATTTTTTTTTTTCCGGTGAACTGGGTGCCTTGGTCGGAATCTATTTGAAGAGGCACTCCCCATCGGGGAATCACCTGCTCGGTCAATATCCTTGCCACTGGTGAGGCACTCCCCATCGGGGAATCACCTGCTCGGTCAATATCCTTGCCACTGTTGAGGCACTCCCCATCGGGGAATCACCTGCTCGGTCAATATCCCTGCCACTGTTGAGGCACTCCCCATCGGGGAATCACCTGCTCGGTCAATATCCTTGCCACAGTTGAGGCAGTGCAATCACGTGTGGGGAAAGCTTCCACCCACCGGGTAAATTGATCTATAATCACTCTGCAATATCTTTTTCCATGGGATGGGGGCAAAGGACCTGTGAAATCAATTATATTGTGCGCACGTAACGCATCGATGGCAATATTTAGCAATATCTCTTCCCATCCCCTTCCACCACCAATCTCTCCCAAGACTCCCGGTCATGGCCTCTCGTCCTGAATGGGACAGGCCATGATGCAACTACAATAAGGTATTCTGTATGCATTCAGGAGCCATTACCTTGTCGTTTCGTCTCCAAACGTTATCCTTCCCTTGCGTTGCGCCCTGCTTTGTCCACATACCTATTTCCTCCTCAGAAGTGTCCTGGTGTAGTTTCTCGATACTTATCTGTTCGTCTCGGACCCCAGCGGCACTGACTGAGGCTTCCTCACACTCCTCTTGTTCTAATGCCTTCTGTACAGCTACATCTGCAGCTTTATTTCCCTGGTGACTCAGCCAATCTGGACTGGTTCGGTCCGGCTCCCTCCTGTGGGCTTTAATTTTAATAACCGCTACCTGTTTTTGGTTTATTACTAGCTGCTAAAAGAGCTTCTATTCTCAGCTGATGCTTTATGGGATGTCCGCTAGTTGTAATAAAACACCTTCTTCCCCCATGCTGTCTTATAATTTCTACCAATGTGTGTTTAGTGTGAAGAATGATGTTTCCAGTCATCACCACAGGCTCGCTTAATTTTTACCGCCCAAGCTGCGCAATCTAGCGCGGCTATACATCTGGATAACCCAGTCACCACCAGGCTTTCGGTGGTAGAGTAATGGGCTATAGGTCTCCTTTTATCCCCGTGATCTTGGGTGACCACGGCCATATAGAACCCACTTTCATTGTTACAGTGGATGTGGAAATCCTTACCCATATCAGGCAGTCCCAATCCAGGTGCGGAGACTAGTTCTGACTTGAGTTTACTCTACGCCTGTTCTTGTTCAGGGCCCCACTCTATGAGGTCTAGGGCCGGTTTCCCCCCTTTCACTAATCTTTGTATTGGCTCAGCAATTTTTTTGGAAACTCAGGGATAAAGTTCCGGCTGTAATTAAAGAGGCCCAGTACCTTCCTCACCCCCCCTTACCGTTACTGGTCTAGGCATGTCCTTGACAGCCTTTTTCCTATCCGAGGGCATTTCTTTCAGCCCCTTTGAGAGGCAGTACCCTAGGTACAGGACCTGGGATTTCCCTACCGGCCATGTTGGGGAGTTAGTGGTGCTAACTGTTTCTTTTAAGATACCCTTTTCCACTAGCCCTTTTACTATTTCTACAACCGCTGTTCTAGCTTCAGGTCTTATAGGGTATTGTCGGTGTGGTTTATGAGGTGGTCCAGGGACTTTAATAGGATCCATCTTCACCTTTCCAGTATCCAATTTTGTCTATGCCCAGACCCCGGGCACAGAGGCACATATGACTCCATACCCTCCAGTCCCGATAAGCCAGTCAGTTTTTGTGGCTGTAGCTACACCTATACTGTCCACATGGTGGGTTATCTGTCCTAAATCTCCCTTACTGCCATCCGCCTTTGGCCATGTCAGTTTCTCCTTGCCGCAATCAATCAGGGCCTTAAATTCCCTCATTACATCATTCCCCAATATTGTTCCCTCACCATTCTTGCATACGTAAAATCTCATGGGTATATATAAGTTATCAATTTCCACCAATTGGGTGATACTCAGGTAGGCCAGTGTGGGCCGTCCATCTATTCTGTTTATCAGAGCCTTCTTGTCGGTGACGGGAAGGGGCATATTGGTAATGGATATTGAGGCTCCAGTGTCCACTAGCATCTCACACTGTCGGCCCCCTACTAGTGCAGACACATATATCCTTCCCTCCTTTTTACTTTGTGCAGGGGCCACCAGACATCACCGGGTGGCTTTGTACGCCTGCCACTGCTGGTATTCCTGTTCTGACAGGGTCCTTGCCTTATCAGGATAGCCATTTTTACCATAGCATGTCGCTTCCAGGTGCCCTTTCTTACCACAATACGTGCATTGCTTTTCATTGCCTTTCCCTTTGCATTTCCTGGCAAAATGGCCCGGTTTTCCACAATTATGGCAAGTCCCCCTTTTCTGCCCTCCTCCTGTTCCCGTGGCAGAGACCTTTTCCTGCTTTATCTTTTTCTTTTCTAAACTGCTAAAGCTTACTGTTTTAGCCTTTTTCAAAAGTCCCTTTTACACCTTCACAGATAGCTCACCACTCGCCCAGGAGTTTGACCTGATCCCTGAAGGTATTTCTAAATTTAAAACTCTTTTTTTTTTACTGAGCTAGAAGCTTTCGTGTCAAGGTTTTACACAAAGGAAAATGGGAGCGTTTTGAAAGGCATTCTTTATCTCATTCCTGGACTAAATTTATGTCTTTCAACCCAATTGCATGTTTTCTTTCGACAAGTAACTGAGCGTGTCAATTTCTTTTTTTTTACTGTACTGTGGGACCATGTATTTTTATCTTTTACTCAACAAACCTATCCTTTGTGCATTTCCTAGCTCCGTAACTTATCATCCGAATATATCCACACCTTCGTTTCTAACTTAAAATGTAATACCATAAGGTTCACAGTTTCTTAAACTTCCCACATACAGGACAACACTACGAAGGGTTAAAAAAAAAAATATTTCACTCTGTTTGGAAAGAGTGGGTGGAGCTAAAACAGGCAGGCAACTCCACACCTTCTTAAAACAGGCTTTCATTCATTCCACAGTCAAAATTACTCGAGTACTCTCTTCATTCAAAATAGACACTCACAAAAGTCTCTCTTCATTCAACAAAGCTTATGTCTGGATCCATATGTCACTTAAGATAGTCACTATCAGCTTTTTTATGGCATTACGTAATTACGCAAGTTACAATTAATGATAGGAATTAATTAATGACCCGGGCAGACCGCGTTTTACATTCCCTTCCTTACCTTCCATGTTCGCCAGTCTCGGACGTTTCCCTTTGTTTCTGCAATACTCACGGCCACGACTACTCTGTGGAGACCCTTTGTCTTCGCAACAAAGCTAACGTGTTTCCTTACCACTGGAGTTTCGGCTCTAGGTTGGATCGATCAGTTCCCTTCCGCACCAACCTTATTTACTAAAGGGACAACTCAAACTGGTTAGTCAGCCTCTTCCCACTATCTGTTTACTCGTATCTTATACACTATCCCGTCATGCCCGTACACCTCTCTTTTCAGTCTCTAACACCAGATTCCAGATACTGTCTCAAGTGATCACGTCTGATCAGACAGTATCCTGTCGACTACGCCATTTTGTTGTGGAAAAATATTTCCGAGACTGTATAATATATAAAGAGAGATTTATTAAATCGGAGACAAAGCTTTGGGAGAAATGTTAAAGACCCCTGTCTTTGAACCACTTTTCAAATTGGTATCTGCAGTGAAGTTCTTTTATCTTACAAATTACGTCACTTTACAACACATGCTTTAGCACGACAAACCTTTGACTATCGAAGGCTAAGCTTTTGATATAACCCATCCTGCATTGTGACAGGGCAGTGTAAACAAGTGCAGGCTTTTGACACCGGTATAAACAAACATACCCAGCACTTAACTTTCCAGTGTTCATTATCTCACTTTTCTATCTCCATTAACTCAAGGGCAGCATACCTTAAAGTCTAACTGTTTAAAGCATAATGCATCAGTATTGTCGCTTACAAAATTCATTTAAAGGGGAAAATAAAACAAATGTTTGGTCCCGTACACAATCAAGTATATGTCCAAAGATCCGCTCCAACAGTATACACAGTGTAAATTACAGGGAAATCTCACACCTGTTAGTATATCCAGTGTAAATTACAGGGAAATCTCACACCTGTTAGTAAAACCAGTGTAAATTACAGGAAATCTCACACTTGTGAGTAGTATACACAGTTTAAATTACAGGGAAATCTCACAACTGTCAGTATACCCAGTGTAAATTACAGGGAAATCTCACACCTGTTAGTATACCAAGTGTAAATTACAGGGAAATCTCACAGCTGTCAGTATACCAAGTGTAAATTACAGGAAATCTCACACTTGTGAGTAGTATACACAGTGTAAATTACAGGGAAATATCACAGCAGTCAGTATACCCAGTGTAAATTACAGGGAAATCTCACAGCTGTCAGTATACCCAGTGTAAATTACAGGAAATCTCACACTTCTGAGTAGTATACCCTGTGAAAATTACAGGAAATCTCACACCTGTGAGTAGCATATCCAGTGTAAATTATAGAGAAAACTCACAACTGTGAATAGTATACCCAGTGTAAATTAAAGGGAAATCTCACACCTGTGAGTAGTATACCCAGTGTAAATTACAGGAAAATCTCACACCTGTGAGTAGTATACACAGTGTAAATTACAGGGAAATCTCACACCTGTGAGTAGTATAGCCAGTGTAAATTACAGGGAAATCTCAGACCTGTGAGTAGTATACCCAGTGTAAATTACAGGCAAATCTCACACCTTTGAATAGTATTCACAGTATAAATGACAGGCAAATCTCACACCTGTGAGTAGTATACCCAGTGTAAATTACAGGGAAATCTCACACCTGTGAGTAGTATACCCAGTGTAAATTACAGGAAAATCTCACACCTGTGAGTAGTATACACAGTGTAAATTACAGAGAAATCTCACACCTGTGAGTAGTATAGCCAGTGTAAATTACAGGGAAATCTCAGACCTGTGAGTAGTATACCCAGTGTAAATTACAGGCAAATCTCACACCTTTGAATAGTATTCACAGTATAAATGACAGGCAAATCTCACACCTGTGAGTAGTATACCCAGTGTAAATTACAGGGAAATCTCACACCTGTGAGAAGTATACCCAGAGTAAATTATAGGGAAATCTCACACCTGTGAGTAGTATACCCAGTGTAAATTACAGGCAAATCTCACACCTGTGAGTAGCATACCCAGTGTAAATTACAGGGAAATCTCACACATGTTAGGATACCCAGTGTAAATTACAGGGAAATCTCACACCTGTGAGTAGTATACTCAGTGTAAATTACAGGAAATCTCACAACTGTGAGTATACCCAGTGTAAATTACAGGAGATTTCACACCTGTGAGTAGTATACACAGTGTAAAATACAGGGAAATCTCACATCTGTTAGTATACCCAGTGTAAATTACAGGAGAAATCTCACAGCCGTCAGTATACACAGTGTAAATTACAGGGAAATCTAACACTTGTGAGAAGTATACCCAGTGTAAATTACAGGAAAATCTCACACCTGTGAATAGTATACACAGTGTAAATAACAGGGAAATCTCACACCTGTGAGTAGTATACCCAGTGACAATTACAGAGAAATCTCACACCTGTGAATAGCATACCCAGTGTAAATTACAGGGAAATCTCATACCTGTCAGTAGTATACCCAGTGTAAATTACAGGGAAATCTCACACCTGTGAGTAGTATACCCAGTGTAAATTACAGGAAAATCGCACACCCGTGAGTCGTATACACAGTGTAAATTACAGGGAAATCTCATACCTGTCAGTAGTATACCCAGTGTAAATTACAGGGAAATCTCACACCTGTGAGTAGTATACCCAGTGTAAATTACAGGAAAATCGCACACCCGTGAGTCGTATACACAGTGTAAATTACAGGGAAATCTCACAGCTGTCAGTATACCCAGTGTAAATTAGAGAGAATTCTCACACCTGTTAGTATACCCAGTGTAAATTACAGGGAAATCTCACGCCTGTGAGTAGTATACCCTGTGTAAATTACAGGGAAATCTCACACCTGTTAGTATACCCAGTGTAAATTACAGGGAAATCTCACAGCTGTCAGTATACCCAGTGTAAATTACAGGAAATCTCACACCTGTGAGTAGTATACCCAGTGAAAATTACAGGAAATCTCACACCTGTGAGTAGTATACCCAGTGTAAATTATAGAGAATTCTCACACCTGTTAGTAAAACCAGTGTAAATTACAGGGAAATCACACCTCTGTGTGGTATACACAGTGTGAATTATCGTGAAATCTCACATCTGTGAGCAGTATACCCAGTGTAAATTGCAGGAAAATCTCACACCTGTTAGTAGTATAGCCAGTGTAAATTACAGGGAAATCTCACACCTGTGATTTGTATACCCAGTGTAAATTACAGGGTAATCTCACACATGTGAATAGTATACACAGTGTAGATTATGGGGAAATCTCACACCGAATAGAATACCCAGTGTAAATTACAGGGAAATCTAATACCTGTGAGTAGTACACACAGTGTAAATTACAGGAAATCTCACAACTGTGTGTATACCCAGTGTAAATTACAGGAGATTTCACACCTGTGAGTAGTATACACAGTGTAAATTACAGGGAAATCTCACAGCTGTCAGTGTACCCAGTGTAAATTACAGGGAAATCTAACACTTGTGAATAGTATACCCAGTGTAAATTACAGGGAAATCTCACACCTGTGAGTAGTATACCCAGTGTAAATTACAGGCAAATCTCAGACCTGTGAGCAGTATACCCAGTGTAAATTACTGGCAAATCTCACACCTTTGAATAGTATACCCAGTGTAAATTACAGGGAAATCTCACACCTGTGAGTAGTATACCCAGTGTAAATTATAGGGAAATCTCACACCTGTGAGTAGTATACCCAGTGTAAATTATAGGGAAATTTCACACATATTAGTATATCCAGTGTAAATTAAACGGAAATCTCCCAACTATTAGTATACCCAGTGTAAATTCCAGTTTTAATCTCACACCTGTGACTAGTATACCCAGTGTAAATTACATGGTAATCTCACACCTGTGAAAATTATACCCAGTGTAAATTACAGGGAAATCTCACACCTCTGAGTAGTATACGCAGTGAAATTACAGGGAAATCTCACACCTGTCAGTATACCCAGTGTAAATTACAGGGAAATCTCACGCCTGTGATTAGTATATTCAGTGTAAATTACAGGGAAATCTCACAATTGTTAGTGTACACAGTGTAAATTACAGGGAAATCTCACACCTGTGAGTAGTATACGCAGTCTAAATTATAGGGAAATCTCACACCTGTGAGTAGTATACCCAGAGTAAATTACAGAGAAATCTCACATCTGTGAATAGTATATACAGTGTAAATTATAGGGAAATCTCAGACATGTGAGTAGTATACCCAGTGTAAATTACACGCAAATCACACATCTGTTAATAGCATACACAGTGTAAATAACAGGCAAATCTCACACCTGTTAATAGCATACCCAGTGTAAATTACAGTGAAATCTCACAGCTGTGAGTAGTATACCCAGCCTAAATTACAGGGAAATCTCACACCTGTTTGTATACCTAGTGTAAATTACAGGGAAATCTCACACCTGTGAATAGTATATACAGTGTGAATTACAGGGAAATCACACACCTGTGAATAGTATACACAGTGTAAATTACAGGGAAATCTCACACCTGTGAGTAGTATACCCAGTGTAAATTACAGGCAAATCTCACATCTGTGGGTAGTATACCCAGTGTAAATTACAGGGAAATTTCACACCTGTGAGTAGCATACCCAGTGCAAATTACAGGGAAATCTCACACCTGTGAGTCGTGTACCCAGTATAAATTACAGGGAAATCTCACACCTGTGAGTAGTATACACAGTGCAAATTATAGGGAAATGTCACACCTGTGAGTAGTATTCACAGTGTAAATTACAGGAAATCTCACACCTGTGAATAGTATACCCAGTGTAAATTACAGGCAAATCTCACACATGTGAGTAGTATACCCAGTGTAAATTACAGGAAAATCTCACACCTGTGAATAGTATACCCAGTGTAAATTACAGAGAAATCTCACACCTGTGAGTAGTGTACCCAGTGTAAATTATAGGGAAATCTCACACCTGTGAGTAGTATACCCAGCGTAAATTATAGGGAAATCTCACACATATTAGTATATCCAGTGTAAATTAAACTGAAATCTCCCACCTATTTGTATACCCAATGTAAATTCCAGTTTAATCTCACACCTGTAAGTAGGATACCCAGTGTAAATTGCAGGAAATCTCACAACCGTGAGTGGTGTACCCAGTGTAAATTATAGGGAATTCACACATATGTGAGTAGTATACCCATTGTAAATTATAGGGAAATTTCACACTTGTTAGTATACCCAGTATAAATTATAGGGAAATTTCACACCTGTTAGTATACCCAGTGTAAATTATAGGGATTTCTCAAATCTGTGAGTAGTATACCCAGGGTAAATTATAGGGAAATTTCACACCCGTTAGTATACCCAGTGCAAATTACAGCGAAATCTCACACCTGTGAGTAGTATACCCAGTGTAAGTTATAGGGAAATCTCACACCTGTGACTAGTATACACAGTGTAAATTACAGGGAAATCTCACACCTGTGATTAGTATACCCAGTGCAAATTACATGGAAATCTCACACCTGTAAATTATATGCACAGTGTAAATTAGCGGGAAATTTCACACCTGTGTGTCGTATACCCAGTATAAATTATAGGAAAATCTCACACCTGTGAATAGTATACCCAGTGTAAATTACAGGCAAATCTCACACCTGTGGGTAGTATACCCAGTGTAAATTACAGGAAAATCTCACACCTGTGAATAGTATACCCAGTGTAAATTACAGAGAAATCTCACACCTGTGAGTAGTATACCCAGTGTATATTACAGGGAAATCTCACACCTGTGAGTAGTATACCCAGCGTAAATTATAGGGAAATCTCACACATATTAGTATATCCAGTGTAAATTAAACGGAAATCTCCCACCTATTAGTATACCCAGTGTAAATTCCAGTTTAATCTCACACCTGTAAATAGTATACCCAGTGTAAATTGCAGGAAATCTCACAACCGTGAGTGGTGTACCCAGTGTAAATTATAGGGAATTCACACATATGTGAGTAGTATACCCAGTGTAAATTATAGGGAAATTTCACACTTGTTAGTATACCCAGTATAAATTATAGGGAAATTTCACACCTGTTAGTATACCCAGTGTAAATTATAGGGATTTCTCAAATCTGTGAGTAGTATGCCCAGTGTAAATTATAGGGAAATTTCACACCCGTTAGTATACCCAGTGTAAATTACAGCGAAATCTCACACCTGTGATTAGTATGCACAGTGTAAATTACATGGAAATCTCACACCTATAAATTATATGCACAGTGTAAATTAGCGGGAAATTTCACACCTGTGTGTCGCATACCCAGTATAAATTATAGGGAAATCTCACACCTGTTAGTAGTATACCCAGTGTAAATTACAGGGAAATCTCACCCCTCTGAGTAGTTTACCCAGTGTATATTACAGGGAAATCTCACAGCTGTGAGTAGTACACCTAGTGTAAATTACAGGGAAATCTCACACCTGTTTGTATATCTAGTGTAAATTACAGGGAAATCTCACACCTGTGAATAGTATATACAGTGTAAATTACAGGGAAATCTCAGACCTGTGAGTAGTATACCCAGCGTAATTACAGGCAAATCTCACACATGTGAATAGTATACACAGTGTAAATTGCAGGCAAACCGCACACCTGTGAGTAGTATACCAGTGCAATTATAGGGAAAGTCACACCTGTGAGTAGTATACACAGTGTAAATTACAGGGAAATCTCACACCTGTGAATAGTATATACAGTGTAAATTATGGGGAAATCTCACACCTGTGATTAGTATACCCAGTGCAAATTACATGGAAATCTCACACCTGTGAATTATCTGCACAGTGTAAATTAGCGGGAAATTTCACATCTGTGAGTCGTATATCCAGTATAAATTACAGGGAAATCTCACACCTGTTAGTAGTATATCCAATGTAAATTACAGGGTAATCTCACACCTGTGAGTCGTATGCCCAGTGTAAAGTGCAGGAAATCTCACACCTGTGAGTAGTGTACCCACTGCAAATTATAGGGAATTCTCACATATGTGAGTAGTATACCCAGTGTATATTACAGGGAAATCTCACACCTGTGGGTAGTATACACAGTGTATATTACAGGGAAATCTCACACCTGTGAGTAGTATACTCAGTGTAAATTACAGGGAAATCTCACACCTGTGAGTATACCCAGTGTAAAGTACAGGAAATCTCACACCTGTGAGTATTATAACCATTGTAAATTACAGGGAAATCTCACACCTGTTAGTATACCCAGTATAAATTACAGGGAATTCTCATAGCTGTCAGTATACACAGTGAAAATTACAGGGAAATCTCACACCTGTGAGTAGTATACGCAGTTTAAATTACAGTCAAATCTCACACCTGTTAGTATACCGTGTGAAAATTACAGGGAAATCTCACATCTGTGAGTTGTATACCGAGTGTAAATTACAGGGAAATCTCACACCTGTGAGTTGCATACACAGTGTAAATTATCGGGAAATTTCACACCTGTGAGTAGTATACACAGTGTAAATTACAGGAAATCACACACCTGTGAGTAGCATACCCAGTGCAAATTATAGGGAAATCTCACACCTGTATGTAGTATACACAGTGTAAATTACAGGGAAATATCATACTTGTGAGTAGTATACCACGTGTACATTACAGGGAAATCTCACACCTGTGAGTAGTATGCACAGTGTAAATTATAGGGAAATCTCACATCTGCGAGGAGTATACCCAGTGTAAATTACAGGAAAATCTCACACCTGTGACTCGTATACACAGTGTAAATTATAGGTAAATCTCACACCTGTGAGTAGTATACCCAGTGTAAATTACAGGAAAATCTCACACCTGTTAGTCTCCCCAGTGTATATTATAGGGAAATCTCACACCTGTTAGTATACCCAGTGAAAATTACAGTGCAATCTCACACCTGTGAATTGTATACACAGTGTAAATTACAGGGAAATCTCACATCTGTGAGTAGTATACCCAGTGTATATTTATAGGGAAATTTCACACCCGTTAGTCTAACCAGTGTAAATTACAGCAAAATCTCACACCTGTGAGCAGTATACCCAGTGTAAATTATGGGGAAATCTCACATCTGTGACGATTATACACAGTGTAAATTACAGGGAGATCTCACACCTGTGAGTAGTATACCCAGTGTAAATTACAGGGAAATGTCACACCTGTGAGTCGTATACCCAGTATAAATTACAGGGAAATCTCACACCTTTGAGTTGTATACACAGTGTAAATTATCGTGAAATTTCACACCTGTTAGTATACCCAGTGTAAATTACAGGAAATCTCACACCTGTGAGTAGTGTACCGAGTGTAAATTATAGGGAATTGTCACATATGTGAGTCGTAAAACCATTGTAAATTATAGGGAAATTTCACACTCGTTAGTGTACCCAGTGTAAATTATAGGGAAATTTCACACCTGTTAGTATACCCAGTGTAAATTATAGGGAGTACTCACATCTGTGAGTAGTATACCCAGTGTAAGTTATAGGGAAATTTCACACCCATTTGTATACCCAGTGTAAATTTCAGCGAAATCTCACACCTGTTAGTAGTATACCCAGTGTAAATTACAGGGAAATCTCACACCTGTGAGTAGTATACCCAGTGTAAATTACAGCAAATGTCCCACCTGTGAGTAGTATACCCAGTGTAAATTATAGGGAAATCTCACACCTGTTACGAGTATACACAGTGAAAATTACAGGGAAATCTCACACCTGTGAGGAGTACACCCAGTGTAAATTACAGGGAAATCTCACACCTGTGAGTCGTATACCCAGTATAAATTAAAGGGAAATCTCACCCTGTGAATAGTATACCCAGTGTAAATTACAGGGAAATCTCACATCTGTGAGTAGTTTACTCAGTGCAAATTACAGGGAAATCTCACACCTGTGAGTAGTATACCCAGTGTAAATTACAGGGAAATCTCACACCTGTGAGTAGTATACACAGTGTAAATTATAGGGAAATCTCACACCTGTTACGAGTATACACAGTGAAAATTACAGGGAAATCTCACACCTGTGAGTAGTATACGCAGTGTAAATTACAGTCAAATCTCACACCTGTTAGTATACCGTGTGAAAATTACAGGGAAATCTCACATCTGTGAGTTGTATACCGAGTGTAAATTACAGGGAAATCTCACACCTGTGAGTTGTATACACAGTGTAAATTATCGGGAAATTTCACACCTGTTGGTATACCCAGTGTAAATTACAGGAAATCTCACACCTGTGAGTAATATACCCAGTGTAAATTACAGGAAATGTCACACCTGTGAGTAGTATACCCAGTGTAAATTATAGAGAAATCTCACATCTGTTAGTAAACCCAATGTTAATTACAGGGAAATCTCACAACTGTGAACAGTATACCCAGTGTAAATTACAGGGAAATCTCACACCTGTGAGTAGTATACCCAGTGTAAATTACAGTGAAATGTCACACCTGTGAGTCGTACACCCAGTGTAAATTACAGGGAAATCGCACAACTTTGAGTTGTATACACAGTGTAAATTATCGGGAAATTTCACACCTGTGAGTAGTATACCGAGTGTAAATTATAGGGAATTCTCACATATGTGAGTAGTAAAACCATTGTAAATTATAGGGAAATTTCACACTCGTTAGTGTACCCAGTGTAAATTATAGGGAAATTTCACACCTCTTAGTATACCCAGTGTAAATTATAGGGAGTACTCACGCCTGTGAGTAGTATACCAACTGTAAATTATAGGGAAATTTCACACCCATTAGTATACCAATGTAAATTTCAGCGAAATCTCACACCTGTTAGTAGTATACCCAGTGTAAATTACAGGGAAATCTCACCCCTGTGAGTAGTTTACTCAGTGTAAATTACAGGGACATCTCACACCTGTGAGTAGTATACCCAGTGTAAATTACAGGGAAATCTCACCCTGTGAGTAGTATACCCAGTGTAAATTACAGGAAATGTCCCACCTGTGAGTAGTATACCCACTGTAAATTATAGGGAAATGTCCCACCTGTGAGTAGTATACCCAGTGTAAATTATAGGGAAATCTCACACCTGTGACTAGTATACACAGTGAAAATTACAGGGAAATCTCACACCTGTGAGTAGTATACCCAGTGTAAATTACAGGGCAATCTCACATTTGTGAGTAGTTCACTCAGTGCAAATTACAGGGAAATCTCACACCTGTGAGTAGTATACCCAGTGTAAATTACAGGGAAATCTCACAGCTGTTAGTATACCCAGTGTAAATTACAGGGAAATCTCACAGCTGTCAGTATACACAATGTAAATTACAGGAAATCTCACACCTGTGAGTAGTATACCCGGTGTAAATTGCAGGAAATGTCGCACCTGTGAGTAGTATACCCAGTGTAAATTATAGAGAAATCTCACATCTGTTAGTATACCCAATGTTAATTACAGGGAAATCACACACCCATTAATATACCCAGTGTAAATTACAGCGAAATCTCACACCTGTGAGTATTATACCCAGTGTAGATTAGAGGGAAATCTCACACCTGTTAGTAGTATACCCAGTGTAAATTACAGGAAATGTCACACCTGTGAGTAGTATACCCAGTGTAAATTATAGAGAAATCTCACATCTGTTAGTAAACCCAATGTTAATTACAGGGAAATCTCACACCTGTGAATAGTATACCCAGTGTAAATTACAGGGAGATCTCACACCTCTGAGTAGTATACCCAGTGTAAATTACAGGGAAATGTCACACCTGTGAGTCGTACACCCAGTGTAAATTACAGGGAAATCTCACAATTTTGAGTTGCATACACAGTGTAAATTATCGGGAAATTTCACACCTGTGAGTAGTATACACAGTGTAAATTACAGGAAATCACACACCTGTGAGTAGCATACCCAGTGCAAATTATAGGGAAATCTCACACCTGTATGTAGTATACACAGTGTAAATTACAGGGAAATATCATACTTGTGAGTAGTATACCACGTGTACATTACAGGGAAATCTCACACCTGTGAGTAGTATGCACAGTGTAAATTATAGGGAAATCTCACATCTGCGAGGAGTATACCCAGTGTAAATTACAGGAAAATCTCACACCTGTGACTCGTATACACAGTGTAAATTATAGGTAAATCTCACACCTGTGAGTAGTATACCCAGTGTAAATTACAGGAAAATCTCACACCTGTTAGTCTCCCCAGTGTATATTATAGGGAAATCTCACACCTGTTAGTATACCCAGTGAAAATTACAGTGCAATCTCACACCTGTGAATTGTATACACAGTGTAAATTACAGGGAAATCTCACATCTGTGAGTAGTATACCCAGTGTATATTTATAGGGAAATTTCACACCCGTTAGTCTAACCAGTGTAAATTACAGCAAAATCTCACACCTGTGAGCAGTATACCCAGTGTAAATTATGGGGAAATCTCACATCTGTGACGATTATACACAGTGTAAATTACAGGGAGATCTCACACCTGTGAGTAGTATACCCAGTGTAAATTACAGGGAAATGTCACACCTGTGAGTCGTATACCCAGTATAAATTACAGGGAAATCTCACACCTTTGAGTTGTATACACAGTGTAAATTATCGTGAAATTTCACACCTGTTAGTATACCCAGTGTAAATTACAGGAAATCTCACACCTGTGAGTAGTGTACCGAGTGTAAATTATAGGGAATTGTCACATATGTGAGTCGTAAAACCATTGTAAATTATAGGGAAATTTCACACTCGTTAGTGTACCCAGTGTAAATTATAGGGAAATTTCACACCTGTTAGTATACCCAGTGTAAATTATAGGGAGTACTCACATCTGTGAGTAGTATACCCAGTGTAAGTTATAGGGAAATTTCACACCCATTTGTATACCCAGTGTAAATTTCAGCGAAATCTCACACCTGTTAGTAGTATACCCAGTGTAAATTACAGGGAAATCTCACACCTGTGAGTAGTATACCCAGTGTAAATTACAGCAAATGTCCCACCTGTGAGTAGTATACCCAGTGTAAATTATAGGGAAATCTCACACCTGTTACGAGTATACACAGTGAAAATTACAGGGAAATCTCACACCTGTGAGGAGTACACCCAGTGTAAATTACAGGGAAATCTCACACCTGTAAGTCGTATACCCAGTATAAATTAAAGGGAAATCTCACCCTGTGAATAGTATACCCAGTGTAAATTACAGGGAAATCTCACATCTGTGAGTAGTTTACTCAGTGCAAATTACAGGGAAATCTCACACCTGTGAGTAGTATACCCAGTGTAAATTACAGGGAAATCTCACACCTGTGAGTAGTATACACAGTGTAAATTATAGGGAAATCTCACACCTGTTACGAGTATACACAGTGAAAATTACAGGGAAATCTCACACCTGTGAGTAGTATACGCAGTGTAAATTACAGTCAAATCTCACACCTGTTAGTATACCGTGTGAAAATTACAGGGAAATCTCACATCTGTGAGTTGTATACCGAGTGTAAATTACAGGGAAATCTCACACCTGTGAGTTGTATACACAGTGTAAATTATCGGGAAATTTCACACCTGTTGGTATACCCAGTGTAAATTACAGGAAATCTCACACCTGTGAGTAATATACCCAGTGTAAATTACAGGAAATGTCACACCTGTGAGTAGTATACCCAGTGTAAATTATAGAGAAATCTCACATCTGTTAGTAAACCCAATGTTAATTACAGGGAAATCTCACAACTGTGAATAGTATACCCAGTGTAAATTACAGGGAAATCTCACACCTGTGAGTAGTATACCCAGTGTAAATTACAGTGAAATGTCACACCTGTGAGTCGTACACCCAGTGTAAATTACAGGGAAATCGCACAACTTTGAGTTGTATACACAGTGTAAATTATCGGGAAATTTCACACCTGTGAGTAGTATACCGAGTGTAAATTATAGGGAATTCTCACATATGTGAGTAGTAAAACCATTGTAAATTATAGGGAAATTTCACACTCGTTAGTGTACCCAGTGTAAATTATAGGGAAATTTCACACCTCTTAGTATACCCAGTGTAAATTATAGGGAGTACTCACGCCTGTGAGTAGTATACCAACTGTAAATTATAGGGAAATTTCACACCCATTAGTATACCAATGTAAATTTCAGCGAAATCTCACACCTGTTAGTAGTATACCCAGTGTAAATTACAGGGAAATCTCACCCCTGTGAGTAGTTTACTCAGTGTAAATTACAGGGAAATCTCACACCTGTGAGTAGTATACCCAGTGTAAATTACAGGGAAATCTCACCCTGTGAGTAGTATACCCAGTGTAAATTACAGGAAATGTCCCACCTGTGAGTAGTATACCCACTGTAAATTATAGGGAAATGTCCCACCTGTGAGTAGTATACCCAGTGTAAATTATAGGGAAATCTCACACCTGTGACTAGTATACACAGTGAAAATTACAGGGAAATCTCACACCTGTGAGTAGTATACCCAGTGTAAATTACAGGGCAATCTCACATTTGTGAGTAGTTCACTCAGTGCAAATTACAGGGAAATCTCACACCTGTGAGTAGTATACCCAGTGTAAATTACAGGGAAATCTCACAGCTGTTAGTATACCCAGTGTAAATTACAGGGAAATCTCACAGCTGTCAGTATACACAATGTAAATTACAGGAAATCTCACACCTGTGAGTAGTATACCCGGTGTAAATTGCAGGAAATGTCGCACCTGTGAGTAGTATACCCAGTGTAAATTATAGAGAAATCTCACATCTGTTAGTATACCCAATGTTAATTACAGGGAAATCACACACCCATTAATATACCCAGTGTAAATTACAGCGAAATCTCACACCTGTGAGTATTATACCCAGTGTAGATTAGAGGGAAATCTCACACCTGTTAGTAGTATACCCAGTGTAAATTACAGGAAATGTCACACCTGTGAGTAGTATACCCAGTGTAAATTATAGAGAAATCTCACATCTGTTAGTAAACCCAATGTTAATTACAGGGAAATCTCACACCTGTGAATAGTATACCCAGTGTAAATTACAGGGAGATCTCACACCTCTGAGTAGTATACCCAGTGTAAATTACAGGGAAATGTCACACCTGTGAGTCGTACACCCAGTGTAAATTACAGGGAAATCTCACAATTTTGAGTTGTATACACAGTGTAAATTATCGGGAAATTTCACACCTGTTAGTATACCCAGTGTAAATTACAGGAAATCTCACACCTGTGAGTAGTATACCGAGTGTAAATTATAGGGAATTCTCACATATGCGAGTAGTAAAACCATTGTAAATTATAGGGAAATTTCATACTCGTTAGTGTACCCAGTGTAAATTTTTGGAAAATTTCACACCTGTTAGTATACCCAATGTAAATTATAGGGAGTACTCACGTCTGTGAGTAGTATACCCACTGTAAATTATAGGGAAATTTCACACCCATTAGTATACCAATGTAAATTTCAGCGAAATCTCACACCTGTTAGTAGTATACCCAGTGTAAATTACAGGGAAATCTCACCCCTGTGAGTAGTTTACTCAGTGTAAATTACAGGGAAATCTCACACCTGTGAGTAGTATACCCAGTGTAAATTACAGGGAAATCTCACCCTGTGAGTAGTATACCCAGTGTAAATTACAGTGAAATGTCACACCTGTGAGTCGTACACCCAGTGTAAATTACAGGGAAATCTCACAACTTTGAGTTGTATACACAGTGTAAATTATCGGGAAATTTCACACCTGTGAGTAGTATACCGAGTGTAAATTATAGGGAATTCTCACATATGTGAGTAGTAAAACCATTGTAAATTATAGGGAAATTTCACACTCGTTAGTGTACCCAGTGTAAATTATAGGGAAATTTCACACCTCTTAGTATACCCAGTGTAAATTATAGGGAGTACTCACGCCTGTGAGTAGTATACCAACTGTAAATTATAGGGAAATTTCACACCCATTAGTATACCAATGTAAATTTCAGCGAAATCTCACACCTGTTAGTAGTATACCCAGTGTAAATTACAGGGAAATCTCACCCCTGTGAGTAGTTTACTCAGTGTAAATTACAGGGACATCTCACACCTGTGAGTAGTATACCCAGTGTAAATTACAGGGAAATCTCACCTTGTGAGTAGTATACCCAGTGTAAATTACAGGAAATGTCCCACCTGTGAGTAGTATACCCACTGTAAATTATAGGGAAATGTCCCACCTGTGAGTAGTATACCCAGTGTAAATTATAGGGAAATCTCACACCTGTGACTAGTATACACAGTGAAAATTACAGGGAAATCTCACACCTGTGAGTAGTATACCCAGTGTAAATTACAGGGCAATCTCACATTTGTGAGTAGTTCACTCAGTGCAAATTACAGGGAAATCTCACACCTGTGAGTAGTATACCCAGTGTAAATTACAGGGAAATCTCACAGCTGTTAGTATACCCAGTGTAAATTACAGGGAAATCTCACAGCTGTCAGTATACACAATGTAAATTACAGGAAATCTCACACCTGTGAGTAGTATACCCGGTGTAAATTGCAGGAAATGTCGCACCTGTGAGTAGTATACCCAGTGTAAATTATAGAGAAATCTCACATCTGTTAGTATACCCAATGTTAATTACAGGGAAATCACACACCCATTAATATACCCAGTGTAAATTACAGCGAAATCTCACACCTGTGAGTATTATACCCAGTGTAGATTAGAGCGAAATCTCACACCTGTTAGTAGTATACCCAGTGTAAATTACAGGAAATGTCACACCTGTGAGTAGTATACCCAGTGTAAATTATAGAGAAATCTCACATCTGTTAGTAAACCCAATGTTAATTACAGGGAAATCTCACACCTGTGAATAGTATACCCAGTGTAACTTACAGGGAGATCTCACACCTCTGAGTAGTATACCCAGTGTAAATTACAGGGAAATGTCACACCTGTGAGTCGTACACCCAGTGTAAATTACAGGGAAATCTCACAATTTTGAGTTGTATACACAGTGTAAATTATCGGGAAATTTCACACCTGTTAGTATACCCAGTGTAAATTACAGGAAATCTCACACCTGTGAGTAGTATACCGAGTGTAAATTATAGGGAATTCTCACATATGCGAGTAGTAAAACCATTGTAAATTATAGGGAAATTTCATACTCGTTAGTGTACCCAGTGTAAATTTTTGGAAAATTTCACACCTGTTAGTATACCCAGTGTAAATTATAGGGAGTACTCACGTCTGTGAGTAGTATACCCACTGTAAATTATAGGGAAATTTCACACCCATTAGTATACCAATGTAAATTTCAGCGAAATCTCACACCTGTTAGTAGTATACCCAGTGTAAATTACAGGGAAATCTCACCCCTATGAGTAGTTTACTCAGTGTAAATTACAGGGAAATCTCACACCTGTGAGTAGTATACCCAGTGTAAATTACAGGAAATGTCCCACCTGTGAGTAGTTTACTCAGTGTAAATTATAGGGAAATCTCACACCTGTGACTAGTATACACAGTGAAAATTACAGGGAAATCTCACACCTGTGAGTAGTATACCCAGTGTAAATTACAGGGAAATCTCACATTTGTGAGTAGTTCACTCAGTGCAAATTACAGGGAAATCTCACACCTGTGAGTAGTATACCCAGTGTAAATTACAGGGAAATCTCACACCTGTGAGTAGTATACACAGTGTAAATTACAGGGAAATCTCACACCTGTTAGTATACCCAGTGTAAATTAGAGGGAAATCTCACACCTGTTAGTATACCCAGTGTAAATTAGAGGGAAATCTCACACCTGTTAGTAGTATACCCAGTGTAAATTACAGGGAAATCTCACCCTGTGAGTAGTATACCCAGTGTAAATTACAGGGAAATCTCACACCTGTTAGTATACCCATTGTAAATTACAGGGAAATCTCACAGCTGTCAGTATACCCAGTGTAAATTATAGGAAATCTCACACCTGTGAGTATTATACCCAGTGTAAATTACAGGAAATCTCACATCTGTGAGTAGGATACCCAGTGTAAATTATAGAGAATTCTCACACCTGTTAGTATACCCAGTGTAAATTACAGTCAAATCTCACACCTGTGAGTAGTATACCTAGTGTAAATTACAGGGAAATCCCACACCGTGAGTAGTATACACAGTGTAAATTACAGGGAAACCTCACACCTGTGGGTAGTATCACCAGTGTAAATTACAGTCAAATCTCACACCTGTGAGTAGTATACACAGTGTAAAATGCAGGGAAATCTCAGACCCGTTAGTATACCCAGTGTAAATTACAGGGAAATCTCACACCTGTGAATAATATACGCAGTGTAAATTACAGTCAAATCTCACACCTGTTAGTATACCGTGTGAAAATTACAGGGAAATCTCACACCTGTGAGTCGTATACACAGCGTAAATTACAGGGAAATCTCACACTTGTGAGTCATATACACAGTGTAAATTTTAGGGAAATTTCACATCGGTTAGTATACCCAGTATAAATTATAGGCAAATCTCACATCTGCGAGTTGTATACCTAGTGTAAATTTCAGGGAAATCTCACACCTGTGAGTTGTGTACACAGTGTAAATTATTGGGAAATTTCACACCTGTTAGTATACCCAGTGTAAATTACAGGAAATCTCACACCTGTGAGTAGTGTACCCAGTGTAAATTATAGGGAATTCACACATATGTGAGTAGTATACCCATTGTAAATTATAGGGAAATTTCACACCCGTTAGTATACCCAGTGTAAATTATAGGGAAATCTCACACCTGTGACTAGTATACACAGTGTAAATTACAGAGAAATCTCACAACTGTAAGTAGTATACCCAGTGTAAATTACAGGGAAATCTCACACCTGTGAGTCGTATACCCAGTGTAAATTAGAGGGAAATCTCACACCTGTGAGTTGTATACACAGTGCAAAATTATCAGGAAATGTCACACCTGTTAGTATACCCAGTGTAAATTACAGGAAATCTCACACCTGTGAGTCGTATACCCAGTGTAAATTACAGGGAAATCTCACACCTGTGAGTTGTATACACAGTGTAAATTATCGGGAAATCTCACATCTGTGAATTGCATACACAGTGTGAATTACAGGTAAATCTCACACCTGGGAGTCGTATACACAGTGAAAATAATAGGGAAATCTCACACCCGTGAGTAGTATACACAGTGTAAATTACAAGACAATCTCACACCTGTTAGCATACTAATTGTACATTCTAGGGAAATCTCACACCTGTTAGAATACCCAGTGTAAATTATAGGCAGTTCTCACATCTATGAGTAGTATACCCACTGTAAATTATAGGGAAATTTCACACCCGTTATTATATCCAGTGTAAATTACAGTGAAATCTCACACCTGTGAGTAGTATACCCTGTGTAAATTATAGGGAAATCATACACCTGTGAGTTGTATATATAGTGTAAATTATCGGGAAATTTCACACCTGTTAGTATACCCAGTGTAAATTACAGGAAATCTCACACCTCTGAGTAGTGTACTCAGTGTAAATTATAGGTAATTCTCACATATGTGAGTAATATACGCTTTGTAAATTATAGGGAAATTTCACACTCGTCAGTGTACCCAGTGTAAATTATAGGGAAATTTCACACCTGTTAGTATACCCAGTGTAAATTATAGGGAGTTCTCACATCTGTGAGTAGTATACCCAGTGTAAATTATAGGGAAATTTCACACCCGTTAGTATACTCAGTGTAAATTACAGCGAAATCTCACACCTGTGAGTAATATACCCAGTGTAAATTACAGGGAAATCTCACACCTGTGAGTAGTATACACAGTGTAAATAACAGGAAAATCGCACACCTGTGAGTCATATACCCAGTGTAAATTATGCGGAAATTTCACACCTATTAATATACCCAGTGTAAATTACAGGAAAATCTCACACCTGTTAGTATACCCAGTGTACATTATAGGGAAATCTCACACCTGTTATTATACCCAGTGTAAATTACAGCGCAATCTCACACCTGTGAATTGTATACAACATGTAAATTACAGGGAAATCTCACACCTGTGAGTAGTATACACGGTCTAAATTACAGGGAAATCTCACACCTGTGAGTAGTATACCCAGTGTAAATTACAGGGAAATCTCACACCTGTGAGTCGTATACCCAGTGTAAATTACAGGGAAATCTCACACCTGTGAGTTGTATACACAGTGTAAATTATCGGGAAATTTCACACCTGTTAGTATACCCAGTGTAAATTATAGGAAATCTCACACCTCTGAGTAGTGTACTCAGTGTAAATTATAGGTAATTCTCACATATGTGAGTAATATACGCTTTGTAAATTATAGGGAAATTTCACACTCGTCAGTGTACCCAGTGTAAATTATAGGGAAATTTCACACCTGTTAGTATACCCAGTGTAAATTATAGGGAGTTCTCATATCTGTGAGTAGTATACCCAGTGTAAATTATAGGGAAATTTCACACCCGTTAGTATACCCAGTGTAAATTACAGCGAAATCTCACACCTGTGAGTAGTATACCCAGTGTAAATTACAGGGAAATCTCACACCTGTGAGTAGTATACACAGTGTAAATAACAGGGAAATCTCACACCTGTGAGTCGTATACACAGCGTAAATTACAGGGAAATCTCACACTTGTGAGTCATATACACAGTGTAAATTTTAGGGAAATTTCACATCGGTTAGTATACCCAGTATAAATTATAGGCAAATCTCACATCTGCGAGTTGTATACCTAGTGTAAATTTCAGGGAAATCTCACACCTGTGAGTTGTGTACACAGTGTAAATTATTGGGAAATTTCACACCTGTTAGTATACCCAGTGTAAATTACAGGAAATCTCACACCTGTGAGTAGTGTACCCAGTGTAAATTATAGGGAATTCACACATATGTGAGTAGTATACCCATTGTAAATTATAGGGAAATTTCACACCCGTTAGTATACCCAGTGTAAATTATAGGGAAATCTCACACCTGTGACTAGTATACACAGTGTAAATTACAGAGAAATCTCACAACTGTAAGTAGTATACCCAGTGTAAATTACAGGGAAATCTCACACCTGTGAGTCGTATACCCAGTGTAAATTAGAGGGAAATCTCACACCTGTGAGTTGTATACACAGTGCAAAATTATCAGGAAATGTCACACCTGTTAGTATACCCAGTGTAAATTACAGGAAATCTCACACCTGTGAGTCGTATACCCAGTGTAAATTACAGGGAAATCTCACACCTGTGAGTTGTATACACAGTGTAAATTATCGGGAAATCTCACATCTGTGAATTGCATACACAGTGTGAATTACAGGTAAATCTCACACCTGGGAGTCGTATACACAGTGAAAATAATAGGGAAATCTCACACCCGTGAGTAGTATACACAGTGTAAATTACAAGACAATCTCACACCTGTTAGCATACTAATTGTACATTCTAGGGAAATCTCACACCTGTTAGAATACCCAGTGTAAATTATAGGCAGTTCTCACATCTATGAGTAGTATACCCACTGTAAATTATAGGGAAATTTCACACCCGTTATTATATCCAGTGTAAATTACAGTGAAATCTCACACCTGTGAGTAGTATACCCTGTGTAAATTATAGGGAAATCATACACCTGTGAGTTGTATATATAGTGTAAATTATCGGGAAATTTCACACCTGTTAGTATACCCAGTGTAAATTACAGGAAATCTCACACCTCTGAGTAGTGTACTCAGTGTAAATTATAGGTAATTCTCACATATGTGAGTAATATACGCTTTGTAAATTATAGGGAAATTTCACACTCGTCAGTGTACCCAGTGTAAATTATAGGGAAATTTCACACCTGTTAGTATACCCAGTGTAAATTATAGGGAGTTCTCACATCTGTGAGTAGTATACCCAGTGTAAATTATAGGGAAATTTCACACCCGTTAGTATACTCAGTGTAAATTACAGCGAAATCTCACACCTGTGAGTAATATACCCAGTGTAAATTACAGGGAAATCTCACACCTGTGAGTAGTATACACAGTGTAAATAACAGGAAAATCGCACACCTGTGAGTCATATACCCAGTGTAAATTATGCGGAAATTTCACACCTATTAATATACCCAGTGTAAATTACAGGAAAATCTCACACCTGTTAGTATACCCAGTGTACATTATAGGGAAATCTCACACCTGTTATTATACCCAGTGTAAATTACAGCGCAATCTCACACCTGTGAATTGTATACAACATGTAAATTACAGGGAAATCTCACACCTGTGAGTAGTATACACGGTCTAAATTACAGGGAAATCTCACACCTGTGAGTAGTATACCCAGTGTAAATTACAGAGAAATCTCACACCTGTGAGTCGTATACCCAGTGTAAATTACAGGGAAATCTCACACCTGTGAGTTGTATACACAGTGTAAATTATCGGGAAATTTCACACCTGTTAGTATACCCAGTGTAAATTATAGGAAATCTCACACCTCTGAGTAGTGTACTCAGTGTAAATTATAGGTAATTCTCACATATGTGAGTAATATACGCTTTGTAAATTATAGGGAAATTTCACACTCGTCAGTGTACCCAGTGTAAATTATAGGGAAATTTCACACCTGTTAGTATACCCAGTGTAAATTATAGGGAGTTCTCATATCTGTGAGTAGTATACCCAGTGTAAATTATAGGGAAATTTCACACCCGTTAGTATACCCAGTGTAAATTACAGCGAAATCTCACACCTGTGAGTAGTATACCCAGTGTAAATTACAGGGAAATCTCACACCTGTGAGTAGTATACACAGTGTAAATAACAGGGAAATCTCACACCTGTGAGTCGTATACACAGCGTAAATTACAGGGAAATCTCACACTTGTGAGTCATATACACAGTGTAAATTTTAGGGAAATTTCACATCGGTTAGTATACCCAGTATAAATTATAGGCAAATCTCACATCTGCGAGTTGTATACCTAGTGTAAATTTCAGGGAAATCTCACACCTGTGAGTTGTGTACACAGTGTAAATTATTGGGAAATTTCACACCTGTTAGTATACCCAGTGTAAATTACAGGAAATCTCACACCTGTGAGTAGTGTACCCAGTGTAAATTATAGGGAATTCACACATATGTGAGTAGTATACCCATTGTAAATTATAGGGAAATTTCACACCCGTTAGTATACCCAGTGTAAATTATAGGGAAATCTCACACCTGTGACTAGTATACACAGTGTAAATTACAGAGAAATCTCACAACTGTAAGTAGTATACCCAGTGTAAATTACAGGGAAATCTCACACCTGTGAGTCGTATACCCAGTGTAAATTAGAGGGAAATCTCACACCTGTGAGTTGTATACACAGTGCAAAATTATCAGGAAATGTCACACCTGTTAGTATACCCAGTGTAAATTACAGGAAATCTCACACCTGTGAGTCGTATACCCAGTGTAAATTACAGGGAAATCTCACACCTGTGAGTTGTATACACAGTGTAAATTATCGGGAAATCTCACATCTGTGAATTGCATACACAGTGTGAATTACAGGTAAATCTCACACCTGGGAGTCGTATACACAGTGAAAATAATAGGGAAATCTCACACCCGTGAGTAGTATACACAGTGTAAATTACAAGACAATCTCACACCTGTTAGCATACTAATTGTACATTCTAGGGAAATCTCACACCTGTTAGAATACCCAGTGTAAATTATAGGCAGTTCTCACATCTATGAGTAGTATACCCACTGTAAATTATAGGGAAATTTCACACCCGTTATTATATCCAGTGTAAATTACAGTGAAATCTCACACCTGTGAGTAGTATACCCTGTGTAAATTATAGGGAAATCATACACCTGTGAGTTGTATATATAGTGTAAATTATCGGGAAATTTCACACCTGTTAGTATACCCAGTGTAAATTACAGGAAATCTCACACCTCTGAGTAGTGTACTCAGTGTAAATTATAGGTAATTCTCACATATGTGAGTAATATACGCTTTGTAAATTATAGGGAAATTTCACACTCGTCAGTGTACCCAGTGTAAATTATAGGGAAATTTCACACCTGTTAGTATACCCAGTGTAAATTATAGGGAGTTCTCACATCTGTGAGTAGTATACCCAGTGTAAATTATAGGGAAATTTCACACCCGTTAGTATACTCAGTGTAAATTACAGCGAAATCTCACACCTGTGAGTAATATACCCAGTGTAAATTACAGGGAAATCTCACACCTGTGAGTAGTATACACAGTGTAAATAACAGGAAAATCGCACACCTGTGAGTCATATACCCAGTGTAAATTATGCGGAAATTTCACACCTATTAATATACCCAGTGTAAATTACAGGAAAATCTCACACCTGTTAGTATACCCAGTGTACATTATAGGGAAATCTCACACCTGTTATTATACCCAGTGTAAATTACAGCGCAATCTCACACCTGTGAATTGTATACAACATGTAAATTACAGGGAAATCTCACACCTGTGAGTAGTATACACGGTCTAAATTACAGGGAAATCTCACACCTGTGAGTAGTATACCCAGTGTAAATTACAGGGAAATCTCACACCTGTGAGTCGTATACCCAGTGTAAATTACAGGGAAATCTCACACCTGTGAGTTGTATACACAGTGTAAATTATCGGGAAATTTCACACCTGTTAGTATACCCAGTGTAAATTATAGGAAATCTCACACCTCTGAGTAGTGTACTCAGTGTAAATTATAGGTAATTCTCACATATGTGAGTAATATACGCTTTGTAAATTATAGGGAAATTTCACACTCGTCAGTGTACCCAGTGTAAATTATAGGGAAATTTCACACCTGTTAGTATACCCAGTGTAAATTATAGGGAGTTCTCATATCTGTGAGTAGTATACCCAGTGTAAATTATAGGGAAATTTCACACCCGTTAGTATACCCAGTGTAAATTACAGCGAAATCTCACACCTGTGAGTAGTATACCCAGTGTAAATTACAGGGAAATCTCACACCTGTGAGTAGTATACACAGTGTAAATAACAGGGAAATCTCACACCTGTGAGTCGTATACACAGCGTAAATTACAGGGAAATCTCACACTTGTGAGTCATATACACAGTGTAAATTTTAGGGAAATTTCACATCGGTTAGTATACCCAGTATAAATTATAGGCAAATCTCACATCTGCGAGTTGTATACCTAGTGTAAATTTCAGGGAAATCTCACACCTGTGAGTTGTGTACACAGTGTAAATTATTGGGAAATTTCACACCTGTTAGTATACCCAGTGTAAATTACAGGAAATCTCACACCTGTGAGTAGTGTACCCAGTGTAAATTATAGGGAATTCACACATATGTGAGTAGTATACCCATTGTAAATTATAGGGAAATTTCACACCCGTTAGTATACCCAGTGTAAATTATAGGGAAATCTCACACCTGTGACTAGTATACACAGTGTAAATTACAGAGAAATCTCACAACTGTAAGTAGTATACCCAGTGTAAATTACAGGGAAATCTCACACCTGTGAGTCGTATACCCAGTGTAAATTAGAGGGAAATCTCACACCTGTGAGTTGTATACACAGTGCAAAATTATCAGGAAATGTCACACCTGTTAGTATACCCAGTGTAAATTACAGGAAATCTCACACCTGTGAGTCGTATACCCAGTGTAAATTACAGGGAAATCTCACACCTGTGAGTTGTATACACAGTGTAAATTATCGGGAAATCTCACATCTGTGAATTGCATACACAGTGTGAATTACAGGTAAATCTCACACCTGGGAGTCGTATACACAGTGAAAATAATAGGGAAATCTCACACCCGTGAGTAGTATACACAGTGTAAATTACAAGACAATCTCACACCTGTTAGCATACTAATTGTACATTCTAGGGAAATCTCACACCTGTTAGAATACCCAGTGTAAATTATAGGCAGTTCTCACATCTATGAGTAGTATACCCACTGTAAATTATAGGGAAATTTCACACCCGTTATTATATCCAGTGTAAATTACAGTGAAATCTCACACCTGTGAGTAGTATACCCTGTGTAAATTATAGGGAAATCATACACCTGTGAGTTGTATATATAGTGTAAATTATCGGGAAATTTCACACCTGTTAGTATACCCAGTGTAAATTACAGGAAATCTCACACCTCTGAGTAGTGTACTCAGTGTAAATTATAGGTAATTCTCACATATGTGAGTAATATACGCTTTGTAAATTATAGGGAAATTTCACACTCGTCAGTGTACCCAGTGTAAATTATAGGGAAATTTCACACCTGTTAGTATACCCAGTGTAAATTATAGGGAGTTCTCACATCTGTGAGTAGTATACCCAGTGTAAATTATAGGGAAATTTCACACCCGTTAGTATACTCAGTGTAAATTACAGCGAAATCTCACACCTGTGAGTAATATACCCAGTGTAAATTACAGGGAAATCTCACACCTGTGAGTAGTATACACAGTGTAAATAACAGGAAAATCGCACACCTGTGAGTCATATACCCAGTGTAAATTATGCGGAAATTTCACACCTATTAATATACCCAGTGTAAATTACAGGAAAATCTCACACCTGTTAGTATACCCAGTGTACATTATAGGGAAATCTCACACCTGTTATTATACCCAGTGTAAATTACAGCGCAATCTCACACCTGTGAATTGTATACAACATGTAAATTACAGGGAAATCTCACACCTGTGAGTAGTATACACGGTCTAAATTACAGGGAAATCTCACACCTGTGAGTAGTATACCCAGTGTAAATTACAGGGAAATCTCACACCTGTGAGTCGTATACCCAGTGTAAATTACAGGGAAATCTCACACCTGTGAGTTGTATACACAGTGTAAATTATCGGGAAATTTCACACCTGTTAGTATACCCAGTGTAAATTATAGGAAATCTCACACCTCTGAGTAGTGTACTCAGTGTAAATTATAGGTAATTCTCACATATGTGAGTAATATACGCTTTGTAAATTATAGGGAAATTTCACACTCGTCAGTGTACCCAGTGTAAATTATAGGGAAATTTCACACCTGTTAGTATACCCAGTGTAAATTATAGGGAGTTCTCATATCTGTGAGTAGTATACCCAGTGTAAATTATAGGGAAATTTCACACCCGTTAGTATACCCAGTGTAAATTACAGCGAAATCTCACACCTGTGAGTAGTATACCCAGTGTAAATTACAGGGAAATCTCACACCTGTGAGTAGTATACACAGTGTAAATAACAGGAAAATCGCACACCTGTGAGTCGTATACCCAGTGTAAATTATGCAGAAATTTCACACCTATTAATATACCCAGTGTAAATTACAGGAAAATCTCACACCTGTTAGTATACCCAGTGTACATTATAGGGAAATCTCACACCTGTTATTATACCCAGTGTAAATTACAGCGCAATCTCACACCTGTGAATTGTATACAACATGTAAATTACAGGGAAATCTCACACCTGTGAGTAGTATACACAGTGTAAATTACAGGGAAATCTCACACCTGTGAGTAGTATACCCAGTGTAAATTACAGGGAAATCTCACACCTGTGAGTCGTATACCCAGTGTAAATTACAGGGAAATCTCACACCTGTGAGTTGTATACACAGTGTAAATTATCGGGAAATTTCACACCTGTTAGTATATCCAGTGTAAATTACACGAAATCTCACACCTGTGAGTAGTGTACCCAGTGTAAATTATAGGGAATTCTCACATATGTGAGTAGTATACGCATTGTAAATTATAGGGAAATTTCACACCTGTTAGTATACCCAGTGTAAATTATAGGGAAATCTCACACCTGTTAGTATACCCAGTGTAAATTACAACGCAATCTCACCCTGTGAGTAGTATACCCAATGTAAATTACAGGGGAATCTCACACCTGTGAGTCGTATACCCAGTGTAAATTATGCGGAAATCTCACACCTATTAGTATACCCAGTGTAAATTACAGGGAAATCTCACACCTGTGAGTAGTATACCCAGTGTATATTACAGGAAAACCTTACACATGTGAGTCGTATACACAGTGTAACTTATCGGGAAATTTCACAGCTGTTAGTATACCCAGTGTAAATTATAGGCAAATCTCACATTTGTGATTTGTATACACAGTGTAACTTACAGGAAAACCTTACACCTATTAGTATACCCAGTGTAAATTACAGGGCAATCTCACACCTTTGAGTAGTATACCCAGTGTAAATTATAGGGAAATCTCACACCTGTGAATAGCAAACACAGTGTAAATTACAGGTAAATCTCACACCTGTGAGTAGCATACCCAATGTAAATTATAGGGAAATCTCACACCTGTTTGTATACCCAGTGTAAATTACAGGGAAATCTCACACCTGTGAGTAGCATACCCAATGTAAATTACAGGGAAATCTCACACCTGTTTGTATACCCAGTGTAAATTACAGGGAAATCTCACACCTGTGAATAGTATACACAGTGTAAATTACAGGGAAATCTCACGCATGTGAGTGGTATACACAGTGCAAATTATAGCGAAATCTCACACCAGTGTGTAGTATACACAGTGTACATTACAGGGAAATCTCACACCTGTGAGTAGTATACCCAGTGTAAATTACAGGGAAACCTCACACCTGTTAGTATACCCAGTGTAAATTACAGGGATATCTCACACCTGTGAGTAGTATACCCTGTGTAAATTACAGGGAAATCTCACACCTGTTAGTATACCCAGTGTAAATTACAGGGAAATCTCACACTTGTTGGTAAAACTAGTGTAAATTACAGGGAAATCTCATACCTGTGAGTTGTATACCCAGTGTAAATTACAGGGCAATCTGACACCTGTGAATAATATACACAGTGTAAATTACAGGGAAATCTCACACCTGTTAGTATACCCAGTGTAAATTACACGGAAATCTCACAACTGTGAATATTATATCCAGTGTAAATTACAGGGAAATCTCACACCTGTGAATAGTATACCCAGTGTAAATTACAGGGAAATCTCAAACCTGTGAGTAGTATACCCAGTGTAAATTACAGGGAAATCTCACACCTGTTAGTATACCCAGTGTACATTATAGGGAAATCTCACACCTGTTATTATACCCAGTGTAAATTACAGCGCAATCTCACACCTGTGAATTGTATACAACATGTAAATTACAGGGAAATCTCACACCTGTGAGTAGTATACACGGTCTAAATTACAGGGAAATCT
Source organism: Pristiophorus japonicus (assembly GCF_044704955.1). Classification (NCBI taxonomy): domain Eukaryota; kingdom Metazoa; phylum Chordata; class Chondrichthyes; family Pristiophoridae; genus Pristiophorus; species Pristiophorus japonicus. The sequence goes on along the minus strand of NC_091982.1, from coordinate 256,795,901 downwards.
CACACCTGTGAGTAGTATACCCAGTGTAAATTACAGGGAAATCTCACACCTGTGAGTCGTATACCCAGTGTAAATTACAGGGAAATCTCACACCTGTGAGTTGTATACACAGTGTAAATTATCGGGAAATTTCACACCTGTTAGTATACCCAGTGTAAATTATAGGAAATCTCACACCTCTGAGTAGTGTACTCAGTGTAAATTATAGGTAATTCTCACATATGTGAGTAATATACGCTTTGTAAATTATAGGGAAATTTCACACTCGTCAGTGTACCCAGTGTAAATTATAGGGAAATTTCACACCTGTTAGTATACCCAGTGTAAATTATAGGGAGTTCTCATATCTGTGAGTAGTATACCCAGTGTAAATTATAGGGAAATTTCACACCCGTTAGTATACCCAGTGTAAATTACAGCGAAATCTCACACCTGTGAGTAGTATACCCAGTGTAAATTACAGGGAAATCTCACACCTGTGAGTAGTATGCCCAGTGTAAATTACAGGGAAATCTCACAACTGTGAGTAGTATACCCAGTTTAAATTACAGGGAAATCTCACACCTGTGAGTAGTATACACAGTGTAAATTACAGGGAAATCTCACACCTGTGAGTCGTATACCCAGTGTAAATTACAGGGAAATCTCACACCTGTGAGTTGTATACACAGTGTAAATTATCGGGAAATTTCACACCTGTTAGTATATCCAGTGTAAATTACACGAAATCTCACACCTGTGAGTAGTGTACACAGTGTAAATTATAGGGAATTCTCACATATGTGAGTAGTATACGCATTGTAAATTATAGGGAAATTTCACACCTGTTAGTATACCCAGTGTAAATTATAGGGAAATCTCACACCTGTTAGTATACCCAGTGTAAATTACAACGCAATCTCACCCTGTGAGTAGTATACCCAATGTAAATTACAGGGGAATCTCACACCTGTGAGTCGTATACCCAGTGTAAATTATGCGGAAATCTCACACCTATTAGTATACCCAGTGTAAATTACAGGGAAATCTCACACCTGTGAGTAGTATACCCAGTGTATATTACAGGAAAACCTTACACATGTGAGTCGTATACACAGTGTAACTTATCGGGAAATTTCACAGCTGTTAGTATACCCAGTGTAAATTATAGGCAAATCTCACATTTGTGATTTGTATACACAGTGTAACTTACAGGAAAACCTTACACCTATTAGTATACCCAGTGTAAATTACAGGGCAATCTCACACCTTTGAGTAGTATACCCAGTGTAAATTATAGGGAAATCTCACACCTGTGAATAGCAAACACAGTGTAAATTACAGGTAAATCTCACACATGTGAGTAGCATACCCAATGTAAATTATAGGGAAATCTCACACCTGTTTGTATACCCAGTGTAAATTACAGGGAAATCTCACACCTGTGAGTAGCATACCCAATGTAAATTACAGGGAAATCTCACACCTGTTTGTATACCCAGTGTAAATTACAGGGAAATCTCACACCTGTGAATAGTATACACAGTGTAAATTACAGGGAAATCTCACGCATGTGAGTGGTATACACAGTGCAAATTATAGCGAAATCTCACACCAGTGTGTAGTATACACAGTGTGCATTACAGGGAAATCTCACACCTGTGAGTAGTATACCCAGTGTAAATTACAGGGAAACCTCACACCTGTTAGTATACCCAGTGTAAATTACAGGGATATCTCACACCTGTGAGTAGTATACCCCGTGTAAATTACAGGGAAATCTCACACCTGTTAGTATACCCAGTGTAAATTACAGGGAAATCTCACACTTGTTGGTAAAACTAGTGTAAATTACAGGGAAATCTCATACCTGTGAGTTGTATACCCAGTGTAAATTACAGGGCAATCTGACACCTGTGAATAATATACACAGTGTAAATTACAGGGAAATCTCACACCTGTTAGTATACCCAGTGTAAATTACACGGAAATCTCACAACTGTGAATATTATATCCAGTGTAAATTACAGGGAAATCTCACACCTGTGAATAGTATACCCAGTGTAAATTACAGGGAAATCTCAAACCTGTGAGTAGTATACCCAGTGTAAATTACAGGGAAATCTCACACCTGTTAGTATACCCAGTGTAAATTACAGGGAAATCTCACACTTGTTGGTAAAACTAGTGTAAATTACAGGGAAATCTCATACCTGTGAGTTGTATACCCAGTGTAAATTCTAGGGAAATCTCACACCTGTGAGTATTATACCCAGTGTAAATTACAGGAAATCTCACACCTGTGAGTAGTATACCCACTGTAAATTACAGGGCAATCTGACACCTGTGAATAATATACACAGTGTAAATTACAGGGAAATCTCAAACCTGTGAGTAGTATACCCAGTGTAAATTACAGGGAAATCTCACACCTGTGAGTAGTATAACCAGTGTAAATTACAGGAAAATCTCACACCTGTGAGTAGTATAACCAGTGTAAATTACAGGAAAATCTCACACCTGTGAGTAGTATACCCAGTGTAAATTTTCGGGTAATATCACACCTGTGAGTCGTATACCCAGTGTAAATTACAGGGAAATCTCACACCTGTGAGTAGTATACCCAGTGTAAATTATAGGGAAATCTCACACCTATTAGTATATCCAGTGTAAATTATACAGAAATCTCCCACCTATTAGTATAGCCAGTGTAAATTCCCGTTTAATCTCACACCTGTGAGTAGTATACTCAGTGTAAATTACAGGGAAATCTCACACCAGTGAGTAGTATACCAAGTGTAAATTACAGGGAAATCTCACATCTGTTAGTATACCCAGTGTAAATTACAGGGAAATCTCACACCTGTGAGTAGTATACCCAGTGTAAATTGCAGGGAAATCTCACACCTGTTAGTATACCCAGTGTAAATTGCAGGGAAATCTCACACCTGTTAATAAAACAGTGTAAATTACAGGGAAATCTCACACCTGTGAGTAGTATACCCAGTGTAAATTATAGGGAAATTTCACACCTGTGAGTATTATACCCAGTGTAAATTATTGGGAAATCTCACATCTGTGAGTAGTATACCCAGTGTAAATTATTAGGAAATCTCACACCTGTGAGTAGGATACCCAGTGTAAATTACAGGGAAATCTCACACCTGTGAATTGTATACCCAGTGTAAATTACAGGGAAATCTCACACCTGTGAGTAATTTATCCCGTGTAAGTTATGGGGAAATCTTACACCTGTTAGCTGAGTCGGGAGCAGCGTGAGTTCGTTGTCGGAAAGGCCTATAAAAGGCTGCGAGACCGGGAGGTGCGTCGCTGAGTCGGGAGCAGCGTGAGTCCGTTGGTGAGGCCCAACTTGTGCAGCTACAGGGAGAAGGCAAAAAAGAAGTAGAAAGAAATAGAAACGTGATGTCACAGCCAAGGGGGTAAGTGATTGGCTGGTGATTGATAAGTAGTTTTTTCTTTTTTCTCTTCTATATCAGTGAGTAACTTTTAACACTGTTGTTCCCAATTTAAGTTAATCTAAGGGTTAAGTCATGGCAGGAGAGCACAGACACGTGTTATGCTCCTCCTGTACTATGTGGGAAATCAGGGATGCCTCCGGTGTCCCTGACAACTACGTGTGCGGGAAGTGTATCCGCCTCCAGCTCCTGACGGACCGCGTTGCGGAATTGGAGCTAAAGGTGGATTCACTCTGGAGCATCCACGATGCTGAGAATGACGTGAATAGCACGTTTAGTGAGTTGGTCTTACCGCAGATAAATGGTCCACAGCCAGAGAGGGAATGGAAGTCCAACAGGAAGAGCAGTGCAAGGAAGGTCGTGCAGGGATCCCCTGCAGTCATCCCCCTGCAAAACAGATACACTGCTTTGGGTACTGTTGAGGGGGATGACTCATCAGGGGAGAGCAGCAGCCAAGTTCATGGCACCGTGGCTGGCTCTGCTGCACAGGAGGGCAGGAAAAAGAGTTGGAGAGCGATAGTGATTGGGGATTCAATTGTAAGGGGAATAGATAGGCGATTCTGCGGCCGCAACCGAGACTCCAGGATGGTATGTTGCCTCCCTGGTGCAAGGGTCAAGGATGTCTCAGAGCGGGTGCAGGACATTCTGAAAAGGGAGGGTGAACAGCCAGTTGTCATGGCGCACATTGATACCAACGATATAGGTAAAAAACATGATGAGATCCTTCAAGACCAATTTAAGGAGCTAGGAGCTAAATTAAAAAGCAGGACCTCAAAAGTAGTTATCTCGGGATTGCTACCAGTGCCACGAGCTAGTCAGAGTAGGAATTGCAGGATAGCTCAGATGAATACGTGGCTTGAGCAGTGGTGCAGCAGGGAGGGATTCAAATTCTTGGGGCATTGGAACCAGTTCTGGGGGAGGTGGGATTAGTACAAACCAGACGGTCTGCACCTAGGCAGGACCGGAACCGGACTCCTAGGGGGAGTGTTTGCTAGTGCTGTTGGGGAGGAGTTAAACTAATATGGCAGGGAGATGGGAACCTATGCAGGGAGACAGAGGGAAACAAATTGGAGACAGAAGCAAAAGACAGAAAGGGGATGAGTAAAAGTGGAGGGCAGAGAAACCCAAGGCAAAAAACAAAAAAGGCCACTTTGCAGCAAAATTCTAAAGGGTCTAAGTGTGTTAAAAAGGCAAGTCTGAAGGGTCTGTGCCTCAATGCGAGGAGTATTCAGAATAAGGTGGACGAATTAACTGTGCAGATAGCAGTTAACGGATACGATGTGGTTGGCATCACGGAGACATGGCTCCAGGGCGACCAAGGCTGGGAACTCAACATCCAAAGGAGCTCAACATTTAGGAAGGATAGACAGAAAGGAAAAGGAGGCGGGGTGGTATTGCTGGTTAAAGAGGAAATTAAGGCAATTGTAAGGAAAGACATTAGCTTGGATGATGTGGAATCGGTATGGGTGGAGCTACAGAATACCAAGGGGCAGAAAACTCTAGTGGGAGTTGTGTACAGACCTCCAAACAGTTGAAGTGATATTGGGGAGAGCATCAAACAGGAAATTAGGGGTGCATGCAATAAAGGTGCAGCAGTTAACATGGGTGACTTTAAAAAGCATATAGATTAGGCTAACCAAACTGGAAACAATACGGTGGAGGAGGATTTCCTGGAATGCATAAGGGATGGTTTTTTAGACCAATATGTCGAGGAATCAACTAGGGGGGTGCCATTTTAGACTGGGTGTTGTGTAATGAGAGAGGATTAATTAGCAATCTCGTTGTGCGAGGCCCCTTGGGGAAGAGTGACCATAATATGGTGGAATTCTACATTAGGATGGAGAATGAAACAGTTAATTCAGAGATCATGGTCCAGAACTTAAAGAAGGGTAACTTTGAAGGTATGAGGCGTGAATTGGCTAGGATAGATGGCGAATGATGCTTAAGGGGTTGACAGTGGATGGGCAATGGCAGACATTTAGAGACCGCATGGATGAACTACAACAATTGTACATCTCTGTCTGGCGTAAAAATAAAAAAGGGAAGGTGGCTCAACTGTGGCTATCAAGGGAAATCAGAGAAAGTATTAAAGCCAAGGAAGTGACATATAAATTGGCCAGAAATAGCAGTGAACCCGGGGACTGGGAGAAATTTAGAACTCAGCAGAAGAGGACAAAGGGTTTGATTAGGGCAGGGAAAATACAGTCGGAGAGGAAGCTTGCAGGGAACATTAAAATGGACTGCAAATGCTTCTATAGATATGTAAAGAGAAAAAGGTTAGTAAAGACAAACGTAGGTCCCCTGCAGTCAGAATCAGGGGAAGTCATAATGGGGAACAAAGAAATGGCAGACCAATTGAACAAGTACTTTGGTCCGGTATTCACTAAGGAGGACACAAACAACTTTCCGGATATAAAGGGGGTCAGAGGGTCTAGTAAGAAGGAGGAACTGAGGGAAATCATTATTAGTTGGGAAATTGTGTTGGGGAAATTGATGGGATTGAAGGCCGATAAATCCCCAGGGGCTGATGGTCTGCATCCCAGAGTACTTAAAGAGGTGGCCTTGGAAATAGCGGATGTATTGACAGTCATTTTCCAACATTCCATAGACTCTGGATCAGTTCCTATGGAGTGGAGGGTAGCCAATGTAACCCCACTTTTTAAAAAAGGAGGGAGAGAAAAAACAGGGAATTATAGACCGGTCAGCCTGACATCGGTAATGGGTAAAATGATGGAATCAATTATTAAGGATGTCATAGCAGCGCATTTGGAAAAAGGTGACATGATAGGTCCAAGTCAGCGTAGATTTGTGAAAGGGAAATCATGCTTGACAAATCTTCTGGAATTCTTTGAGGATGTTTCCAGTAGAGTGGACAAGGGAGAATCAGTTGATGTGGTGTATTTGGACTTTCAGAAGGCTTTCGACAAGGTCCCACACAAGAGATTAATGTGCAAAGTTAAAGCACATGGGATTGGGGATAGTGTGCTGACGTGGATTGAGAACTGGTTGGCAGACAGGAAGCAAAGAGTAGGAGTAAATGGGTACTTTTCAGAATGGCAGGCAGTGACTAGTGGGGTTCTGTGCTGGGGCCCCAGCTGTTTACATTATACATTAATGATTTAGATGAAGGGATTAAATGTAGTATCTCCAAATTTGTGGATGACACTAAGTTCGGTGTCAGTGTGAGCTGCGAGGAGGATGCTATGAGGCTGCAGAGTGACTTGGATAGGTTAGGTGAGTGGCCAAATGCATGGCAGATGAAGTATAATGTGGATAAATGTGAGGTTATCAACTTTGGTGGTAAAAACAGAGAGACAGACTATTATCTGAATGGTGACAGATCAGGAAAAGGGGAGGTGCAATGAGACCTGGGTGTCATGGTACATCAGTCATTGAAGGTTGGCATGCAGGTACAGCAGGTGGTTAAGAAAGCAACTAGCATGTTGGCCTTCATAGCGAGGGGATTTGAGTACAAGGGCAGGGAGGTGTTGCTACAGTTGTACAGGGCCTTGGTGAGGCCACACAGAGAGTGGTGAACCTGTGGAATTCTCTACCACAGAAAGTTGTTGAGGCCAATTCTCTACATATATTCAAGAAGGAGTTAGATGTAGTCCTTACTACTCGGGGGATCAAGGGGTATGGCGAGAAAGCAGGAATGGGGTACTGAAGTTGCATGTTCAGCCATGAACTCATTGAATGGCGGTGTAGGCTCGAAGGGCCGAATGGCCTACTCCTACACCTATTTTCTATGTTTCTATGTTTCTATACCCAGTGTAAATTACAGGGAAATTTCACACCTGTGAGTAGTATACCCCGTGTAAATTATAGGGAAATCTCACACCTGTGAGTAGTATACACAGTGTAAATTACAGGGAAATCTCACACCTGTTAGTATACCCAGTGTAAATTACAGGGAAATCTCACACCTGTGAGTAGTATACACAGTGTAAATTACAGGGAAATCTCACACCTGTGAGTTGTTTACCCAGTGTAAATTACAGCAAAATAACATACCCTGGAGATCATTTTGACTTTGGGCAATAGTGGACACAGGTGATATTAATTCATCCGCCCGTTATAAATCTCTCTCGAAATGAAAATCGGGAGAGATATATAACGAGCAGCTTAATCGATGGCACTCATTTTACACTATCACCTAAAATCAAAATGCATGCCAGGAGGTAGAAATTCCTCTTTGGAGATATTTGTGTTGAAATTCAGGTGAGGCTTACCCTTTCACCATTTTAACAAAGTTGGTTACCCAATTATTTTAAATTTGTTGATAGGTTTGTCAAATAGAGAACAGAGTAATTTCACCCAAGTCCATTAACTAGTTTGTTAATCATAGACACAGAGGAATTTCTGCCCCCAGTTTCTACCCCTGTGCACAGTCTGGCAAATAGTGCATTTTACTTCTAGCATAGAGCAGGGCTCACCATGCTTTTGTCTTTGTTTGCCAGGTATGTACCATAGGGCTCTTTGGCAACATATATACTTGAAGTGAATATTCCCACTAGACTGCATATATCCCAAGCTACTGATAGTATCTGGTCTTGGTTTTCTGATTTAGGATTTACTCACCAATGAGGAAGGAACACTGAAGCAGCTCTTTCCAAATCTCTCGCCCTCAAAATTCAACAGGATAACCCAACCATTGGGATATAGAAGTTCAAATAGAACTGAGTTGTCTGGGCTTCAAATGGCAGTGGTACATGTCACTCAAGCTGCAGGATGGGCTCGGTGGGGAATAGACTGTAACATTTGGCGGGGGGAGGGGCACCAGGATGCAGCAGCAATGAGGAGCGACAAGGCGCATTGAAAACTAGGTGGGACATACAGCCACAGAACAAAGAATAGAGTACAAAGAGTAGGAATTAGATGGAGGAAGAAAGCAAAGCCGACTAGCCTAGCGTTGGAATGCATGTGTGTTACTGCAAGGGATGTTACAAATAAACTAGATGAGCTACAGGCCCAAGTTGCGATATGGGGTTATGATACAGCGGCTATATTGGAGACCTGGCTTAACCATGGACAGGAATGGGAACTAATCATTCCTGGCTACAATGTCTTCAGGAGGGATAGGAAGGAAGAAAGACAGGAGGGGGCTGCTGGCAGTATTGATCAAGGATAATATTACAGTTCTACAAGAGAACGATTAGGAAAGCTTATGGGCTATTTGGCTTTGTAAATGAGGACACTGAATACAAAGAACAAGGAAATCATGCTGAACCTTTACAAAGCGTTGGTTAGCCCTCAGCTGGAGTATTGTGTACAATTCTGGGCACCACACTGTACGAAGGATGCCTTGGAGAGGGTACAGATGAGGTTTACCAGGTTGATATCAGGGATGAGGGATTCCAGTTATGTGGAGAGATTGGAGAAGCTGGGCATGTTCTCTTTACAGCAGAGAAGTTAAGGGGAGAACTAATATAGATTTATGACGGGGCTTTGATAGAGCAGATAGGGAGAAACTATTTTCTCCAGCAAGTGGGTCAGCAACCAGAGATTAAAGATTTAAAATCATTGGCAAAAGAACTAGAGGGGAAATAAGGAGCTATTTTTTCACACAGAGGGTTGTTGTGATCTAGAATACGTCACCTGAAAGGGTGCTGGAATCAGATTCCGTAAGAACTTTCAAGAGATAATTGGATATGTACTTGAAGAGAACTAATTTGCAGGGTTATGGGGAAAAGCTGGGGAGTGGGACTAAAATGGATAACTCTTTCAAGGAACCGACACAGTCACACGAACCAAATGGCCTCATTTTGTGCTGTAAGATTCTATGATCTCCATATTAAACCAATGAAACTATTAACAAACTATTAATGGAACACCGGGACATACTCACCTTCCCCGTCTCTCTTATTACCTAGATTATCAGCTATTGTTCATTTTCCTACTCTCTATAATGGAGTCATCTCTTCTGTAATATACGGTAAAACATAAGAACACTACAGTGGCTGACAATATCTTTGCTTTTCTATTTCTAAATTTGCATTCAAGCATATGACAGCAACTCATTTGAATTAAGCTGGCAATGTTACAGAATGCTTTCAGTGTACAAGAGAAAGGACATTTTGTGCCGATGGATGTAGCACTTTTAAGATATCAGGGCGTAAAAGCACACAGTGTCATGGCATGGATGCCAACACTCGTCCCTTTGACAGGCAAAAAAAATACGAAGCTTCAGTCCCAAGTACAGCTGTTATGGCAAACCTTACAGAATTATCCCATTTAGATGTATAATCTAAAATAACACTGAGCCCAGGACTCTGGCACTGATGTTAGATTTTTATGGCAGTTGAATTGAAGATAAAAGTGATTCTACTTCACATTTTACTTTTCAGAAAACTTATGCAATGAAGTTGCCGGGGATGGGAATTTAAATGCTGTAAAGTTCACACAATCTGTATGTGTCGTCTGTGGGCTGCGCTATTCCAAAGTAATGAGCCTTAAATTCTTTAGCTATCTTGAAAAGAAGGTTGTTTTCACTCGTCTCGACATCCAGTGCAATTTTGTCCTTCAGAAGCTTGATTTTCCCATGGATTTTTTTTTAAATAACATTTTGTAGCAAACACTGGCGACATGCATTTCAGGATAACATATATACCAGAGTGGGCTATTTCAGATTAAAATGCATTACAGTGACGCTGCAGGTGCATCGTGGGTCAGAACCCACCACTGGGGCCTTGGTTTGAATGTAACCCAGACTGAAACCTTTCTCTGATGGCTATAAGAATTTTGGACAGTCTCAACCCATAATAAATGCGATAAAATAAAACTGCCCCGAACATAGCACTAGATTGGTACCCTCGCTCAGAGAGGGTATAGGACCTGTGGGAGAAATGGGAAAAAAATCACACAAATGCAGTACAGGTTCTGAATTTCACTCCACAGGACACTCCTGGAAAAGAGTGAAGATACCTTGAATCAGGCTTTGCTATACACTGGGGACTCAACTTGCCTCATGGTAACATTCCTGCCATTGGGATATTGTGTTGCGTCGAGACTCCCACCTTCCTGTCTGACCCCTGGTGAATTTTCCACAGTCTGTTGAATGGAGGTGGCGGGGGCGGGGGGGGGGGGTGGGAATCGTGTTAGGTGTTCCCGTCCCTGATTGGGAGCTTGCCAGTGTAAAGAATTAGCAACGACTACAGGTTTCAAATGCTTCCAGCAGCTTAAAGGCCCAAGGGCCACTTGGAGTTTTGAAGGGAGGCAGAGGAGATCATCAGAAAAGAATGAATGAAAGATCAGTAATGTGTCACGGAGCCCAGAAATTCCGGAGGGGGGTGGAATTTCAACCCATCTACCTGCTGGATCCAGTTTACCTGCTTCACCAACCTCCCGCAATCGGACACCCTCCGACCATTCCGATCTCCCCTCCGACCATTCTGATCTCCCCTCCGACCATTCCGATCTCCCTACAATGACCCTTCCAATCTCCCCTCCGACCATTCCGATCTCCCCCCAACGGCCTTTCCAATCTCCCCCCATCTCTTCTGATCTCCCCCCAAATTTTCTGATTTCCCCGCACCAACCCTTTCGATTGCCGCGACGTCTCCGATCTCCCATGACCCTAGTCTCCGACCTTCCCTCTGGCCTCCAATCTCCCCCCTGCTCTGGACCCCGACCATTCTTCTGGCCTTTCCTATCCCCCCACCCCCACCTCCCCACCTCTGGCCTTTCCGATCCCTCTCTCCCTCCTCTCCACTCCCTGGCTGCGGCCTGGTGCCAAAGGCTAACCTGCACGACAGCCATCAACCTTTCAATCTGACTGGCTGCAGCCAGGAAAAGGAGATTAAAAAATGCGGATCAGAACCTACCATGAAATTCAGCTGCACCTGCGGGAGACCCGTTCTTCCGTGTTTCCCAACCTCAAAGCAGCTCCCCACCAACCCCCCCCCCCCCCACCCACTCCCTCCCCTGCCTGCGAGTTAATATCCAGCCCTCTGCCTCCACAGAAGTTGTCAATGAGATTTGAAGGAGGATAGAGATGAGGCAGTCCCAGGGCACAACACATGGAAAGAAATGACCCTGGAATTAAGTGGCCCTGCACAACCCTCATGCACATTTAATCAATTGCCACAAGAAGATTAATGACCTAACTAAGTCAGGGAAGGTAAGAAGAGCGAGACCCGCCTTCCCAGAATGCACTAAATAAAGCAATTCGGCCATCTGTTCCTCTTTGTGTTGAACTGCTTGAAGAGCTTTCTTGGAAGATTCATTGGTCTAAAAATGGAGCCGTATGACGCCAGTTTCTCAGGTGCTACATGGCCTACTAAAGCCCCAAAAAGATGGGCAGGAAGCGTGCGCACACTTCCGGATAAAAGTGTGCCAACCACCTTGCGGAATACCTGCCAACCAAGAAGGTAGGTAATTTACCTGAATGTGGAGCTGGGAGGATCACTTATAGTCCTTCCGTGTGAGCCCTGCATCCTCCCCCCCCACCCCTAACCCCCCAGCCCCGATCTCCAATCACGGACTCCAGGCTTACTGAACTCCAGATCTTGACCCCTGACCTGACCTACGGCCCTGACCCGATTTGCGGCTCGACCTCCTGACACTTAACTTACATTGCCACTTTGTATTCCTGGATGTCAGGTTTATGTCAGTTTTCCTAGCGTTAGGCAGGGGAGATGTGAAAAACATGGAGAATAAGGTGTCTGATGTCAAAACGCTAATTATTATTCGCCTTCAGCTGCTCATATTTGTGCATGTGCTTCCTACAGTCCCCATCATCTCTGGCAAAAATTCACAAAGTTGACTTTTATGAGTGGGGACACAACGTTATACATCATTTCCCATTTATCACCATTGCCTGCCCAGAACAACCTGAAAATGAGCGAAAGAGAGGGGGGAAATCTAGTCTTTGGGTGTGAACCTTGGCTCTAGGTCAGAAGGTTCAAGAGTGAATTCAAGCCCCTCTTCAGGACTTGAGCACTTAATCTAGGCTGGCATTTCAGTGCGGTACTGAAGGAATACTTTATTGTTGGCGATGTCACCTTTTGGACGAAATGTTAAAATTAAGCCAATGCTTTCTGCTCAGATGGACATAAAAGATCCAACACTACTATTTTAAGAGCAAGGGAGTTCTCCCTGTGACCTAGCTAACATTTATCCCACAACCAAAAACAGAATAACTTGTCATTAATTTCATTGCTCCCTGTGGGACGTTGCTATGTGTAACTTGATTACCACACTTGCCTACAAAACTGTGACCACAGTTCAAAACTAATTCATTGGTGGCAAAACAATTTTGGATGTGAAGAGGATGTGAATGGCTCTATTTAAATGCAAGTTCCTTCTTTCAAATTAAAAAAAATGTATCCTTTGTGACTCTTCTGGATAAGGCAAATCTTAGTAAGACAGAACCATATAGATTCTGATTATGGCAAATCCCAGTGACATAAATACCCTACACATTATACGGAGCTAATCTAAGTGAGAAAGATGCAAAGAGACTGTGCATGGATAATGTAAGTGAAACAGTCCCTCCATACATTGTATATAGCTATTCTCAGTGAAATAAGAACATAACATGAGAACATAAGAATTAGGAACAGGAGTAGGCCATCTAGCCCCTCGAGCCTGCTCCGCCATTCAACAAGATCATGGCTGATCTGGCCGTGGACTCAGCTCCACTTACCCGCCCGCTCCCCGTAACCCTTAATTTCCTTATTGGTTAAAAATCTATCTATCTGTGACTTGAATACATTCAATGAGCTAGCCTCAACTGCTTCCTTGGGCAGAGAATTCCACAGATTCACAACCCTCTGGGAGAAGAAATTCCTTCTCAACTCGGTTTTAAATTGGCTCCCCCATATTTTGAGGCTTTGCCCCCTAGTTCTAGTCTCCCCGACCAGTGTAAACAACCTCTCTGCCTCGATCTTGTCTATCCCTTTCATTATTTTAAATGTTTCTATAAGATCACCCCTCATTCTTCTGAACTCCAACGAGTAAAGACCCAGTCTACTCAATCTATCATCATAAGGTAATCCCCTCATTTCTGGAATCAGCCTCGTGAATCGTCTCTGTACCCCCTCCAAAGCTAGTATATCCTTCCTTAAGTAAGGTGACCAAAACTGCACGCAGTACTCCAGGTGCGGCCTCACCAATACCCTGTACAGTTGCAGAAGGACCTCCCTGCTTTTGTAAATAAATCTCGATATACGGTGCATAGCTCATCTCAGAGAGACGGATGCTTGAATATTGCTGTCTTCACTCTTACATTAAGGAACAGCATGAGCAAAATGCAAAGCAAAGCTTAACCCTCCTCCTCCCCAACTCAAAGTGGTTTTACCCCATACTCAGAAGACCACCTTCCACTGCAACAATGTGAATTTACCACTTCATTCACATTATGGCCCCTCTGAAGTTAGCTATTACCAATTATTATTGTCATACACTCAGAACTGGGTTGTGATTGCCAAAAGTCATTTCACTTAAGACAATTAGGGCCGAAATTGCCTCCATCCAAACGGGGCACACCTACCAATTTTTTTGTGGATTCACTGCCCCAGTCGATGGGGCGGTGTTTCTCACGGTTTTGCCCTCTTTTTCCCTCGGCCAGTGTCGGGGCGGCGAAGTGCAGCTGCTGCGCGGTGGAAGTCGTGGATGAGCGAGCTGTTGCCGGCGGTCTCGTGAGCGTGCTGCTTATGACACCAGCGTGACGCGGACGTGTGGCATCGTGCTGATGTGTCACAACGCCCTCCCCTTCTGTTAAAGCGGCGGGCTGCTGCGCGCTCTGCAGCAACTTTAGCGGCCACTAGGGAGGGTTTCGGCCGGGCCAGCGGCCCGGTAGCCAAGGGGAGGCGCCTGGCTGCCTGTTGGTGGCCGCATCAAACCCGTGGCCGCCATTGTCGGGCCGACTTCGGAGTTTGCCGACAATTAAAATAAAATGGTGGCCACAGCAGTGCGCCCTCCCCATTAAGAGCGGACGCGTCGCCCAGCCACAAGAAGCTTCCCACCGGGGAAAGTTGTCCGGGGCACTGAGCAGCAACCGAACCGCTTCCGCGGGGCAATTTCCCCCGGGGAAATTTTCCGTGGAGCAATTTCCCACGCAGGGCGGAAAGGGGGTCGCCGCAGGTCAGTAAGGTGTCAGCGTTTTCCTAACTGGGCGGGAGGACGGCCGGGGTGGTCCCGCTCCAAAAATAAAGGGGGGAAATCGAAAAAATGTCGGCCCCTCCACACCGATTGAGTGGTGAGGGCTTTCCGTACCTTTGCCGTCTCTTTGAGGCGGTAACGGTTCTTAAATATAGGGGCAATTTCGGAGGTGAAAGGTAAGTTGCAAACCCACTGTGACTCACAGTCCCCTGTGATATTCCAATCTCAACCTGACCACCTGGTAAAATAATGGGACTAAAGGTGGACAAGTCCCCTGGACCTGATGGCCTGCATGCTTAGGTCTTAAAAGAAGTGGCTGCAGAGATAGTGGATGCATTGGTTGCAATCTACCAAAATTCCCTGGAGTTTGGAGAGGTCCCAGCAGATTGGAAATCTGCAAACGTAACGCCCCTATTTTAAAAAGGAGGCAGACAGAAAGCAGGAAATTATAGACCAGTTAGTCTAATGTCTGTCGTTGGGAAAATGCTGGAGTCTATTATTAAGGAAGCAGTAGCAGGACATTTGGAAAATCATAATGCAGTCAAGAGAGTCAGCATAGTTTTATGAAAGGGAAATCATATTTGCCAAATTTGCTGGAGTTCTTTGAGGATGTAATGAGCAGGATGGATAAGGGAGAACCAGTGGATGTGGTGTATTTGGATTTCCAAAAGGCATTTGATAAGGTGCCACATAAAAGGTTACTGCACAAGATAAGAGTTCGCGGGGTTGGGGGTAATATATTAGCATGGATAGTGGATTGGCTAACTAACAGAGAACAGAGTGTCGGGATAAATGGATCATTTTCCGGTTGGCAAACGGTAACTAGTGGGGTGCCACAGAGATCGGTGCTGGGGCCTCAACTATTTACAATCTATATTAATGACTTGCATGAAGGGACTGAGTGTAATGTAGCCAAGTTTGCTGATGATACAAAGATGGGTGGGAAAGCAAGTTGTGAGGAGGACACAAAAAAACCTGCAAAGGGATATAGACAGGCTAAGTGAGTGGGCAAGCATTTGGCAGATGGAGTATAATGTGGGAAAGTGTGAGGTTATCCACTTTGGCAGGAAAAATTAAAAAATAAAATTATTATTTTAATGGAGAGAGACTACAAAATGCTGCAGTACAGAGAGACCTGGGGGTTCTTGTGCATGAAACACAAAAAATTATTATGCAGGTGACAGCAAGTAATCAGGAAGGCAAATGGAATGTTGGTCTTTATTGCAAGGGGGTTGAGTATAAAAGCAGGGAGGTCCTGCTACAACTGTACAGGTATTGGTGAGACCACATCTAGGATACTGCAAATAGTTTTGGTCTCCATATTTCAGGAGGGATATACTTGCATTGGAGGCTGTTCAGAGAAGGTTCATAAGCTTGATTCCAGAGATGAAAGGGTTGACTTATGAAGAAAGGTTGAGTAGGCTGAGCCTATACTCATTGGAGTTTAGAAGAATGAGAGGTGATCTTATTGAAACATATAAGATACTGAGGGGGCTCAACAATGTAGATGCAGAGAGGATGTTTCCACTCATGGGGGAAACTAAAACTAGGGGGTATAGTTTAAGAATAAGGGGTCAGCCATTTAGAACTGAGATGAGGAGGAATTTCTTCTCTCAGAGGGTCGTAAATCTTTGGAATTCTCTGCCCCAGAGAGCTATGGAGGCTGGGTCATTGAATATATTTAAGATGGAGATAGACAGATTTTTGAACGATAACGGAATAAAGGGTTCTGGGGAGTGGGCAGGGAAGTGGTGCTTAGCCCAAGATCGGATCAGCCAGGATCTTATTGAATCGCAGAGCAGGCTCGAGGGGCCAAATGGCCTACTCCTGCTCCTATTTCTTGTATTCTTATGTTCTTATCTCAAAAACTTTCCTCAGAGGGAGAAGGAGAACATCTGAGCCATGCCAAAATGTCACTCTCATCTATCTCCTAGCTTCCTGTTCAGGAGCAACACGGAAGGAGTCATGGTGAGGGGTAACCTGGCCACCCTCGGAGTTGACAAATAAGTTTTCCACTTCCTACGCCAACTACCTTTACGGCCTCTCTGAGATTATCTGTTTATTGGTAATTGAGTCGGCATGAAGGGGAGAGTAACTTGAACTATGTCAATAATTTATAACATTGTAGGAGAGAGGAAAGTAATTAATTAATAAAATATATTATGCCATATTGCCCAAGAGCAGTTATAGTACTTAGCTTTGCTCAAGATGTGGGGTGAAAGGAAGAAGCCAATACTATCTTAGTAGCAGCATCATTTCCAACCTTCAGGACGACTAACCACATTTAAATGAAAGAATTCTAGGAAGACCTTTTTTTGCAGCACAGTGGAACTGGAATCCAGCAAGTGCACAAGCCGTACTCACTCATGTAACCCTGGGAATGCCTGCATAGCAAGATCTTAGGAATCATCTGATATCTCCCTGATCCTTATGTTCAAGACTAAAACTAATCTGGACTGCAATCTGTGCATTTGCCTGCCTAGATGTCTATCTTAGAGTTACCCAGTTGTTATGTCTGTAATTTCAATCTGACATTTTTTTTGATAATTTTATCTGCTTATAACAGATGAAATATGTCTGGTATCCAAGGAAGTTTGAAAGTGTTCTATGTATCCATCCCTCTCCCCTCCCCCTCTGCTTTATGCCTCCCCATTCCTGAAAGCATGGACAAAACCCTGAACATTTGTTTTGAATAAAATGCTTCTCCCCATTGACAATAAACTTTCTCATGACTATTTTAACCTGACAGCAGATCCCTTCACTATGAAGATGTTCCATCAAAAATGTTTTTATTTGGTTACAACCAACTCATTCGCTAAAAAGAAAGAACTTGCATTTATGCAGAAACCTTTATGTGCTTAGAAAGTCCCAAAGCACTTCACGCCAATGAATTACTTTTAAAGTGTGGTCACTGTTATTGTGTAGGTAAATATGGCCAGCCAGTTTCCACACAAGCTTTCACAAATAGTAAATTAAGATAAATGACCAGTTAAGCTGTTTTAGGAATTGAATTTCAAAATTCTCAGCCTTGTTTGCAAATCCCTCCATGGCCTCGCCCCTCCCTATCTCTGTAATCTCCTTCAGCCTCGCAACCTCCCCGAGATATCTGCACTCCTCAAATTCTGCCCTCTGGAGCATCCCTGATTATAATCGCTCCACCACCGGTGGCCGTGCCTTCAGCTGCCTCGGCCCCAGGCTCTGGAACTCCCTCCCTCAACCTCTCAGCCTCTTTTTCCTCCTTTAAGACGCTCCTTAAAACCTACCTCTTTGACAACTGCCATAATTTCTTCTTATGTGGCTCGGTGTCAAATTTATTTCCTTTGTCTTATAACACTCTTGTGAACGTTTTACTACATTAAAGGCGCGATATAAATACAAGTTTTTGTTGTTGTTGGCTGAGAGATATATTTTCTCCAGGATACCATGAAAACCCACTGCTCTTGTTCAAATGGGGTCTATTACATCCACCTGAACAGGCAGGTGGAGCCTTGGTGTAACATCTTGTCTCAAAGCTCCTCTGACAAGTAGCACTCTGTCATGTATCTCGACATGTTACTGCCTGTACTATTACATATGATGTGCCACCAGAGGGCACTGCTATGGGAAACTTGTACACCAGCTGTATGGTCACTGAGGTGTACCACCAGAGGGCACTGCAGTGGGAGACTTGTAGCTTACCTGTACAGGTATGTCAGGCCTAGTATAAAAGGCAGGCCACCATGTGTGATCCTCATTCTGGAGTTACATTAAATGGACTAAGGTCACTACAGTTCAAGTACAATAAATTGCCTCGTGGAGTTATTATCGGAGCATCTAAAGATATAACAATCGGCGATGAGATTACGGACTTTCACGCGAAAATGGCTACCCTTGGCACGTTGCAGCAGTTCGCCGATGGTGATGATTGGGATGCCTTTGTGGAGAGGTTCAACCATTTCTTCACAGCAAACGGCAACCTGGCCACACTGGCTGATAAGTGCAGAGCTATCCTGCTAACCAGTTGTGGGCCCACCATCTATGGCCTCATCAGGGACTTGCTGGCACCAGCGAAGACAATGACCAAGACGGACGAGGAGCTTGTAACATTGATCCAGCAACAACTCAAGCCCAAAGAGAGCATCCTCACAGCCAGACACCAGTTTTACACCCACCGACTGCCCGAAGACCAGGAAATCACAAAATATGCTGCAGACCTCAGGAGGCTGGAGGCACCGTGTGATTTTGGCGACCACCTCACTGAAGCGCTGCGGGATATCTTTGTCATCGGAATCGGCCACGAGGGCCTTCTTCATAAGCTACTATCTGCGAATACCACAGTCACACTGCAGAAGGCCATCTCCATGAGCCAGGCATTCATGACCTCGACCTGCGGCTCTAGGCAGATGACTCATCCTCAGGACTCAAACCCGGCAAGTACTGTTCACAGAATGGCGCCTTTTAGAGGCTGGATTGTAGAACGTGAATCTCCTCAGGGGAGAGAGAACAGGCCCCCGAGTACCTTAACTCAGAGTCCGCCGAGGGGGGCTAATCGGTTAGCACCATGCTGGCGTTGCGGAGGGAATCACAAGGCTCACCAGTGCTGTTTTAAGGACTATGTGTGTAAAGGCTGCAGCACAAAGGGCCACCTCCAGCGAATGTGTAAAAGAAATACGACTCACTGTGTTAATAAAGAGTTTGAAAAAGCCATGAATCCAGCGCGGATTATGAAGAAGTGGTCAGAGAGGCAGCTCAGCCCCACGATGAGTTATACGGCATGTTTACCTACACCACAGAATGTTCCCCGTTGAGGATGGTAGTCGAGATAAATGGCGTTCCAGTCTTCATGGAAGTGGACACGGGGGTGAGCCAGTCAGTAATAAATCAAGAAGCCTTTGAGAGGCTATGGGAGAATCAAGCTGAACGGCCCAAGTTGGTCCCGGTTCAGGCAAAGCTGCGCACCGACACCAAGGAACTTATCCCAGTCGTTGGTAGTGCGCATGTAAAGGTACTCCATGATGGCGCGGTGCACAAGTTACCTCTGTGGGTTGTTGCAGGTGATGGATCAACGCTACCCGGAAGAAGGTGGATGGAGAAGATCCATTGGAGTTGGGAAGATTTCACCCTCCAGCGCTCGACGTCCCCCGTGCTCAGAGGCAAAGCAAACCCTCACCTGAGGTTGGATCCGGCACCAGAGAGCAGGCCAGCACTGCACCCGAGGCACAGACCGCTTAGCACGACTGCGTGGAGATGATCCAGCTGAAACGACCTGAACGCACCTTCCACCCTCCAGTGGCAGGACCCCGGAGGAGGGAAATCGGATCCAGAGGCAACTTCCTAGCTTCGGTGACAGAATCCAGGGAGAAGAGGATCACAGCAGTCAACATCATGGATGGAAAAAAGATGGCGCCCAAACCACGAGGTGAGGCACTGAAGAAAAAGATGGCGGCGGCCAGACCACGAGGGGCAGCGCTGATGGAGCAACACGTGGCATCAATCGAAGAAGAGGATTGGGGTAAAGGTAGCAAGGCTCTCTTAAAGGAGGCCAGCAACTCATCACACTTAAAGGGACAGATCCACATTCTCAATGAATGTAATAGCAACTGTGAGTCAAATGTAAAGCTTGTAATTGATGATGAGAGTTTTATATACGTAATAAGAAAAGAAAAGTCGTGCAATTGCAACGGAGATACAGCTTATCTTCCATGAGTAATGAAATGTTGTGCGAAGTAGGATTCCAACTGTATTCTGATCATGTAGCGGGCAAACACCCATCGGGAGCACACAGGTCCAGTGGGCTGTCGCCTGCATCCCTGGGACAAGAGTGATGCACCACGGAGTGTGGCCACAAGCAGCTAAAATAGACAAGCTGCAGAGCAAGTGATCTCAGGAGGGCAACGGCACCGGTATCAATAACCTGCCCCTCATCGGCTCCACCTCTCAGGCACCTGATGGCACCAACCGCCACGAGCCTGAAAGAGCAAACTGCGCTAAGGGGCAGCCCCCAGACCCTATCCCGGCTACACCCGGGAATGAAGGGTCACCCACAACGGTTCTCCCAAATGGGACTAGGACCAGCCAGGATCCCAAACCAAATAATGCCCAGGCAAGCGAGTCAGCAGTTCCCTGTGCACTACCGCTCAGAGATCAGCAGCGATCCGGAGCGCAAGGAAAGGACAGGGAGGTCACAGGCATCTGTGAACCTGCCCAACGCTAGGAGCAATGGCAAAGGCCCCAAGAGCAGGCAACTTGAGCCAACCGGGTTCCCACTGCCAGCACTGGGCATCACGCCGCCACCAGACACCTGGACACCACCCAGCAGTTCTGGAACTTGTTTGTCCTCACACACCGGCGCTGACCCCAGCACTGAGTCCAAGTCTACTCCAAGTATGTACCTCACCAGTCAAATGTACTTGCCTCACAACTGTACCACAAATGTTTTTAATGTAACTAGCCACCGGCATAATCTATATGTGGGGGGGGGAGAGAATGGAGTGGTCATGAACTCACAAACAGAAACCACCAGAACCTCTACTGCCAATGAAACACCACCTACTCACCCATGATGGAAACGACCCCCCAAGGATCGACCAGTCAGAGCTAAGCCCAGAGCACAGTCAATGCATGAAGGTGATTTGCTCTAAGAACTTGGGGGAGAGTGATGTCATTTATCTAGACATGTTAGGGCACTACTATGGGAAATTTGTACACCAGCTGTATGGTCACTAAAGTGTGCCACCAGAGGGCACTGCAGTGGGAGACTTGTAGGTTACCTGTGCAGGTGGGCCAGGCCTAGTATAAAAGGAAGGCCACCATGTGCGATCCTCACTCTGGAGTTACATTAAATGGACTAAGGTCACTACAGTTCAAATACAATACATTGCCTCGTGGAATCATTATCAGAGCATCTAAAGGCATAACACACTCTCTCAGTACTGCACTGAAGTATCAACCTAGATTATGTGTTCTAGACCTGGAACACTGCTGCCAGCTAAGCCAAACAGGCACACATCATTAGTTTAAATTTGAATATCGAAAGGAAGGTTAAAAATGAACAGTTCAGGATTGGACTCAACCACAAATATGCAACTCTGGGTTCAAACTTTCCGAATGCATTTTCGGATTCTTCATAGTGAAGGCTTTGAGGATTTTAAATGTAAGTGCAGCCCAGGAAGCACAATACAAATATTTGTAGGGAGTGTGTGTTGCTGACTGGAATAACACCGAGGAATAGTTTAATTGTCATAGGGAGTACTGGGAAAATATGTGTATGACTAGCACAGGATGCTCTGGTCAGGGGAGGTGGCTGTTTGTAATTTGCAGACACTGCTGAGAATATTGTTTGTTTAGAAAAATATTTTCCATTACAGTGACCATAATTCAGTTAAAATTGAATTTCCTCCGCATCATTTCAGAGGTATTGAGCACAGATATTCTATGGCTGATGTCCCAACACATAGGGGTAAGTTGCCTGTCCAGCCTCCCTAGTTGAGAACAGTGTATGGCACTTAAAGACTCAGTAGCGGGGTTGCAGGGCAGTGGAAGAGAAAATAATTTGCTGACAAAAATCCAAGTTTGGTATTTTCTTTGGACAGAAGAGATTACTTACTATTTTAATTGCTATAGAGCTCCCCACATGACATACGGCACATCAACATGCTTTTTTTGGCCAGAGGGGAAAAGGTGGACATTAGGCAGGAGAGGAAATTGAAACAGAAATTGGTAAGAAGGAGAAAAAGTGCAGTCATAGAGAAGGGTTGTTAAAACTTTTGAATACAGTAAGAGCGGAGGCAAGGTGGGCAGATGTAGGGAAGGAGTTTCAAAGGGCAGGAGGTGGCAACTAAAGGAATAGTAAAGCAGAGGGAGCAGAAAAGTGCAGTGTCAGAGGAGTGCAGGGTGCCAGTTGTAATGTATGGATGGAGGGAATTCTTGACATTGGGCAAGAGGTTGGAAGGATTTGAAATTGAGGATAAGAATCTTAAACAAATTCACTGGGGCAATAGAGATTAGCAAGAATGGGGAAGTCACTCTTTCTCTTTTTTCAGGCTGTGAGAACCCATTGAATTGTGTCAATGTCATCCCATTAGGTGTGGATCCACAAGACGAAACTGCCAAACTGAGCACAAGTTGGCACTAAATTCTTATTCTTTCTCACAGACAGTGTGGGAATTTGAAATGCTACACTGGTGGGATGCAGGGAGCTGTTTTGAGGTTTGGGATAAGATGCATCATTGGTACACAATAAAGTAACTTGCCCCTGTATCTTACCCACACTATACTTCACCTTGCTGTGATTGATGTTAGAAATCATAGAATCATAGAAATTTACAGCACTGAAGGAGGCCATTCAGTCCATTGTATCCGTGCCGGCCGACAAAGAGCTATCCAGCCTAATCCCACTTTCCAGCTCTTGGTCCGTAGCCTTGTATGTTAGGCACTTCAAGTGCACATCCAAGTACTTTTTAAATGTGGTGAGGGTTTCTGCCTCAACCACTCTTTCAGGCCGTGAGTTCCAGACTCCCACCATCCTCTGAGTGATAAAAATTCTCCTCAAATCCCCTTTAAACCTCCTACCAATTACTTTAAATCTATGCCCCCTGGTTATTGACCCTTCTGCTAAGGAAAATAGATCCTTCCTATCCACTCTATCGAAGCTCCTCAATTTTATACACCTGAATTAGTCTCCCCTCAGCCTCCTCTGCTCCAAAGAAAACAACCCCAGCCTATCCGATCCTTCATCACAGCTAAAATTCTCCAGTCCAGGCAACCTCCTCGTAAATCTCCTCTGTACCCTCTCTAGTGCAATCACATCTTTCCTATAATGTGATCACCCGAACTGCACGCAGTACTCTAGCTGCGGCCTAACTAGCGTTTTATACAGTTCAAGCATAACCCCCGTGCTCTTATATTCTATGCCTCGGCTAATTAAAGGCAAGTATCCCGTATGCCTTTTTAACCACCTTATCTACCTGGCCTGCTACCTTCAGGGATCTGTGGACATGCACTCCAAGGTCCCTCTGTTCCTCTGCACCTCTCAGTGTCCTACTACCATTTAACGTGTATTCCCTTGCCTTGTTAGTCCTCCCCAAATGCATTACCTCACACTTCTTCAGATTGAATTCCATTTGCCACTGTTCTGCACACCTGACCAGTTCAGTGATATCTTCCTGCAGTTTACAACTTTCTTCTTCATTATCAACCACATAACTAATTTTTGTATCATCTGCAAACTTCTTAATCATACCCCCTACGTTCAAGTCGAAATCATTGATATATACCACAAAAAGCAAGGAACCGAGTATTGAGCCCTGCAGAACCCCACTGGAACAGCCTTCCAGTCACAAAAACACCCATCAACCATCATCCTTTGCTTCCTGCCTCTGACCCCATTTTGGATCCAACTTGCCAGTTTGCCTTGGATCCCATGGGCTTTTACTTTCACGACCAGTTTGCCATGTGGAACCTTATCAAAAGCCTTGCTAAAATCCATATAAACTACATCATACGCTTTGTCTTCATCGGCTCTCCTGGTTGCCTCCTCAAAAAATTCAATCAAGTTAATCAGACATGACCTTCCCTTAACAAATCCATGCTGACTGTCTTTCTAAATGAAGATTTGTCCTGTCCCCCAGAATTTTTTCCAATAATTTTCCCACCACCGAGGTTAGGCTGACTGGCCTGTAATTGTTCGGTCTATCCCTTTCTCCCTTTTAAAACAACGGTAGAACGTTAGCAATCTTCCAGCCCTCCGGCACTACACCTGTAGCCAGAGAGGATTGGAAAATGGTGGTGAGAGCCTCTGCTATTCCTCTCTTGCTTCTCTTAACTGCCTGGGATACATTTCATCCAGGTCTGGCGATTTATCCACTTTCAAAGATGCTATACCCCTTAATACTTCCTCTCTCACTATGTTTATTTCCTTTAATATTTCACACTCCTCTTCCCTGATAGCAATGTCTGCATCACCCCTCTCTTTGTTAAAACATACGCAAGTATTCATTAAGAACCATACCCACGCCTTCATAAATCATAACCTGTGACAAAATTTAAGAGTGTTCCATTCTCCAGAACTGACATTCCTCACCTTGATGAGCTGAAATATCCACTGATAAATACAATATTATCGTTTATATAGCACTTTTAATTGCAGCAAAACATTCCAAGGTGTTTCACAAGGAGCAGCAATTGTGGTTAAGAGCTCAATGACTGGAAGAGGAGTTGGAGATTGTCATGATTTCAACTGTCATTGTAACCCATGTATAAACTGACCTAAGTTGTTCACCGTGAGAATACTGACCACTAGGTGGTGAACTTGTGGGAGACACTCCTAACCTGGACTTTCAGGTATAAAAGGGGAAGCTCCACCCACCTTCATCACTTCAGTGCTGGCTAATAAAGGTTACTGGTCACAGAGTGACCTTCTCTCAAGTATGGGCCTCGTATGCATTTGTACTGTATAGTAAGGACATATTATTGGCGACGAGAAACTGGGATTTAAACCACACGAGCATGGCCACTAGCAGCACAGACGAGAGGTACTGTGTTGGTGATGATTGGGACAATTTTATTGAGAGACTACAGCAAAGTTTTGTCACTAAGGAATGGCTGGGACAGGATTCGGCCGACAAACGCAGGGCTCATCTCCTGACGGTTTGTGGATCCAGGACGTACTCCCTGATGAAGGACCTTCTAGCGCCAGAGAAGCCGGCGGACAAGACTTTTGAAGAGCTCAGTAAGTTGATCGGGGAACACTTTAAACCGGCGAGCAGCATGCACATGGCGAGACACCGGTTTTACACACACCGGCGGCGAGAAGGGCAAAGCATTCCAGACTTCATGGCAGATCTCTGGCGACTGGCGAGCCTATGTAAGTTCCCAGATGCATGCAGAGCTGCGAGACTTTTTTATTAAGGGCATCGGGCACGCTGGGGTTTTCAGGAAACTGATTGAGACCAAAGACTTGACCCTGGAAACGGCGGCTTTGATAGCCCAAACATTTATCTCGGGGGAGGAAGAGACCAGAATGATGTTTGACAAAAATCTTGGTTTAAATGCAGCAAATGGACAGGGAGTCAACATTGTTAACGCGGCACACAGTTCTCCAGACAGACAGGGGCAATCGGACATGCCCGAGCCTGTAGTCGAACCCAAAGGGGGAATTCAACAGAGACAATGGCTAGCTGAATGGCGATTCATACCATGGCAAGGGACAATGCGGCCAGTAATGGGGCTATCAACACGTGTCAATGGTGCATTTAAAGACAGTTACAGAGACAGTCAGAGATGATCGACTGGTAATGGACCTTTTGTTTCCAACAACGCTATGACAGCCAGGAAAGGGCTTTTGATAGAGCACGCAATTTGTTATGTTCCAACAATCTGTTAACGCTATATGACCCATGTAAGAAACTTGTGTTAACGTGCGATGCGTCGTCCTATGGGGTCGGGTGTGTGTTGCAGCATGTCAATGCCAAGGGTCAGTTACAGCCAGTAGCTTATGCCTCCAGAAGTCTGTCCCAGGCAGAAAGGGGCTACGGGATGGTAGAAAAGGAAGCGCTTGCATGTGTATATGCAGTAAAAAAAATGCACCAGTACCTGTTTGGCTGGAAATTTGAGCTGGAGACAGATCACAAATCCCTAACGTTCCTTTTGGTTGACAACAAGGCCATAAATGCGAATGCATTGGCCCGCATACAGAGGTGCCTATGACTATACAATTCGGCACAGACCGGGCACTGAAAACTGCGCCGATGCACTCAGCAGGCTCCCACTAGCCACCACCGAGGGGGCAACCGAGCATGCTGCTGAGATGGTCATGGCTGTTGAAGCTTTCGGAAGCGAAGGCTCATCCGTGACAGCCCGTCTGATCAAAGTCTGGACAAATAGAGACCCGCTATTGTCTCTAGTCAAGAAATGTGTCCTGAATGGGGACTGGGCAGCCACGTACAGGGCATGCCCTGAGGAATTTAAACCATTTCACAGGCGCAGGGATGAACTCTCGATTCAGGCCAATTGCCTACTATGGGGAAACCGAGTAGTGATGCCCCAGATGGGCAGAGAGGTGTTCATCCGAGAACTCCACAATGAGCACCTGGACATTGCCATGATGAAGGCAATTGCCAGGTCACACGTTTAGTGGCCAGGGATAGATGCAGACCTGGAACTTTGTGTTCGCAGGTGCAACACGTGTGCCCAGCTGGGCAATGCGCCCAGGGAAGCCCCCCTTAGCTCCTGGTCCTGGCCCGCCAAGCCTTGGTCACGCATCCATGTGGACTACGCAGGTCCTTTCATGGGAAAATTGTTTTTGGTTGTAGTAGACGCCTACTCCAAATGGATCGAGTGTGACATTCTCAATTCAAGCACATCCTCTGCCACGATAGAAAGTCTACGGGCAACGTTCGCCGGCCATGGTCTACCGGACGTCTTGGTCAGCGACAATGGCCTGTGCTTTACAAGCATTGAATTCCAGGATTTCATGGCAGGAAATGGTATCAACCATGTCAGAACGGCACCGTTCAAGCCGGCCTCAAACGGCCAGGCGGAACGAGTTGCAGATAATCAAACAGGGGATGCTCAGAATCCAAGGGGGTTCCCTACAAAGCCGTTTATCACGCCTCCTGTTGGCCAATAGATCCCGACCACACTCGCTCACAGGGGTTCCACCCGCAGAGCTGCTATTGAAAAGGATGCTCAAAACCAAGTTATCCCTTTACACCCCACCATGAAAGAAATTGTTGAGAGCAGGCGCCAGTCACAATGTGACTACCATGACAGGAATGCGAGGGCACGATGTATTGATGTCAATGACCCTGTCTTTGTCCTCAAATGCGCTGCAGGGCCCAAATGGCTCGCAGGCACTGTGATTGCCAAAGAGAGGAATAGAATTCTGGTAGTTAAACTTACCAATGGACAAATCTGTCGCAAACACATGGATCAAACAAAAAGGAACCTCATAGAAGAAGCAGAGGAAGAACACGACGTAGAGTTTACTCCACCACCGAAAACCGGAACCAAGTGGAGGAGAGCCCAGTCACTGTGGGCAGTCTGGACAGGCCTGCGGCACCGCAAACAGCAGACACTCAGGCCAGCGCCCAACAACCGGAGCCCCAACTCAGGCGCTCTACAAGGGAGCGTAAACCACCAGAGAGACTTAACCTGTGATCCCAATAAGATTTTGGGGGCCGGGGTGATGTCATGTATTCAACTGTCATTGTAACCCGTGTATAAACTGACCTAAGTTGTACACCATGAGAACACTGACCACTAGGTGGTGAACTTGTGGGAAACACTCCTAACCTGGACTTTCAGGTATAAAAGGGGAAGCTCCACCCACCGTCATCACTTCAGTGCTGGTGAATAAAGGTAACTGGTCACAGAGTGACCTTCTCTCAAGTATGAGCCTCGAGTGCATTTGTACTGTATAGTAAGGACATATTAGAGATAAGTTTTGAAAATGCTTTTGAAGATGAGGAGAGATGCAGCAAAGCAGAGCTTTAAGAAATTAATTCCAGAATGCAGAACGAGATGGCTAAAGGTTCTGTAGTCAGTTGGTGGAGTGGAAGTATATGGGCCAGGGAGTCACGCACAGTGGATTAGAATCAGAAGAGTGGAGGCTGTGTGCTGAAACACAGCGCTGGTGCAGGTTGCAAAAATAGGCAGGGGCAAGGCCATGTAAAGATTTGTACAAAAGAAATACAGATTTTGAAATCAATGTGTTGGAGAATTGGGAGTCAGTCACGGTTGGTGAGAAACTTTGGAAATGTTGAACTTAGAGCTGAGGATGATGTCAGATGGAGGCAGGCGATTTATAAGTTGGAAATAGGAACAGACAGAATGTGGAGTTTGAAGCTCAGCTCAGACAGGGCACTGAGGTTCACATCATATTGAATATTTTAAGGATGTTAGAAAAGTGCACTCTTGTTGTATGCTATTGTTGCTGTGCGTCTATGTTTATGAGGCTTGGCTGAGTATATCTCTAGCAACACTAATCATGTTTAGGTATTTTTATTAAGTTTTTTCTCAAAGAAGTTGTTTTTGGGGTTGAGTTATGTTTGTGTTGTGCTTTTTTTGAAAGTGAATTTGTGCAACTTTTAATAAACGCTGGCTGCAGGCGGTGAACATGTGTATTAAAGACTGATGGGCCAGTTTATGGAATATCACAGCCCACTCTCCATTTCAAACTGATACAATGGCCTAGAAATTCAACGGCATTGCTCCCGTTTTTCAGGTGTAAAATGGGCATCTTTTTTAAATTCATTCACGAGATGTGGGTGTCGCTTGCAAGGACAGCATTTATTGCCCATCCCTAATTGCCGTTGAGAAGGTGGTGGTGGTGACACCTTATACAACTTGCAGGGAAGTGGAAGTTGAGGCCAGGATGAGATTAGCCATGATCTTATTGAATGGTAGAGCAGGCTCGAAGGGCCAAATGGCCTACTCCTGCTTCTATTTCTTGTGTTCTTATGTTCTTATTTCAGAGGGCAGTTAAGTGTCAACCACATTGCTGTGGGTCTGGAGTCACATACAGGCCAGACTGGGTAAGGACGGCAGATTTCCTTCCCTAAAGGACATTAGTGAACTAGATGGGTTTTTACGACAATCCAGTAGTCTCAGGGTCACCATTACTGATACTAGTTTTTTTATTCCTGATTTATTTAGTTAACTGAATTTAAATTCCTCAGCTGCCGTGGTGGGATTTGAACTCTTGTCTCTGTTTATTAGTTCAGGCCTGTGGATTACCAGTCCAGTAACATCACCACATGCAACTGTACATAAGCATGCCATATTGATGCAGGCAGAGAAAGAGGCACCAAGGGCCCATGCCTGAAACAAGCATTAGGCCTTTTGCATATGCAAGCAGGGGACCTAATCCCTATGTTAGCGCCCTATGCAAAATTGGGCTGCACTGAACGCAGTTTTCCCGGGTCAGGAAAAAATGGTCCGTATGCGGCCTAATCAGCACAAAACAGAGGATGCTATCCGATGTTCACTGGATTTGTCTGAGTATTCCTTTCACTGCACTTATGGAATTACCAGGGTTTGGAAACAAAATAGGAAGTGAGATGGGATGAATTTTACTTAATCCCACATTTAGGATCTTACTACAGGGTACTACTGTGCTGTCTGTTGTCTTCCTCCTGTTTGAGTCTAGTACCCAATTAAGTTCGGTAATTTTGAAAGCTGTTTTCCATTTGTTTACATGGTGGAGGTCCCTTTATTAACATGCAATAAGCAGCAAGCGTACCCATATTAACCATACTAAAGTTATCAAAACTCACAGGGAAACATGAGTAATGACATTAATAGTCAATAAAAGCATATATCATATAGAATTTCAGCACAGAAACAGACCATTCACCCCAACTGGTCCATGCCCGTGTGTATGCTCCCCACAAGCCTCCTCCCACTCTACTTCATCTATTGAATGGTGGTGCAGGCTTGAAGGGCCGAATGGCCTACTCCTGCACCTATTTTCTATGTTTTCTATGTTTCTAACCCTATCAGCATAACCTTCTATTCCTTTCTCCCTCATGTGTTTATCTAGCTTCCCCTTAAATCCATCTATGCTATTCATCTCAACTATTCCTTGTGGTAGCAAGCTCCACATTCTAACCACTCTCTGGGTAAATAAGTTTCTCCTGAATTCTCTATTGGATTTATTAGTGACTATCTTATATTTATGGCCCCTAGTTTTGGTCATCCCCACAAGTGGAAACATTTTCTCACCATCTGCCTTACTAAACCCTTCCATAATCTTAACGACCTCTATCAGGTCACCTCTCAGCCTTTTCTTTTCTAGAGAAAAGAGCCCCAGCCTATTCAATCTTTCCTAATAGGGATAACCTCTCAGCTCTGGCATTATCCTTGTAAATCTGTGCACAATACTGCAAGTGTGGTCTAATCAAGCTTCTACACAAGTTCAACATAACTTTTCTGCCAGTGTTTTGCTTGCTTTTCTTATGGCCTTATTAATCTGCATGACTACTTTTAGTGATTTGTGTATCTGTACACCTAGATCCCTTTGGTCCTCTGCCCCATTGAGACTCTTATTTTCCAAAGACTATGTAGGCTCTTTATTTTTCTTATCAAAATGCACCACCTCACATCACCGATATTCAAATTAATTTGCCAATTACACACCCATTCTGCAAGCTTACTAATGTCTTGCTGTACTTTGTCACAGTCTTCCTCAGTATTAACTACACCCCCCCATTTCCTGGCCATGTAATTCACATTTATCAAGCAGCTTTTGTTTAGTGATTGCAGTGTGCAATTTCTTTTCATACAATGTTTTGACAAGGTCAAAAGAGCAATGTAGCAATATTCCGTTGGCGGAAACAGTGAACAAATGTTTAAAATGTTTGTGCTGTATGGCATTCCTCTGTCCATTATCTTAACAGAGGTGTTAAGCATTAAGCATTCATATACTATTTTTTGCCAAAAAAAGTAATTTCCAGCTTCAGGTTTTAAAAAACAAAAATTTGTTTAAAATGTGCAGCAAGTTGATCAGCATCCAAAAGAGGGAAAGACAGATTAGTGTTCAAGTGTGACCCTTCATCAGAACTGAGTTTCCTTTTGATTATATTAACTCAATGATATCGCTCCAAAAATAAAATTGATTTAAAATAGTTGAATCAGCATACCCTCAACCCAACTAATTTCCTATCTGCCTCTTGCTTCCATTGAGTCTGGGACAGGGACAGATGTAAAAATTAGCTCGTCTTGTCCTGTGAATGTAGTATGTATTCCCAGTTGGGACTATTATATTCTCTTAATGGTTTCAGCTCATAAACTAACATCGGTGCTGATCTTTTGCTTCCCTTTCCACCCAACTTTGAATAGAATGGGGTTTTGAAGTCATGTGAAATCGGCCAGCACGTCTTCCCACTACCTCTGTGCCAGTCGATGCCACTTCCGGTTGCCCTGCCTGGCGTGACAACAATCATTGAATAATTCTGCCTCGATAATGGTGAAGGCTGAAGTTTTTGGGGGTTAGATTCCCTGTAATGATGTCATCAGGACCTGACAAGCATATCTAAAGAAAGACACCACATTACGGGAAAGATGTGATTGCATGTGAGAGGCTACAGAGGAGATTTACGAGGACGTTGCCTGGACTGGAGAATTTTAGCTATGAGGAAAGATTGGATAGGCTGGGTTTGTTTTCTTTGGAACAGAGGAGGCTGAGGGGAGACCTTATTGAGCTGTATTAAAATTATGAGGGATCTGGATAGAGTGGATAGGAAGGACTTGTTTCCTTTAGCAGAGAGGTCAACAATCAGGAGGCATCAATTTAAAGTAATTGGTAGGAGGTTTAGAGGAGATTTGAGGGGAAATATTTTCACCCATAGGGTGGTGGGAGTCTGGAACTCACTGACTGAAAGGGTGGTAGAGGCAGAAACCGTCACCACATTTAAAAACTGCTTGGATGTGCACTTGAAGTGCCGTAACCTACAGGGCTGTGGACCAATAGTTGGAAAGTGGGATTAGGCTGGATAGCTCTTGGTCGGCTGGCATGGACACAATGGGCCATAATAGTCTCCTTCCGTGCTGTAAATTTCTGTGATTCTATGACCCCCACAGTGAGTGTCCTTGCCACTTGTTTAGTGGAGCCGGTTAAAACTTGGAAAGTGGGTCTCCTGGTGGCTTTCTGGCAGGTAGGTAACCTGGGCAATTTTAAGTACCCACCCGCCTCGCTTCCATTGAGCAATATGGGTTAAAATCGCCCTTCCTGTCTCAGAGGCAAAAGTGTTACCAACTGAACCAAGCTAACAGATAGATTCCACAATGCCATAAAAATGCACTGACTACAGTACGTAACATCACAAAGTTCTGGGTGCAGGTCCTTAGGCCCGACTGCAAAATAAACCTCATGCCTTCAGCACTCAAACCTGCCTTAAGCACTCACACCTCCTTCAGTACTTTCTAAATTCACCACTGCTGTATGCTGCACTGTGTACTTTAGTCTCCTTCTTCTGCAATAAAAATGATCAGTTATCACAAGCCCAGATCTCCATTGCACTAAAGGAGGACAATTTTCCCCGGATACTTTTGCTGCTAAAGAGCCTCTCAGGTGGGCAAGGTGGGGTCTTAAGCTGCAATGCCGGTTTAGCCCGTGTTTAACACAAGGCGCCAACTGGGAATGGCTGCCTGGAGGATCATGACGGGCTGATTGACAATTAAATTGCCTGCTACTGCTCATTAAAGAGGCTGCACGCCATTTTGGTGCCTAGGACTTGACCTAACAGCGACCAGTTGATTGGGAGTCAACTAGTAGTTGCAGAGGATTTTGAGCGCTATAGCATCTTTTAGTGTTCACTTGCCGCTGGAGATTTGACGAGGATTTTTGAAACACATCAGAAGATTTTCTGGGAGACTTTGTCAAGATTTCACCAACATTCTAGCTGCATTTATTCTGCAAATTCTCTGAGGATTTCACCTAAAAAGAGTAAGTGCTGTGCTACTCTAGCTTATTGGACACCTTATAGGAGTCAGCAGGAGAAAAGGAGTGCTTGGTCATTGGCATCTTGCTAGGGGTCTCCCTTGGTCTGCAGGGGGGATAGGAGGAGGATATGAGGCCAGGCAGAGCAGCACCAGCTGCTGCAGGAGAGAGGGGCAGAAGGGACAGGTGGACTCCTTCCCCCTGTGGATACCGGCCATCCCTCCTCCTGTGGACCTCCTCCACCAGGACCCCCAGGACCACATCCGAGAACCTGTGCATCCTCTCACTCAGTCCCTGAGCTATCCTGACATGTGCTTCAGAGGAAGTGAGTGAGTGCAGGCTGCAAATACAGCTCCAGGAAAAGTTTTTCTAATCAGTGCTAAACCTGTACGTTTAAATCATGACAAACATCAATTAGCCCCAAAAATGTGTGCTAAATCTACTCTTTCAAACAGGCAACTCTTATTAGCGCAGCACCCATTTTAGCGCCTGTTTTCACCCTTTGGCCAAAATAACCCCCTATGGGGCCGAAATTCAGCCTCTCTTACCGACAGCCACGTGGCGGAGTCAAATGGTCGCTGCTCGCAAAATTCTCCTCGGTGCTTTTCCTGGCATTTCCCACTTACGCCCCGCTGCTGCCGACCCTTCCTCAGTGCGTCATCAAAGACCGATCTCCCGCACCTCAAGCTAAATTCAGGGGAAAAAAATCTTCGGGCCACCGAGCGATGCCCCCGACAATTTTTTCTGACGGTACACTGTGGTTGCAGTGTGAGTGACATGTCTGGGTGGTGGCCATTCAAGGGGAGGGCGCACTGCCGCGACCACCATTTTATTTTTTTTGTCGGCCGACTGATAGGTCGGCCGGACAATTATGCCCCCCGGGTTCGGCCAGGCCGCCAACAGGGCAATCTGGCACCCCCTCTTGGGTGCCAGGCCGCTGGCCCGGCCGAAACCCTCCCTGGTGGCCCAATCGACCTAACTAAAAGAATCGCAGAGCTCGCAGTGGCTCTCCCCTTGAAGTGCAGGGGAGAGACATGGTGACACGCAATCGTCATGATGTCATTGGCGCTAAGCTGATGACTGAGAGCGGCGGAGACTCTGTCCTGTCTCCACCTCCGTCCCTCTAGTGTGCTCACTGCCCCACCTCCGCACCCATAATGACTGACTTCCGGTCTGCTCGAAAAAAATGGTAAAGAGCTGAATTTCGCGCAAGAGGCCTCACCCACCACGGCAACCCTTTTGGGGTGGCGGTGAATTTCTACCCGTATGTTTCTTGCTATTAAACACAAGGCATGATCACAACAACTTGAATTTATATAGCACCTTTAAAGTAACAAAACATTATAAAATGCTTCACAGTTGGGCATAAGAAAGTGGACCCTGCACCAGGAAAACAGAAATTAGGAGGTGACCAAAAGCCTGGTGCAACAGATGGATTTGAGAATGTTTTTAGAGGTGAAGAGGTTTGAGGAGGGAATTCAAG
This sequence comes from Pristiophorus japonicus, assembly GCF_044704955.1. Taxonomy (NCBI): domain Eukaryota; kingdom Metazoa; phylum Chordata; class Chondrichthyes; family Pristiophoridae; genus Pristiophorus; species Pristiophorus japonicus. Next base: position 256,761,442 of record NC_091982.1, on the reverse strand, counting down.
AGCATAGAATTGTGGCAGCTCAAGGTTCTGTCATCGATGGTAGGGCAAAGGGAGGGGGCGATGAACAGGAGTCGGGATTCAGATGAATGGACAAGCTGGAGGGGATGCAGGGATGAGAATGGGAAGCCAGCAAGGAGGGTTTTGGAGTCTGGAAGTGACAAACGTACGTATAAGGGTTTCTGGTGTTACGATAGAGGCAAAGGCAGGCACAGGTGCAAATAAGAAGTCCCGGTCATGGATGTGGGGTTTAAAGCTCACCTCAAGGCCAAACAGGAAGTCAAGGTCACAAATGGTCTAATTCAGCCTGAGAGAGTAGCCACGGATGGCGATGGAATCAATCATAAGGCAACAGAATTTGAGATGTGGGACACATGCTTCAGCCTTACTACAGTTGATCTGGATGAAGTTCTGGCCAAGTCAGGCGGCCCATAGAAATGGCAAATTGATAGAGTTGGGTATCATTGGCATACATATGGAAGTTTGCATTGTACCCGCAGATGATATTGTAAAGGGGGCAGCATATTTTTTTTAATTCATTCTTGGGATATGGGAGTCATTGTCATATAGATGAGCAATGGAGACCCAGCTAGGATCCTTGGGAGACTCTGGAGGCCAAGATGTAGGGAGCAGAAGAGAAAATGTTACTGACGATGTATTGGTTGGGTTTGGATCAGTAGAAATTGAACCATGCAAGAACAGTTGGAGCAGGAAGGTGTGACCAACATGTGAAATACTGCAGATCACAGGGAATGATAATGTACTACAATCTACATCACAAAGGATGTCTTTCGTGACTTTGGCAATGCCAATTTTGATGTTTTGAGAATTATAGAAGCCAGACTGGGGAAATTTGAACTGGGGGTTTTGGGAGAGATGGGCATAGAGTTGGAAAGTGACAATGTGTTCACGGACCTTAAAGAAGAAAGGCGGTTTAGAGGTGGCATGGTAATTGGAGAGGATCAATGGATCAAGGATGGATTTTTTTGAGGAGGGGTTGATTGTTGTGTATGCAATAACTGTTAGACTGAGTACTGTTTAACTCCAAGAGGTATGACCTTGGCTCTGCTTTATTAAGGCCCAAAGTGACTAATATACAAAATGGCTGCACACACAAGCATGCAGCCCAATAGCCTCCAACAGTGACACCATCTAATGGCTAGTGATCCCAAAAGTACATACATGACAATAACCCCCTCTGAGAGATTAACACCGTCTTTTACAAATTGAGACGGTCCGGTGTTTTACGCTCCCGGGTTGACTGTCTCAGCTCAACTCCAGCCTTGGGTGAGTGTTCAGAGTCTGCTGTAACTGGTGGCTGGGTGGCTGACCTGGTGGGAGTGGCAATGGCCATGTCAGGGATTGAAAGTCCATTTTCATTGAACATGTCAGTGATTGAAAGTCCCGATTCACTGATGACCACTGAGTCCTCTGATGACGGGGGGTAGGTTGGTTGGTCGTCGATTGTCTCTTCCTCCGACTGTTCCGGTTCGTCTGTGTGCCACAGCTTTGTCTGATCCAAATGTTTCCTGCATGTTTGCCCATTCTTGAGCTTGACAATAAATACTCTGTTGCCCTCCTTGGCCATGACAGTACCAGAGATCCACTTGGGACCCTGACCATAATTCAGAACATATACAGGATCATTTACAGAAATATCGCGTGACACAGCTGCGCGATCGTGATACTCTTCTATATTCAACATGATTATTCAATTCAGGGTGTACAAGAGATAGCTTGGTCTTAAGACCTCTGTTCATCATTAGTTCAGCAGGCGAGACCCCGGTAAACGTGTGTGATCTTGTCAGGCAGGACAGGCAGGTCTGCAGTGACCCTTGGGTTACTCGCTTCATACTCTGCTTTATGATTTGGACAGCACGTTCTGCTTGCCCATTGGATGCAGGTTTGAACGGTGCTGACCTTACATGTTTGATACCTTTGAGTTTCATGAACTCTTGAAACTCCTGACTGGTGAAGCACGATCCGTTGTCGCTAACAACGATGTCAGGCAGACCGTGTGTCGCGAACATGACACTGAGATTCTCAATGGTAGCTGTGGATGTGCTGGATGACATGATTATACACTCTATCCACTTCGAATATGCATCCACCACAACTAAAAACATCTTCCCCAGGAAGGGACCTGCAAAGTCTATGTGGATTCTGGACCATGGTTTGGACGGCCACGACTGCAGACTTAGCGGCAATTCCGCTAGTGCTTTACTGAGCTGCATGCAAGTGTTGCACTGATGCACACATGATTCCAGCTCAGAGTCAATTCCCGGCCACCATACATGAGACCTGGCGATGGCTTTCATCATTACAATGCCGGGATGTGTGCTGTGTAGCTCACGTACATATTTCTCTCTCCCTTTCTTGGGCATAACAACACGATTGCCCCACTGTATACAATCCGACTGAATAGACAGTTCGTCTTTGCAACAAATATAAGGTTTGGTCTCCTCGCACATTTGCTTGGGTATGGCAGATCAATCACTTTTGCGGATGAAACTCTTCAACACCGATAAAATCGGGTCCTGGCTGGTCCAGGTCTTAATTTGTTGAGCTGTGACAGGGGTTCCTTCACTCTCAAAAGCATCCATAACTAACAATAGGTCTGCCAGTTGTGGCGTTTCCACCTCCGGGTGCGGGCAACGGCAGACGGCTCAAAGCATCGGCACAATTCTTCGTGCCAGGCCTATGGCGAATGACATAATCATAAGCGGATAATGTCAGCACTCACCTCTGGATGCGGGATGAAGCATTGGTATTGATACCTTTGTTTTCAGAGAACAGTGAAATGAGCGGCTTGTGATCTGTCTCCAGTTCAAACCGAAGACCAAACAGGCTTTTTAACCCCATACACACAGGCTAGTGCTTCTTTCTCTACCGGGCTGTAGGCTCTTTCTGCTTTGGACAAACATTTTGAAGCATACGCAATTGTTAAAGTTTACCCGACTCATTAGCTTGTTGGAGTACGCAACCAATTCCATATGACGAAGCATCACAGGTCAATACTAAACATTTACATGGGTCATGATGTACCAGCAGCTTGTTAGAGCAAAGCAGATTAGTGGCTTTCTCAAAAGCTTTGTTTTGAGATGTACCCCACACTCAGTTGTCGCCTTTTCTTAGCAGCATGTGCAGTGGTTCTAATAAGGTGCTCAATTTAGGTAGGAAGTTACCGAAGTAGTTGAGTAGACCCAGGAACGAACGCAGCTCCGTCACGTTCTGTGGCTTGGGTGCATTCCTGATGCTGTCAGCAGCAATTTTCCTCCCCAAGAATTCGACCTCTGGTGCCATGAAGACGCACATTTCAGTCTGAGTCCCACTTTGTCCAGACGACGTAGAACCTCTTCCAGGTTGTTCAGATGTTCCTCGCAGTCACTACCAGTGATCAGGATGTCATCTTGGAACTCAACAGTTCTGGGAACGGACTTCAGTAGACTCTCCATGTTCCTCTGAAATATTGTTGCAGCCGAGCGAATTCCAAAAGGACACCTGCGATAAATAAACAGTCCTTTATGCGTGTGAATGCACGTAAGTCTCTTCGACATCTCTGCCAGCTCCTGTGTCATGTAGGCCGACATCAAGCCCAGTTTGGTGAACGACATCCCCCCCCGGCTGCCATTGCAAACAAGTCATCAGCCTTCGGTAACAGGTACTGATCTTGTTTCAAAATCGTGTTGATCGTAGCCTTGTATTCTCCACAAATTCTGACTGTGCCATCACTTTTCAGCACAAGAACAATGGGGCTGGCCCATTCATTAAATTCAACCGGTGATATGATCCCTTCACACTGGAGTCTGTCCAGTTTGATTTCGACCTTCTCACTCATCATATAGGCACTGCCCGAGCTTTATGATGGATGGGTCTTGCATCTGAGTCCACGTGGATCAGCACATTGGCTCCCGTGAAGTTGCCGATACCCGGTTCGAACAGCGAGGGGAACTTGCTCAATACTTGGGCACATGTATCTTCCTCCGACGACAACGCCTTGATGTCGTTCCAATCGCAACTGATTTTTTTCAAGCCAGTTCCTGCCGGACAGCGTTGGGCCATTGCCTGGGACAATCCATAGCGGTAACTCGTGAACCGCACCGTCATACGACACTTTAATTGTGGCACTGCCAATCACCGTTATGAGTTCTTTAGTGTATGTGCACAACTTGGCATTGACTGGACTCAGCCTGGGCCTCACAGCCTTAGTATCCCACAGCTTGTCGAATGCCCTCTGGCTCATTATCGATTGACTCGCCCCCATGTCCAGTTCCATCGATACAGGCACCCCATTAAATTTCATGTTGATCATTATCGGTTTGCTCTTAGTTAGGAATGGGTACAGTCCATACTCGTCCTCTGGTATCTCGATTTGCGTATTCGGATCTGCGCTAGTCTGACCATCATCCTCCGCGTGGTGTATCGCAGCTCGCTTGCTCATCTGCAGACACTTGCGCTGGAGATGCCCCACTCTCAGACAGTCTTTGCAACTATATTGCTTAAATCGGCCCTGCTGTGCCAATCGGATGCATTCCCGCTGGCGGACTTTGGGCAGCCACTGGTTTTGCATACGCAGTCGGGCAGGCCCTGCCATGTGCCGCTCTGCTGAAAGCCGAATCAATCATATTTACATTACGTGCCGAGTTTCGATTTTTCACTGATACCTGCTTTAGACTTCTATCCGTCAACATGCATGATTGAGCGATCGTGATGGCCCTGTTCAAGTCTCCACCGCCAGTAGTTTACGTAGGATCACCTCGTGGTTAATGCCGATTACAAAGAAGTCCCGCAGCATGTCTGCCAACACAGCCTCAAACTTACATGGTCCCGCTAGACGTCTCAGGTCAGCAACGAATTCCGCCGCATTCTGGTCTCTGAGCGAACGTGCGTGTAAAATCTGTATCTCGAGATGATGATGCCTTCGTCTGGCTTAAGGTAGTCCTGTACCAGTGTACACAATTCTTCATACGTCTTCTCTATTGGACTCACAGGCAGGAGTAGATTCCTTATCAGACCATAAATTTTTGGACCACAAACCGTGAGGAACACCGCCTGGTGCCAATCTGCGTCGCCGACCTCCTCCATTTTGTTGGCCACGAAGAACTGGCTCAAACGGCTCACAAAGTCAGCCCAATCTTCTCCTTCCACAAATCGCTCCAACAATCCAATTGTGCTCATTTTTTGCATGCAAAGGTTCTTGTTGCCTCGTCGCCAAGTGTTGTGTATGCAATAACTGTTAGGCTGAGTCCAGTCAATGCCAAGTTGCGCACGTACACTAAAGAACTTATACAGTGATTGGCAGTGCCACAAGAGGTATGACCTTGGCTCGGCTTTATTAAGGCCCAAAGTGACTAATACTTTTATACTTGGGCTGCACACACGTGCGTGCAACCGAATGGCCTCCAACAGTGACGCCATCTAGTGGTTAGTGATCCAAAAGTACATACATGACATTGATGATGACGGTTTTGAAGAGAGAAGAGCAGTGCATTCAAAAATCAACCATTGATGAAGCCAGGAGGGGGGAGTTGAATGATTAGCGATTGAGGGGGGAGGAGATAAAGAGAGCAAATGGTGGATCTTATGGAAGAGATGAGTTTGGACATGGAGGTGGAGAGATTGAGGAAAACCTGGGAAAAGATGGTGCAGACATAGAATGGATAGAAGACAGGGAAAAGGTTAAGGTAGAAGGCAAGGTGGATTGAAAGTCATACAGCCTATGTTCAAAATTTCTGATTGTCAGTTTTCTGGTGACTGTAAGTTTTTTTTCTAAACTGTTGGATAGTTTTATTCGTTTCTCAGCGTAGCACGTGTAGGGGTTGGGGAAATAGCCTGTGCTCATGATTCAGCTTTCAATCCCTGAAAATGTTTTGTGGGTCAGATGAGAAATGATTTGATCTCTTGTAGTCTCACAGGGGATCATTCTTGTGGTCGTGCTGTATGCCTATGATTCTGAGCATATGACCAACTGCTCTGTGATTGTTCTTCCCCTTTTGATTTGAGTACAACAGGCATTAACATTCTTTGGAAGAATCAGACTGGAGAACTAATGAAGGAAATTATGTAATCGAAACTCTGAATCTCCCAGTAACATTAGTGGAGATATTCTCAAGCAGCCAGGATCTCAGCTGGGCAGTGACTTTCTGTCTTACCCCAGAGAATATTGTCTGCAGATCAATGAACACCAGCACAATGTTCGACACGTAAGGCATAAGGGAGCCTGCAGCTCATTCACCTGCTCTTCTGGCTCATGGGCTACAGCATAGCGACGACCAGCTATGAAAGGGGAAGGATGCGGGGGAACAGCGAAACACACAGAAAAATAATTATAAAATACTTTTAAAGGAGCTTATCTGATCTCTGTTATTGTCTCTTTGATCATACTATCTGCAGGATTACATTGACATCAAAGACTTTGACGCAGTTTAGAGATTGTAAGTTATTTGCAAGCTAGAAAAGATGTAGAAGCTTGAGTACATCTGATAATTCCACATAGCAGATCCAACACCTGGAGCTATATATCTCGCATAACCGAGAGATAATTCAGTCTCCAACCAGCAGATAATGAAGCTCATTAAACATAACAAGGCAGTGAGGGACAATGAACTCATTGTGTCTCTGAAAAATGAAACATGGAGACAATCAAGTTAGAATTACTTTGCAATCTTTAAGTTCTTCTCGTGGTGGAAGAAAGGCGTGTAGTTGGGTTGCCTTACACGTGAAGAACCCATAGCCAGCGGCTGTTTTGGTCTAATGCACCCAAAAAAAAAGAGTTAATTCCCCATGATTGTGGCACGCTGCCAGGTGGCTGTTCAAAGAAAACGTGAGAAGCTTGAAATGTCTAAAGATGGAAAGGAATCATTTCTCATTTTATTATCGGGATTCACAGGAGAAATTGACAAGTATTGTACCATTCCAAAGTGACACCGCTGGAAGTGGACTTTCTGTAACTATTGCAGCTGCTTGTCACGGTCACAGCTGAGTGAATGATACCAGCGCCTGTCAGTAATATAGCTGGCTGTGTGCTGTGGATCCAGAACTACTTGTCGCTATCACAGCTGCCTATTACTATCACAACTGGCCACTATGACAGCCAGGTGTATTGCACCTGGTCTGAAATGGGATGCCCTTTGACTGTGAGGTTAAGGCATGTTGTTGTAAATTAGAGGTGACTTTTTCCTTCATTTAAACTATGTTATGCATGCACTGAAATAATTAGACATTGGTACTAGGTGCCAATAAAAAGTTGAAAGGGGATGGAGCAACTTTAAAACTTTGACTTTCTTTACTTAATGAGGAACGAGAGTCCAGGGGAGTATATTGTTATTTAGAAGACCTGCCCCATTTATATTGAAAAATATAGGTTAATAAAAATTTTCTGCCTTTTTTTAAATCATCAAGCTCTATGACACCTGCCAGGTTGGGTCTCCTCATTGTTGGGCAACAAATCAATAGTTGTGCTGTATTCTCACAGTGTCAGCTGTGGCTTAGTGGGTAGCATTCTAGCTCTCTGAGTCAGAAGGTTGTGGGTTCAAGATCCACTCCAGGGACTCAAGCACAAAAAGTTAGACTGACACTGCAGTGCAGTACTGAGGGAGTGCTGCAGTGTTGGGAGTACTGTCTTTCAGATGAGATTTTTCTCCCTGGCGTCCTGGCCAACATATATTCCTCAATCAACATAATAAGAAGAAAAGGTTATCTAGGTGAGCTTGCTGTGTGCAAGTTGGCCGGCACGTTTCCTACATTACAACAGTGACTACACTCCAAAAAATACTTAATTGGCTGTAAAGTGCTTTGAGACGTCCAGTGATCATGTTCTGTAAGTTCCTCTGCACCAGATGTTTTCTACCCATCCCTTATCTGCTGGAATGGTCCCTGCTTAAATATTTCCTGTGGCAAAGCATTCCATATTAAAACAACTCTGTGTAAATAAATAACTCCTGACCTATGTCCTCACTCCCTTAGTAAAAATTTAAACTGATGACCTCCCATCACTGACTCTTCAATTAAAGGAAATAGTATTTCTCTAATCACCCCGTCAAAATGCTAGATTTTTTTAAATTCTATTAAATCCCCTCTTGTCATTCACTGCTATAGTGGAAATAGTCCCAGTATCTCCATATAACTAGAGTTTCTCTATGCTCAATGCCTTCTATGGCTTTACTGTCCTTCCTGTAATGCACACACTACTCAGACTGTTGCTTCACCATTGCCTTGTATAAAATTATTCTAACCTCTTTGCTCTTGTACATTATGTCCCTATTTATTAAATCTTATTTACATATTAATGGCTCTATATACCACATGTGGTAAGTGTAGCATGCTTAGGTGACTTTAGTCATATGGTTCCCAATGCTCTTCGTCATTTGAGTTTTCCTCATGTCTGGGTCTATTGTAGAATTATTGACAGAGATTGATTGCTATGATTACTCACTAACTCCAATATCATGGTGTCATGTAATTATCAGGATGATCAAAGGCGAACTAGATTGTCCTTGGTCTTTTATCATCTAGCATTTCAACTTTCAAGGAAGTGTCTATTTACAGTCCTAGATTTCTCTATTCCTCCAGACCTATCAGCAATTTTCCCTGAGTGTCATCATAGGCAGTCCCTCGGAATCAAGGAAGACTTGCTTCCACTCCTAAAGTGAGTCCTTTGGTGGCTGAACAGTCCAATACGAGAGCCACAGACCCTGTCACCAGTGGGACAGACATTCGCGGGGGAAGGGGGGCGGTGGGACTGATTTGCCGCACGCTCCTTCCGCTGCCTGCGGCTGACCTCTTCACGTTTGCGGCGTTGAGATTCAAAGAGCTCAACGCCCTCCCGGATGCACTTTCTCCACCGAGGGTGGTCTTCGGCCAGGGACTCCCAGGCGTCAGTGGTGATGTCGCACTATACCCGGGAAGCTTTGAGGGTGTCCTTGTAACGTTTCCACTGCCCACCTTTGGCTTGTTTGCTGTGAAGGAGCTCCGTATAGAGCGATTGCTTAGGGAGTCTCGTGTCTGGCATGCGAACTATGTGGCCTGCGCAGCGAAGCTGATCGAGTGTGGTCAGTGTTTTAATGCTGGGGATGTTAGCCTGAACGAGGACACTGATGTTGGTGCGCCTGTCCTCCCAGGGGATTTGCAGGATCTTGAGGAGATATTGTTGGTGATATATCTCCAGCGACTTGAGGTGTCTTCTGTACATCGTCCATGCCTCTGATCCATACAGGAGGGTGGGTATCACTACAGCCCTGTAGATCATGAGATTGGTGGTAGATTTGAGGGCCTGGTCTTCGAACACTCTGCCTCAGGTGGCCAAAGGCTGCACTGGCGCACTGTTGAATCACCGCATCAATGTCTGTCTTTGTTGATAAAAGGCTCCCGAGGTATGGGAAATGGTCCACGTTGTCGAGGGCCACGCCATGAATCTTGATGACTGGGGGGCAGTGTTGTGCGGCGAGGACAGGCTGCTGGAGGACCTTTGTCTTACGGATGTTAAGTGTAAGGCCCATGCTTTCATATGCCTCAGTGACTACATCGACTATATCCTGGAGTTCAGCCTCTGAATGTGCGCAGATGCAGGCGTCGTCCGCGTACTGTAGCTCAATGACAGAGGTTGGGGTGATCTTGGACCTGGCCTGGAGGCGGCGTAGGTTAAACAGCTTCCTACTGGTTCTGTAGTTTAGTTCCACTCCAGTGGGGAGCATGGCAGCAAGAAAGATTGAGAAGAGGGTTGGAACGATGATGCAGCCCTGTTTGACCCTGGTCCGGATGTGGATTGGGTCTGTGATGGATCCATTGGTAAGGACCACGGCCTGCATGTCGTCGTGGAACAGGCGAAGGATGGTGACAAACTTTTGGGGGCATCCAAAATGGAGGAGGACGCTCCATAGACGCTCGTGGTTGACAGTGTCAAAGGCCTTTGTAAGGTCGAAGAAGGCCATGTATAAGGGCTGGCGCTGCTCCTTGCATTTTTCCTGCAGCTGTCGCGCTGCAAAGCTCACGTCCATTGTGCCCCGTAGGGGACGAAATCCACACTGCGACTCTGGGAGGAACTCCTTGGCCACAGGGAGAAGACGGTTGAGGAGAACTCGAGCGACAACTTTCCCAGTGGCTGATAACAGGGAGATTCCCCTGTAGTTGCCGCAGTCGGACTTGTCCCCTTTTTGAAGATGGTCACAATCACTGCATCTCTGAGATCTCCTAGCATGCTCTCCTCCCTCCAGTCATGTGTCCACGCCAACAGCGCCTCTCCACGATACTTTAACGCCTCAGCAGGAATGCCATCCGCACCCGTAGCCTTGTTATTCTTGAGCTGTTTTATGGCTTTGCCTACCTCGTGCAACGTTGGGGTTTCACTGAATTGGTGGCGGGTCGCATGCTACGGGATGGAGTCGAGAACACTCGAGTCAAAGGCAGAGTCTCGATTGAGGATATCTTCAAAGTGCTCCTTCCATCGGGCCCTGACAGCCTCGGTGTCCTTGATGAGTGTTTCCCCGTTCTTGGCCAGGAGTGGGGTGGGGCCTTGGGAGTTTGGACAGTAGGTGGCCTTGACTGCAGCGAAGAATCCTCGCATATCGTGGCTGTTGGCCAGTTGCTGTATCGCCTGTGCTTTCTCCATCCACCACCTGTTCTTTAGGTCCCGGGTTTTTTGTTGAAACTCAGCCTTGAGCCGTCTGTAACATTGCTTTGCAGCCCCTGAATTGGGTTGTTGCTTGAGGCTCAGAAATGCTCTGTGCCAACGATCTATTAATTCTTGGATCTCCTGATTGTTTTCATCAAACCAGTCCTGATGTTTTCTGGTTGAGTGACCAAGTGTCTCTTCACAGGCACTGGTTATAGAGGCCTGGAGGGCAGACCAAGTGCTGTGGGCATTCAGCATCTCAGGGTCATCAAGGCATGCCAGGTTAGTTGTGAGATGCTGGCTGTATATGGCTCTCTTAGCTGGATCTTTAAGTGCACCAGTATTAACTTTTTTGCGGCACTGCTTCTGCTGTTCCCTCTGTTTTGGGGCTATGTTAATGTTGATGATGGATCAGATTAGGTAATGGTTCGCCCAGCAGTCGTCAGCTACTGTCATGGGGCAGGTGATGCGCACATCCTTGCGATCCCTGGCTTGGACGATGACATAATCAAGCAGGTGCCAGTGTTTGGAGCAAGGGTGTTGCCACGATGCCTTGTATTTGTCCCTCTGGCGGAACAGGGTGTTGGTGATGAGGAGTTCATGTTCTCGACATTTTGTCAGGCGTAGGGTACCACTGGAGTTGGCTTTCCCTACCCCCTCTCTGCCAATCACGCCTCCCCAGAGGGCTGTGTCTTTGCCGACCCTGGCATTAAAGTCACCCAGGAGGATCAATTTGTCGCCTGTGGGGACACGGGACAGGGATATCTCGAGGTTGGAATAAAAACTCTCTTTAGCCTCATCCATTGCATCGAGTGTTGGGCCGTACGCACTGATGACTGTGGCGCATTGGTTCCGGGATCGGGTAATACGGAGAGTCATGAGGCGTTCGTTAACCCCGCAGGGGGAGTCTTTGAGGCGGTTGACCAGCTCATTCTTGACGGCAAAGCCGACTCCATGAAGGCGACGTTCTGCCTCTGGTTTTCCTTTCCAGAAAAAGGTGTAACCTCCACCATGTTCCTTCAACTGGCCTTCCCCTGCCCGCTGGGTCTCGCTTAGGGCGGCGATGTCAATGTCAAAACATCTAAGTTCCCAGGCAACTATGGCGGTGCAGCGTTCCGGCCTGTTGCTGTCGGAATTGTCCATGAGAGTCCTGACATTCCAGGTCCAGAACTTCATATTAGAGAAGTGGAAGATGCCTGTGCGCGAGTTCTTTTAACGTGGGGTGGCCGCTGCACACCAGCAACCACACGGGCTTAGCTGAGCAAGGTCTTGATCCAGTGGCAAGGTGGTCCAAGACAACTGGAGACCAGGCTCTGCTGTATAAGCCTAATTGCCTACGGCGAAGTGTTGGCCACAAGCTCAGCACCGAGTAGCACCATTGATGGTAGATGGCCCGAGGCTTGGTTGGGGGGCAGGCATTGGGAAGGGCAGCTGTCCGCTGGGGTTCCGAGGGATGCTTTGGAAAGTTTCTTCCAAGGTTAAAAATTTCCCCAAAGGTTTCCAAGTTGTTCGGGTCTCTTTAGCCAGTCGGCCTGACCCAGCCTCGCACTCCAGATCCCTTCGGCCAGAGGGCCCAGCCCATTCTCGCACTCCGGGTCACCTCAACCAGCCGGCCCAGCCTAACGACAGGCTGTACCTGCCCTAGGTCACTAGCGGTGAACACTAACTTTTAAACAACGTGATTTACAATTTAGACTTTTTTTTATCAACTTTTAACCAACTCTTAATCTATTTATTAAACCTTCAATCAACCTGTGTAACTTTTTTTTTAAATAATTTGGAAATACTTTTAAACTTTTAAACCTTGAGTGTATCTTCCCATTCTTCCTTTTTTCTCTCCCAAGCAACATTTCCTCAGATTTATCCACATTAAATTGACTCTACTAACTGGCCCATGTCCTTCTGAAGTCTTTTGCAATCCTCCTTACAAACACCTACCTTTTTGTCATCAGGAAATGTCAATATTGTGCTCCTTATGCCCAAATCCAAATCATCTAAACACATTGCGACACTTGGGATAAATCACTTCCAACCCTCATCCAATCAAAGCAACACCCATTTATTGTAAATTTTTGTTTCTTATCCATAACCAATTTTTATTAATGCAATTGCATTTCCTCTTAAATCACCGTTACAAATTTCAGGCCTACCTCAGATATTCTCTTGGGTTACTATCACCAGTCTCTCCCGCAACAGAAACCTGCATAACTCCTTTATCTTTATCTTTAAGCTACCTGTAAACCTTCCATGGTGCAAAAGAAATTGAAGAGGGAAAGGGGGAAACCCAACATCATGGTTCATGTGGAACCAATGAAATAGCAAAGGGAGTATCAGGATTTGGGAGAAAGGCTAAAGACCAGAACTTGTCTGTATTAATCCTAGTACCAAGCTCTCATCATTTACCTGCATTATCTAACAAGATAAAGGAGGCAAATGTGTAGCTGGAAAGATGTATAGGACAGAAGGGCTCAGAATCCTGGGAGATTGGGACTAGTTCTGGGGCAGAATTGACCTGAACAGGGCTGGGACTAATGTACTCCCTGGGAGAGTAACTCGCGCTGTGGAGGAGAGTTTAAACTAATACAGCAAGAGTGAGAGAAAGGCAGACCATAAAAGCAGAAACAGAAACAAAAGAGGGAAGGAGTATCGTAAAGTTCAAGGAGAAAAACAGGAACATTATTATTATATATGTGGACTTATATTTACTCTGTACAGCCACCAGAGGGCCCATCCCCTGAAGTCCCAAGGGATCCCATAATCCCTTGGGAGCACAGGTATTTAAGGAGGCTTCAAAGCTTGGAGAGGCTCTCTGGAGACCTGCAATAAAAGACTGTCACACTTTACTTTGAGCTCACAGTGTTCAGTCTGACTCTTTCTCCATACACAACAACTGGCGACGAGATACAGATAGAGAACCCAAAGATGCAGAGAACAGTGGGCATCCTGGAGAAATTTTCAGAGGGAGATGATTGGGAAACTTTTGTAGAGCGACTCGACCAATACTTTGTGGCCAATGAGCTAGATGGGGAAGAGAGCGCTGCCAAACGAAGGATGATCCTCTTCACCGTCTGTGGGGCACCAACGTATGGCCTCATGAAGAATCTGCTCACTCCAGCGAAACCCACGGAGAAATCGTACGACGATTTGTGCACACTGGTCCGAGAGCATTTGAACCCGAAGGAAAGCATTCTGATGGCGAGGTACCGGTTCTACACCTACAAAAGGTCTGAAGGCCAGGAAGTGATGAGTTATGTCGCCGAGCTAAGACGCCTTACAGGACATTGCGAATTTGAAGGACATTTGGAGCACATGCTCAGAAACTTTTTCATACTTGGCATTGGCCATGAAACCATACTTCGCAAACTTTTGACTGTAAAGACCCAACTTTGAGTAAGGCCATAGCGATAGCCCAGGCGTTCATTGCCACCAGTGACAATACGAAGCAAATCTGTCAGCACACAAGTGCTACTACAAGTACTGTGAACAAAGTGATGATGTTTTCGAATTGTAACATACAGGGCAGGTCACATATACCTGCAGCTGCACGTCCGATGATGACTCAGAGTCCACCATCAAGGGTGATGAATGCAATGCCATTAACACCTTGTTGGCGCTACGGGGGTGATCATCGTTTCTATTCATGTCGATTCAAAGAGTACGTTTGCAAGGGCTGTGGAACAATGGGACACTGCCAACAAGTGTGCAGGTGAGCTGCAAAGTCTGTTAAACCTGCAAACCACCATGTTGCAGAGGAGAACAGATCCATGGAGGATCACGATGAACCAGAGCCTCAGATCAAGGAGGCAGAGGTACATGCAGTGCACACATTCACCACGAATTGTCCCCGATAATGCTGAATGTTGAACTAAATGGACTCCCAGTGTCAATGGAGCTGGACACAGGCGCGAGCCAGTCCATCATGGGCAAAAAGACTTTCGAAAGGTTGTGGTGCAACAAGGTCTTAAGGCCAGTCTCAACTCCAGTTCGCACGAAACTAAGAACTTACACGAAAGAACTGATTCCTGTAATCGACAATGCTACCGTAAAGGTCTCCTACGGTGGAGCGGTGCACAAGTTACCACTCTGGGTGGTACCGGGCGATGGTCCCACACTGCTCGGCAGGAGCTGGCTGGGAAAGATATGCTGGAACTGGGACGACGTCCGAGTGCTATCGCCCGCTGACGACACTTTGTGTGCCCAGGTCTTAAGCAAATTTTCTTCGCTGTTTGAACCAGGCATCGGAAAATTCCAAGGAGCAAAAGTGCAGATCCACCAAATTCCGGGGGCGCGACCCATCCATCACAAGGCGAGAGCAGTACCGTACATGATGAGAGAAAGGGTAGAGATCGAGCTAGACCGGCTGCAACGAGAGGGCATCATTTCACCGATCGAGTTCAGCGAGTGGGCCAGTCCTATTGTCCCAGTCCTCAAGGGAGACGGCACCGTCAGAATCTGTGGCGATTACAAAGTAACTATCAATCGTTTCTTCCTGCAGGACCAATACCCACTACCAAAGGCCGATAACCTCTTTGCAACACTGGTGGGAGGAAAGACATTCACGAAGCTGGATCTGACTTCAGCCTACATGACGCAGGAACTGGAGGAATCATCGAAGGCCCTCACCTGCATCAACAGGCACAAGGGTCTTTTTATTTATAACAGATGCCCGTTTGGAATCTGATCAGTGGCAGCGATATTCCAGAGAAACATGGAAAGTTTACTGAAGTCGGTCCCGCACACCGTGGTCTTCCAGGACGACATCTTGGTCACAGGTCGGAACACAGTCGAACACCTGCAGAACCTGGAGGAGGTTCTTAGTCGACTCAACCGCGTGGGGCTCAGGTTAAAACGCTCAAAGTGCGTTTTCCTGGCGCCTGAAGTGGAGTTCTTGGGAAGGAGGATTGCAGCGGACGGCATCAGGCCCACCAACGTGAAGACAGAAGCAATCGAGAACACACTGAGGCCACAGAACGTGATGGAGCTGTGGTCGTTTCTGGGACTCCTGAACTACTTTGGTAACTTCTTACCGGGTCTCAGCACACTGTTAGAACCACTACATGTCTTACTACGAAAAGAGGCGAATGGGTTTGGGGCAAAAGCCAAGAAAATGCCTTTGTAAAAGCGAGAAAATTGTTATGTTCAAACAAATTGCTTGTGTTGTATGATCCATGTAAGTGTTTGGTACTAGCATGTGATGCGTTGTCATATGGCGTCGGGTGTGTATTGCAACAAGCTAATGATTTCGGGAAACTGCAACCGGTTGCTTATGCATCCAGGAGTCTGTCTAAGGCTGAGAGAGCCTACAGCATGATTGAAAAAGAAGCGTTAGCGTGAGTCCATGGGGTAAAGAAAATGCATCAATACCTGTTTGGAGTAAAATTCGAAGTGGAAACTGACCATAAGCCACTTATATCCTGTTTTCTGAGAGTAAAGGGATAAATACCAACGCATCGGCCCACATCCAGAGATGGGCGCTCATGTTGTCTGCATACAATTACGCCATCCACCGCAGGCCAGGCACAGAAAACTGCACCGATGCTCTCAGTAGGCTGCCATTGCCCACCACTGGTGTGGAAATGGCGCAGCCCGCAGATCTAGCCATGGTTATGGAAGCATTTGAGAGTGAGCAATCACCCGTCACTGCCCGGTAGATCAAAACCTGGACAAGCCAGGACCCCTTATTATCTCTAGTCAAGAGCTGTGTGCTTTACGGGAGCTGGTCCAGTGTCCCAGTCGAAATGCAGGAAGAGATAAAGCCGTTCCAGCGGCGCAAAGATGAAATGTCTATACAAGTAGATTGCCTTCTGTGGGGCAATCGAGTAGTGGTCGCCAAGAAGGGCAGAGACACCTTCATCAATGACCTCCACAGTACCCACCCTGGCATCGTAATGATGAAAGCGATAGCCAGATCCCACATGTGGTGGCCCGCTATCGATGCGGACTTAGAGTCCTGTGTTCACAGATGTAATACATGCTCGCAGTTAAGCAATGTACCCAGGGAGGCGCCGCTAAGTTTATGGTCTTGGCTCTCCAAACCGTGGTCTAGGGTACACGTCGACTATGCAGACCCATTCTTGGGTAAAATGTTCCTTGTGGTTGTAGACGTATACTCCAAGTGGATTGAATGTGAGATAATGTCGGCTAGCACGTCCGCTGCCACTACTGAAAGCCTGCGGGCCATGTTTGCCACACACGACTTACCCGATGTTCTGGTGAGTGACAACGGGCCATGTTTTACCAGTGCTGAGTTCAAAGAATTCATGACCCTTAATGGGATCAAACATGTCACATCTGCCCCGTTTAAACCAATGGTCAGGCGTCCAATGGTCAGGCAGAGAGAGCAGTGCAAACCATCAAGCAAGGCTTGAAGAGAGTAACTGAAGGCTCACTGCAGACTCGCCTATCCCGAGTCCTGCTTAGCTACCGCACGAGACCCCACTCACACACTGGGATCCCACCTGCTGAACTGCTCATGAAAAGAACATTTAAGACAAGGCTCTCGTTAGTTCACCCTGATCTATATAAACAGGGAGAGAGCAGGCGGCTTCAATAAAGTGCATACCATGATAGCGCAAATGTGTCATGCGAGATTGAAATCAATGATCCTGTATTTCTGTTAAATTATGGACAAGGTCCCAAGTGGCTTCCCGGCACTGTCATGGCCAAAGAGGGGAGCAGGGTGTTTTGGGTCAAACTTTCAAATGGACTCATTCACCGGAAACACTTGGACCAAATCAAACTCAGATTCACGGACTACCCTGAGCAACCCACCTTGGACCCTACCTTTTTTGATCCCCCAACATACACACCAGTGGCAACCGGCACCACGGTTGACCACGAAGCAGAACCCATCATCCACAGCAGCCCTGCAGGGCCCAACACACCAGGCAGCCCAGCAAGGCCAGCTACACAGCAGCCCAGCGAGGGCCCAACAAATGATTCAACAACACTAGCTCTCACACCGAGACGATCAACCAGGGCAAGAAGGGCCCCAGATCGACTCACATTGTAAATAGTTACATTATTGACTTTGGTGGGAGGAGTGTTGTTATATATGTGGACTTGTATTTACTCTGTACAGCCACCAGAGGGCTCATCCCCTGGAGTCCCAAGGGATCCCATATCCCTTGGGAGCACAGGTATTTAAGGAGGCCTCACAGGTTGGAGATTCACTCTCCAGAACTGCAATAAAAGACTAAGGTCACACTTTACTTTGAGCTCACAGTGTTCTGTCTGACTTTCTCCATACACAACAATTATAACGAACAGATTAGAAGAAAGAAGAATTAAAAACAGTAAGAGTGACAAAAATTTGAGTCATGATTGAGTGGTATGTACGTGCATGCACAAGACATTAACAAAACGTTAGCGTTATAAACATTAACATAGACATAGAAAATAGGTGCAGGAGTAGGCCATTCAGCCCTTCTAGCCTGCACCGCCATTCAATGAGTTCATGGCTGAACATGCAACCTCAGTACCCGCTTCCTGCTTTCTCGCCATACCCCCTGATCCCCTGAGTAGTAAGGACTTCATCTAACTCCCTTTTGAATATATTTAGTGAATTGGCCTCAACTACTTTCTGTGGTAGAGAATTCCACAGGTTCACCACTCTCTGGGTGAAGAAGTTTCTCCTCATCTCGGTCCTAAATGGCTTACCCCTTATCCTTAGACTGTGACCCCTGGTTCTGGACTTCCCCAACATTTGGAACATTCTTCCTGCATCTAACCTGTCTAAACCTGTCAGAATTTTGAACGTTTCTATAAAGTCCCCTCTCATTCTTCTGAACTCCAGTGAATACAAGCCCAGTTGATCCAGTCTTTCTTGATAGGTCAGTCCCACCATCCTGGGAATCAGTCTGGTGAATCTTCGCTGCACTCCCTCAATAGCAAGAATATCCTTCCTCAAGTTAGGAGACCAAAACTGTACACAATACTCCAGGTGTGGCCTCACCAAGGCCCTGTACAACTGTAGCAACGCCTCCCTGCCCCTGTACTCAAATCCCCTCTCTATGAAGGCCAACATGCCATTTGCTTTCTTAACCGCCTGCTGTACCTGCATGCCAACCTTCAATGACTGATGTACCATGACACCCAGGTCTCGTTGCACCTCCCATTTTCCTAATCTGTCACCATTCAGATAATAGTCTGTCTCTCTGTTTTTACCACCAAAGCTGATAACCTCATATTTATCCACATTATACTTCATCTGCCATGCATTTGCCCACTCACCAAACCTATCCAAGTCACTCTGCAGCCTCATAGCATCCTCCTCGCAGCTCACACTGCCACCCAACTTAGTATCATCTGCAAATTTGGAGATACTACATTTAATCCCCTCGTCTAAACCATTAATATACAATGCAAACAGCTGGGGCCCCAGCACAGAACCTTGCGGTACCCCACTAGTCACTGCCTGCCATTCTGAAAAGTACCCATTTACTCCTACTCTTTGCTTCCTGTCTGCCAACCAGTTCTCAATCCACGTCAGCACACTACCCCCAAGCCCATGTGCTTTAACTTTGCACATTTATCTCTTGTGTGGGACCTTGTCGAAAGCCTTCTGAAAGTCCAAATATACCACATCAACTGGTTCTCCCTTGTCCACTTTACTGGAAACATCCTCAAAAAATTTCAGAAGATTTGTCAAGCATGATTTCCCCTTCACAAATCCATGCTGACTTGGACCTATCATGTCACCATTTTCCAAATGCACTGCTATAATATCCTTAATAATTGATTCCATCATTTTACCCACTACTGAGGTCAGGCTGACCGGTCTATAATTCCCTGTTTTCTCTCTCCCTCCTTTATGAAAAAGTGGGGTTACATTGGCTACCCTCCACTCCATAGGAACTGATCCAGAGTCAATGGAATGTTGGAAAATGACTGTCAATGCATCCGCTATTTCCAAAGCCACCTCCTTAAGTACTCTGGGATGCAGTCCATCAGGCCCTGGGGATTTATCGGCCTTCAATCCCATCAATTTCCCCAACACAATTTCCCAACTAATAAAGATTTCCCTCAGTTCCTCCTCTTTACTAGACCCTCTGACCCCTTTTATATCCGGAAGGTTGTTGGTGTCCTCCTTAGTGAATACCGAACCAAAGTACTTGTTCAATTGGTCTGCCATTTCTTTGTTCCCCGTTATGACTTCCCCTGATTCTGACTGCAGGGGACCTACGTTTGTCTTTACTAACCTTTTTCTCTTTACATACCTATAGAAACTTTTGCAATCCGCCTTAATGTTCCCTGCAAGCTTCTTCTCGTACTCCATTTTCCCTGCCCTAATCAAACCCTTTGTCCTCCTCTGCTGAGTTCTAAATTTCTCCCAGTCCCCGGGTTCGCTGCTATTTCTGGCCAATTTGTATGCCACTTCCTTGGCTTTAATACTATCCCTGATTTCCCTTGATAGCCACAGTTGAGCCACCTTCCCTTTTTTATTTTTACGCCAGACAGGAGTGTACAATTATGTAGTTCATCCATGCGGTCTCTAAATGTCTGCCATTGCCCATGCACAGTCAACCCCTTAAGTATCATTCGCCAATCTATCCTAGCCAATTCACGCCTCATACCTTCAAAGTTAGCCTTCTTTAAGTTCTAGACCATGGTCTCTGAATTAACTGTTTCATTCTCCATCCTAATGCAGAATTCCACCATATTATGGTCACTCTTCCCCAAGGGACCTCGCACAATGAGATTGTTAATTAATCCTCTCTCATTACACAACACCCAGTCTAGGCCTCCCCCCTAGTTGGTTCCTCGACATATTGGTCTAGAAAACCATCCCTTATGCACTCCAGGAAATCCTCCTCCACCGTATTGCTTCCAGTTTGGCTCGCCCAATCTATGTGCATATTAAAGTCACCCATTATAACTGCTGCACCCTTATTGCATGCACCCCTAATTTCCTGTTTGATACTCTCCCCAACATCACTACTACTGTTTGGAGGTTTGTACACAACTCCCACTAACGTTTTTTGCCCTTTGGTGTTCTGCAGCTCTACCCATATAGATTCCACATCATCCAAGCTAATGTCCTTCCTAACTATTGCATTAATCTCCTCTTTAACCAGCAATGTTACCCCACCTCCTTTTCCTTTTATTCTATCCTTCCTGAATGTTGAATACCACTGGATGTTGAGTTCCCAGCCCTGATCATCCTGGAGCCACGTCTCCGTAATCCCAATCACATCATATTTGTTAACGTCTATTTGCACAGTTAATTCATCCACCTTATTGCGGATACTCCTTGCATTAAGACACAAAGCCTTCAGGCTTGTTTTTTT
This sequence comes from Pristiophorus japonicus, assembly GCF_044704955.1. Lineage (NCBI taxonomy): Eukaryota > Metazoa > Chordata > Chondrichthyes > Pristiophoridae > Pristiophorus > Pristiophorus japonicus. The sequence goes on along the minus strand of NC_091982.1, from coordinate 256,740,547 downwards.
AACACCCTTTGTCCTTTTAGAATTTTGCTGTACAGTGGCCCTTTTTGTTCTTTGCCTTGGGTTTCTCTGCCCTCCACTTTTCCTCATCTCCTTTCTGTCTTTTCCTTTTGCCTCCTTTTTGTCTCCCTCTGTCTCCCTGCATTGGTTCCCATCCCCCTGCCATATTAGTTTAACTCCTCCCCAACAGAACTAGCAAACACTCCCCCTAGGACATTGGTTCCGGTCCTGCCCAGATGCAGACCGTCCGGTTTGTACTGGTCCCACCTCCCCCAGAACCGGTTCCAATGCCCCAGGAATTTGAATCCCTCCCTGCTGCACCACTGCTCAAGCCACGTATTCATCTGCGCTATCCTGCGATTCCTACTCTGACTAGCACGTGGCACTGGTAGCAATCCGAGATTACTACTTTTGAAGTCCTACTTTTTAATTTAGCTCCTAGCTCCTTAAATTCGTTTCGTAGGACCTCATCCCTTTTTTTACCTATGTCTTTGGTACCAATGTGCACCACGACAACTGGCTCATCTCCCTCCCTTTTCAGAATGTCCTGCACCCGCTCTGAGACATCCTTGACCCTTGCACCAGGGAGGCAACATACCATCCTGGAATCTCGGTTGCGGCCGCAGAAACGCCTATCTATTCCCCTCACCGTTGAATCCCCTATCACTATCGCTCTCTATAACCATAGAGAGACATGATATAGTAGTGTAATGGAGATATGGCTTAGGTTTGCATAGGTCTTCTGTAAGCCGTACTGTAAACTGTTGAGAATTGTTTTCAGCAAAATGGTCTATGAAGCATTGCTTGTTGGTCACAATGGTCTTTTCCTGTTGCTAACGTTCTTAAGTTCCAATGGTCAAAAGGCGGTCCAAAAGGTTTTATTTATGAAACTTAAATCATGAATACACTTGTAAAGAGGAGGAATTACAGAACAGATACAGGTGAAGACTTTCCAGGAATTAAGTGACAAACAGCCGATTGTAATCAGACCCTGCTGAAGTATCCTCCAACTCATTCCTTAACATCTAGTAACTGTTTCACTCCGCCAAGCCCCTGATGCTCTTAACATGACAATAATTTTTCTACATGGTCATTGTCAAGCTCTTTGTAGCCACAGCTGCTTATTTCCCAAGTGTCACTGCCCTCCCAATACTGCCAACATGTTGCCAAAGACCATTGACACTGCTGTTCCAGCGCTGCCAATATCTTACGAGTTGAGAAGTAGCATGAGGAAAGTAAGAGTCAGCATAACTATGATGTACAGGAGGCAGCAGCAAAGCTGGTCCATATAATGCAACCTCTGTTGCTTCAGTATCCCAAATGTCATCTCAATCACGATCCTTGGTCACACGTGTATCTCCATGAGATAGTGGGGTTGCAAACAGGTGTCATTAACTGCAACTGTAGTGGGTAGTCAGATTTCCCCAAGAGCCAACCTTCCAGCCGCCTTTCACCTTTGAGCAATTCTTCTTAGGCAGTCCCTCGTATCGAGGATGACTTGCTTCCACACCAAAAGGGGATGCGTTCACAGGTGTTTCAACGAAGGACCTGATATTCCAGGTCCCGAACTACATGTTGAAGGGTGGAAGATGCCTGTGCGTGGATCTTTTTAACGTATGGTGGCCGTTGCACACCAGCCACCACAATGGCTTGACGGAACAAGGTCTTGGCCAGTGGCAAGGGTTAACCAAGACGAGTAGCGACCAGTTCTGCAACACGGACCTAGTGCGCACACGTATCACAGCATGGGCTGGCCCGTGCTGCCCCTGGGCCCTCGCTTATGCAGGACTTAAGCAGAAGTGACTTATGGTGAGCAACAGGAAACCCACTGTTCGAAGTGAACTAGTTATCCATCTCAATTAATGCTGTGCAATGGGCACTTTTACACTTGCATACACTAGAAGCCAAATGTAAAAAATCACCTCGCACACAACTCATAGTTGATACGCATACGCATACCTCATTTGATTGCTCGGGGCTGGGTTCCAATGCGAGACCTCAAGAGACGAGAGGACAGTGTACTAACCCCACTACTTCACACCAAGACGCCATTCCCCTTCCTCCAAGACCCACCTTTATAAATGAGTAGCCTGCGCCCTTGTCAGTGATGGTCAGCCCCAAAGCATCTTCCGACTTGTAGATCTTCACCTCTTTCTTCTGCCCTTTGATGTGAGCAAAGATGAAATCTTCGAGGTCGATCTGCCTGCCCAGCAGTTTGTCTATGTCCAGCATATGGGTGTTCAGGGTGCAGAACATGATCTCCCCCGGCTCCATTATCCAACTATAATGTAAAAGACAGCTGCAATACATGTGTCATGCAATCCTCCGGGGAAACATGCAAGAACTTCTGCTTGTGGTAGCGAACCATTTTGGAAGGATGCATGAATTACTTATGTGTCAGCTTGGCTTGCTGGTGGCATTCATGCCTCTCAGCCAGAAGGTTGTGGGTTCAAGTCCCACTGCAGTGTTGAGCACCTAATATAGGTTAACCATTGCAATAATGAGGGAATGCAGCATTGTTGGAGGTGCCATCTTCCAGACGAGACGTTAAACCAACTCCCTGTTCAGGTGGCACTTTTGTGACAAGGAGCAGGGAGTTTCTTCCTTACACAGCAAAAGCAGGTGAAGTGGACATTGCTGTTTGTGGGACCTTGCTGCTCACAATTAGCTGCCTCATTTGCCTACATACGAACAGTGATTATATTTGAAAAGTAATTAATTGGAGATCTGAGGATATTAAGTTATTCTTTCCTTCTTCTTTCTATGTGAGTATGGTGCATGATGCCTCATCACTTGTGATTTGAGCATCTCCAGGTACCTTTTCTCAAGTATTGCACAAAAGCCTTTGAGGTCATCCAAAACTCTGCTGCTGTGTCCTAACTCGCACCAAATCCCATTCACCCATCACCTCTGTGCTCACTTACATGCATTGGCTCACGGTTAAGAACATAAGAACATAAGAAATAGGAGCAGGAGTAGGCCATACGGCCCCTCGAGCCTGCTCCGCCATTTAATACAATCATGGCTGATCCGATCATGGACTCAGGTCCACTTCCCCGCCCGCTCCCCATAACCCATTATTCCCTTATTGTTTAAGGAACTGACTATTTCTGTCTTAAATTTATTCAATGTCCCAGCTTCCACAGCTCTCTGAGGCAGCAAATTCCACAGACCCATAACCATCTGAGAGAAGAAATTTCTCCTCATCTCAGTTTTAAATGGGCGGCCCCTTATTCTAAGATCATGCCCTCTAGTTCTAGTCTCCTCTATCAGTGGAAACATTCTCTGTGTACCCACCTTGTCAAGCACCCTCATAATCTTATACGTTTCGATAAGATCACCTTTCATTCTTCTGCATTTCAATGAGTAGAGGCCCAACCTACTCAACCTTTCCTCATAAATCAACCCCCTCATCTCTGGAATAAACCTTCTCTGAACTGCCTCCAAAGCAAGTATATCCTTTCGTAAATATGGAAACCAAAACTGCACGCAGTATTCCAGGTGTGGCCTCACCAATACCCTATACAACTGTAGCAAGACTTCCCTGCTTTTATACTCCATCCCCTTTGCAATAAAGGCCAAGATTCCATTGGCCTTCCTGATCACTTGCTGTACCTGCATACTAACCTTTTGTGTTTCATGCACAAGTACCCCCAGGTCCCGCTGTACTGCAGCACTTTGCAATCTTTCTCCATTTAAATAATAACTTGCTCTTTGATTTTTTTCTGCCAAAGTGCATGACCTCACACTTTCCAACATTATACTCCATCTGCAAAATTTTTCCCACTCACTTAGCCTGTCTATGTCCTTTTGCAGATTTTTTGTGTTCTCCTCACACATTGCTTTTCCTCCCATCTTTGTATCATCGGCAAACTTGGCTACGTTACACTCGGTCCCTTCCTCCAAGTCGTTAATATAGATTGTTAAGCAATGCCTCGATTTTAAAATTCTAATCCTTGTTTTCAAATCCCTCCATGGCCTCGCCCCTCCCTTTCTCTGTAATCTCCTCCAGCCCTACTACCCTTCGAGATGTCTGCACTCCTCCGATTCTGGCACCTTGAGCATTCCCGATTTTAATCGCTCCACCATTGGTGGCCGTGTCTTCAGCTGCCTGGGCCCTAACCTCTGGAATTCTCTCCCTAAACTTCTCATTACGTCTCTTTCCTCCTTTTAAGACACTCCTTAAAACCTACCTCTTTGACCAAGCTTTGGTTATCTGCCCGAATATCTCCTTATGTTGCTCGGTGGCAAATTTTGTTTGATACCGCTCCTGTAACGTTAAAGCCGCTATATAAATACAAGTTGGTGTTGTTGTTGTTACAACTAGGACAAAAGTTTTGGAATCTCATACCCATAAACCCCTTTCAAATGCAGTTTGCTTTTGAAAAGTCAGCCTGCGAGACAGAGGAACTGTTTTGAACAATGGGCAGCAAAATCTATAACACATACACAAAAGCAGGTGTTTGACAAGTCCTGCCTGTATTAGAGCTATTTCGACTAGATTATGTTACCAATTAATAGCCCAGCGATACTCTTTCTAAGACCTAGGTGGATGTCAATCCTCTGTCATTATTGGTTGAATAAAAGAGTGATTTCATTTCCACTCTACCTGTCTGTCCCCAATTTTACGTACTGCCTCAAATGTAATCAATGATATCAAGAAAAGTAATTTAAAGTCATTCCATTTACATAGCTATGAACCATACATAGATGGTGGCAGTTGTGGTTTAGACAATTTTACACGTGGCACTTAGCGGGCTGTTTTAATGCAGCCAATTTTAAAGTAGTTGCAATGTTTGGCAATTATGCCGTAAAGAAATAGTCAATCATTATGCCGTACAAGTCAATTTATTTGAATATTTTAGTGATGCTCCCAATGAGTAACGCCATGGAGGCAGGGGCCACAATGGCAAGTAGCAGCAGTGTACAAAACTGTCTAAAAGTCCTGTGCTGCGGCACAGTCCTGCTATTATTTCATATTTTAATATGATATGGCACAAAGATGAATTGCCTATTGATGGCCTGCAGCAAAGTGGGACAGGGGGTAAGGTTGGCCTCATATTAACGACTGAGACACCCTGGTCGGCTTCTGTTGCCGCTGCTGTTGCAGAAAGCAGACAGGTTACCAACTGCTGTATGAAACAATCATATTGTAGAAATATTTAGGGCGGTGGCTACTTTAACTGACGAAGTTATTGCAGTGACAATGGCTCCCTGCAGGTGCAAGCTCCTAAATGAGCTCAAGTTAGCATTGTCCGGGGTGGTACATGAACTGCTTTAACACCGCCTTCTGTTGTAAATCCTCCTTCTACATCCCCAAGCCCTCTGGGATTGCCTGGTCCTCATCATAAATCAATAGTGGAACATCGTGGAGATGAATTTCCGCAGGGGTTATCCCAATCGTCCACCGTAACTTTGGCAGAAACACCGCAGAGGCCTCAGAAAGTGGTGCAGTTTTTCCCAGTTTCCACGGCTGTTCCGCCAAAGTTTGGCAGATGAGCAGGACAGCTCTCCCCGTGAAAATCCTTCCCACCACTGCTAAAGCTCCACTCTTTTGTGGAACGCTGTTGGCTCATTCTGCAGGCGCTGCTCCCCACAGTGAAATAAGGGCTGGGACTGCACAGAAAATGGAAATGTTAAAGCACAGGAACTTTCGCAGAACCAGCTAACAGGTCTAACCGTGAGGTGTTAATTGGGTTTTCATTTTTTATCCTGCCCTGCGCAATTCTGCTAGAGCTTCCTTTGACTGGACTAAATTGAGTCTGTAACAGTCCTTAACATACAATCTTTTGGGCACATGTGGATGGGCTAAGACATTAATAAGCACTTTTTACATGGGTGCACAAATCAAAGTAATGGTAATGTGAGGTGTACCATCCTTTACCCTTTCTAAAACGATTTTAGTCATCCCTATTTTAGCGTAGAAATGAATCAATTTGAAAAATACAGCCCCTCCTACTTTAATTGCACAGCGGCTAATGGGTCAGCTTTGTTAGACCCCAATTCCACAGGTGGAGGCTCACATGCAGCAGGCATGGATTACAAAACTTTAAAATCATTGAATGGAACACCACAGGAGCAATCTCCATCTGCAGCACATGGGGCCATGTTGGTGCCACTGGGTCTCATTACCCCTGGATGACAGACTAACACCCAATTTACTTTGACATGAGTATTGTACCATACAGATAACTTATCGTACTCAGGCATACTGTGTCACGGCATTTAGTCTTTATTGTTTACCATTAGTGTTTGGCATTAGTGATCAAGACAACTTGTATTTACGTAGTAACTTTAACATAATGGAATATCGCAAGGCGCTCCACATAGGAGGAAATGATCAGCGAGTGATAGTGAAACAGTTAGGAGAGATGACTAAAAGCTCTGTATAAAGATAGGTTTTCATGAGGCTTTTAAAGATGAGGAGAAAGTCAGTGTGATGGAGAAGTTCAGGGAGGGAGTTCCAAAGAGTCAGATATTCAGTGTTTAATGATACTGTTAAAATGTTTTAAATTCCCAGATTGGTTGTGTGAAAATGTCAGCAATTTTACTGCCAACTCTGTCAATTAAGAGTAACACTCCTTTAATGTTAACAACTGATGGGATTGTTGGGATACAGAGTGTAGTGGCTGGAACACTAGGGCAGGTTAATACATATTTGATGGCCAAAATATATCAATTCAATTTCAAGAGGTTTTTGCCCAGAAAGATGACGTCATAAACTGACCAAAATGAACATTCAAGTCAAGCTCTTGACATACACGTTAATTTCTGAGTGGGGTTTGCCATCTGTAAATCACTCCCCATTCTTTATTGTTGTGTTCGTATTTACACAGTGCCCTAGATCTCACCAGGATGGGAAGATGATGGACATTATTGTCAATAACTTTGCTGCAGCATGGATTGCAGTGTTCCAAATCACTCTATTTTTTTTGTTTTCTCTGGCTGAAAGAGATTCTTGTTAGCTTCTTGGCCCCGAATATTTCATCAGTGACAGCGAGTGTCTTACCACAATTCTTTTACCAGCACGATAGTTTTCTGATAGTCTTTCACACTGAGGAGTAGGCTATTCGGCCCATTGAGCCTGCACTGCCATTTTTGTTTGCCATGGAAACTCTACCAAACTCCCTGCCTTTTCTCCATTCATCCCTTACTACCCTTACTCCCAATAGTCAGTATCTATTTCACTTTTACAAAAGCATGGCAACAGAGGTGAGCAAAAGGGGAAAAAAATAACAAAAAAGAAGCATCGAAAGAAAAGAAAAAAGATCGCAAAGCCAAAAGAGAAAAAATAGTAAACCAGAGCTGTGAGAAGCAAAGATACTGAGAACAGAAACAATACAAGAGTTAACAGTTTGAAATTTAGTTTGTATTATAATGTAATTTATGATATGTTTTAAAATGCTAAGTTTATGGATTATTTTTTAAAGTATGGAAACAGTTTCATTGAACAGAATTTCCTGGATATTTGCACCATTGTAACGTCTCAGGGCTCGAAACTCCCAGGAACTTATGGCATGAGTAAATTCAGCATTTACTTACACCACTCCATATTTCCTGAGACTTTTGCGTCGTTCTGCCGTTTCCCGCGCCGAAACAGTTAAACAGCGAATGACCATAGCACGATCTAGTTTGCTGAATTAAGGCCACTGTGATCGCCACTGACACTTAGACCGTTGCAGAATGGCACTGATGGGCTCAGTATGTTGGGTGTGATCACAGGATCCGTATTTTACTGGTTAAATTAAGAAATATTTGTATCGCCCTTGTTACTCAAATTTTGGCGTAAATTGGCCACTACCAGATCGGGGCGCACATGGTCTAAGATATGGCGTTCATAGGCAATATCACTACCGCCATGGCGAATTCTGGCCATTGTTTCTCCAATACCTGCCTTGGTGTATTTACATAGGATTACAGCAGAGAAACAGGCCATTCGGCCCAACCAGTCCATACTGGCATTTATCTCCACTCGAGCCTCCTCCCGTCTTTCCTCATCTAATTGTCAGGATAACCTTCTATTCCCTTCTCTCTCCTATGCTTGTCTAGCCTCCCCTTAAATGCATCTAAACTATTCACTTCAACCACTTCAACTACTCCCTGTGGTAGTGGGAGTGTTCCACATTCGCAACCACTCTCTGGGTAAGGACGTTTCTTTTGAATTCCCTATTGGATTTCTTGGTGACTATCTTATATTGATGGCCTCTAGTTATCCTCTTCCCCACAAGTGGAAACACTCTCTCTCTATCTACTCTATCAATACCATTTAATAATTTTAAAGATCTCTATTGGGGAAGTCCAGAACCAGGGGTCACAGTCTAAGGATAAGAGGTAAGCCATTTAGGACCGAGATGAGGAGAAACTTCTTCACCCAGAGAATTGTGAACCTGTGGAATTCTCTACCACAGAAAGTTGTTGAGGCCAGTTCGTTAGATATATTCAAAAGGGAGTTAGATGTGGCCCTTACGGCTAAAGGGATCAAGGGGTACGGAGAGAAAGCAGGAATGGGGAACTGAAGTTGCATGATCAGCCATGATCATATTGAATGGTGGTGCAGGCTCAAAGGGCCGAATGGCCTGCTCCTGCACCTATTTTCTATGTTTCTATGTTTCTATGTCACAGTCAGACAGGTACAACAAATACAGGGAATAAAGTATGATCAGCAGAGAATGTCTGGTCAGGAAATCAGAGCACTGTTGATGATGTTATTCGAAAACATTCGTACCCTATTACTAAACCATTGCAATATGGCCTGAGGCAGAGGATGAATGATTTCATGATGCAGGTAATTTTATACCAAGCTGATGATAATGGAGGACCAGGAGCTTAGGTGTGGCTGGCATCTAATGTTGTGCAAACCTATTAATAACCTTGAAATGCTCCTGTCCGGGAGATTACACTGCTGTGAGGTACTTAACTGCGAGCAATCATGAAGCCTTCCCCTTTGTGAGGCCTGCTCAGCAGGTGCATTTATTTTAAAGCTGATTGAAGAAGTAATACAGAGTTTACAGGCAGGCAAGTGAGGTAACATTGGGCCCAGGTTTCGGCCTCAGTTGCTCCTGATTTTTTGGAGCAACTGGTGTAGAACGGAGTATCTTAGAAATTCAAAATTCTCGTCATTTAGTTTGCTCCAGTTCTAGTCAGTTAGAACAGTTTCACTTTGGAACAGAATTTTTTTTTTCAAAAGGGGGCGTGTCCGGCCACTTACGCCTGTTTTCAAAGTTTCGTCAGTGAAAACTTACTCCAAACTAACTTAGAATGGAGTAAGTGAAGATTTTTGTACGCTCGAAAAAACCTTGTCTACACTTTAGAAAATCAGGCGTAGGTTACAAATCAGGCATCGGGAATGGGGGGGGGGTTTAAAGGGAAGTTTACAAACATTAAACACTTCAGTTTTACAAATAAAGAGCCATCTTCAATAATAAATGATAAAAACATCAATAAATCAACCAATAAATCAATCAAAAAAAATTGATAAGAAATTTTAAAAAATTTTAAATCAATAAATAAAACATTTTCGACTTATCGACTGCAGCACCGGGAGCCCTCCAACAGCGTGCTGGGATGCCACCCCCGCCAGTGTGTCTCTGTCAGTGTCTCTATCTCTCTGTCTGTCTGTGTGTCTCTCATTCTCTGTGTCAGTGTCTGTGTTTCTGACAGCGAGGGGAGGGGGAGGAGGGGGCTAGAGGGACAGAAGGGGGGCAGGGGGAGGGGAGGGGAGGGCAGGGGGAGGGGGGAGAGATGGGGGGGAGGAAAAGGGGGGAAGGAGGGGAAGGGGAAGGGGGGAGGAGAAGGGGAAGGGGGAGGAGAAGGGGAAGGGGGAGGGGAGGGGGGGAAGGGGGAGGAGGAGAAGGGGAAAGGGGAAAGGAGAAGGGGAAAGGGGGGAGGGGAAAGGGGGAGGGGAAAGGAGAAAGGGGGAAAGGAGAAGGGGGGGAAAGGAGAGGAGAGGAGGGGAAGGAGAAGGGGGGAAGGAGAAGGGGGAGGAGAAGGGGGGAAGAAGGAGAAGAAGAAGGAGAAGGGGGGGAAAGGAGAAGGGGGGAAAGGAGAAGAAGGGGGAAAGGAGAAGAAGGGAGGGGAAGGAGAAGGGGGGGAGAAGGAGAAGAGGGGGGAAAGGAGAAGGGGGGAAGGAGAAGAGGGGGGGAGGAGAAGAGGGGGGGGAAGGAGAAGAGGGGGGAAAGGAGAAGGGGGGAAGGAGAAGAGGGGGGGAGGAGAAGAGGGGGGGGGAAGGAGAAGAGGGGGGGGAAGGAGAAGAGGTGGGGGGAGGCTGAACGGGCCGAGCCCAAGACTTCGGGCAGGGCCCGTCCCCAGCACCAGATTTACAGGTAGGTGGCGTTGGGTTGGGTCGGGTCCGGGGTCGGGGGGAGCGCGGGTTGGGGTTGGGGGGGCGGAGGGAGATCGGTTCGGTTTGGGTCGGAGGGAGGGAGGGAGAGGGAGGGAAGTCAGGTCGGGTGGGGGGGGGGGAGGGAGCGTGGGTCGGGTTGGGTCGGGTCGGAGGGAGAGAGGGAGAGGGAGGTCAGGTCGGAGGGGGGGGGGGGAGCGCGGGTCGGGTTGGGTCGGGTCCGGGTGGGATGGGGGGGGGGGGTCGGGAGCACGGGTCGGGTCGGGGGGGGGTGGTGGTGGGAGGGAGGTCAGTTCGGTTCGGGTCGGGGGGGAGGGAGAGGGAGGTCAGGTCAGGTGGGGGGAGCGCGGGTCGGGTCGGGTCCGGGGGTGGGCGGGAAGTGGGAGTCGAGTCGCATTGGGAGGAAGCAGGAGCTGGGCGTGGGAGGCAGCCTAATGCACACAGCCCAGTGAGGCCATTCGGCCAGGGCTAAGGGCTGCGTGCTTCGGGCCCCTCCCACACAGTTTTGGGCGCCTGGAGCTACTGCACATGCGCGCCCGCTGTAGCGCGCATGTGCAGAGGCCCCGGCACTGTTTTCAGCGCAGGGACCTAGCTCCGCCCCCAACTGCTCATGCTGCGCCGCGCCTGACTTCAGAGGACCTGCAGGGAGCCGGAGAATCTGTAAGTTTTTTTTAGGCGCACTTTGTGGCGCGAAAAACGGGCGTCCAGGTCGGGACTGCGCTATTCTAGGCGCGGCCCGAAACTTGGGCCCTTTGTAACTATTCTGTTCCTAACACAGATGAGGCTACACACAGGGAGGTTAAAGGAACAGTGACCTCAGTCTTTAATAAGACACTCCAAAGTGAGGAACAGGCCTTAGGGGCCGGCTTATATACAGTGCTCGCAAGGGATGCTGGGATCCCTTGGGACTTCAGGGGATGAGCTCCCTAGTGGCGGAACATGGGAGTGCATGCTTTACAGATACACAACATCACTCGACCCCAAAAGTCAAAGTGAAAACTATTTACAAGGTGAGGCGGTCGGGAGCCTTTCTTTCCCTGGTGGACCGCCTCGGTACAAATGTCTGTTCTGGTGTGTTGGCTGTGCCCTCGCTGGGCTGGTGTGTTGTTGGCCCTGCAGGGCTGCTGGGTGAGCCTGGCCTTGCTGGGCTGTTGGGCGTGATGGGTTCGATTTCCTGGTCCGGCGTGGTGTCGTTGATCCTTTGGGTGTGTGTTGTGGGTTCGAAAAAGGTGGTGTCTGCTGTGGGTTGCTCAGGGCAGTCTGTGAACCGCAGTCTCGTTTGGTCCAGGTGCTTTCTGCAAATTTGTCTATTGTCTAGTTTGACTACAAACACCCTACTCCCTTCTTTAGCTATCACCGTGCCCGTGATCCACTTGGGACCATGTTCATAGTTTAGCACATACACAGGGTCATTCAGATCAATTTCCCGTGACACAGTGGTGCGACCATCGTTTACATTTTGTTGCTGCCGCCTGCTCTCTACCTGATCATGCAGGTTGGGGTGAACCAGCGAGAGTCTGGTTTTAAGTGTCCTTTTCATGAGTAGCTCAGCCGGGAGCACCCCTGTGAGCGAGTGGGGTCTCGTGCGGTAGCTGAGCAGTACTCAGGACAGGCGGGTTTGGAGTGAGCCTTCTGTGACTCGTTTAAGGCTCTGTTTGATTGTTTGTACTGCCCGCTCTGCCTGCCCATTGGAGGCTGGTTTAAACGGGGCCCAGGTGACATGTTTGATCACATTACGGGTCATGAATTCTTTAAATTTGGCACTGGTGAAACATGACCCGTTGTCACTGACCAGTATGTCAGGCAGGCCGTGGGTGGCAAACATGGCCCTCAGGCTTTCAATGGTGGCGGTGGCGGTGCTTCCCGACATTATTTCACATTCAATCCATTTTGAAAAAGCATCCACCACCACCAGGAACATTTTACCAAGAAACGGGCCCGCATAGTCGATATGGATCCTCGACCATGGTCTGGAGGGCCAGGACCACAAACTTAGTGGTGCCTCTCTGGGCACGTTGCTCAACTGAGCACATACGCTGCATTGCCGTACACAGGACTCTAAGTCAGAGTCGATACCGGGCCACGACACGTGGGATCTGGCTATCGCTTTCATCATTACTATACCCGGGTGTGTGCTGTGGAGATCTGAGATGAATATCTCCCTGCCCTTTTTTGGTAGCACTACGCAGTTACCCCACAACAGGCAGTCTGCCTGAATGGACAGCTCGTCCTTTCGCTGCTGGAACGGCTTGATTGGCTCATGCATTTCAACGGGGATGCTGGCCCAGCTCCCATGCAGTACACAGTTTTTTACTAGTGACAGCAGAGGATCTTGGCTGGTCCAAGTCCTAATCTGGTGGGCCGTGGCAGGTGAGTTATCATTTTCAAACGCTTCCATGATCATCAACAAGTCTGCGGGCAGCGCCACCATCAACAAGTTTGCAGACTGCACCATTTCCACCCCCGTGGTGGACAATGGTAGCCGACTGAGAGCATCCGCACAGTTCTCAATGCCTGGCCTGTGGCGGATGGTATAGTTATATGCTGACAGCGTCGCAAATAGGTCGCCTGCCTTAGGTAGCGGGTATTGGTCCTGTAGCGAGAAACGATTAATAGTTACTTTATAATCGCCGCAAATCTTGACCGTGTCATCACTTTTGAGTACTGGGACAATCAGGCAGGCCCACTCGCTGAATTCCACTGGGGAGATGATGCCCTTGAGTTGCAGCCTGTCCAGCTCGACTTCCACTCTCTCCCTCATCATGTGAGATACTGCTCGCACCTTGTGGTGAATGGGTCGTGCCTCTGGGACCAAGTGGATCCACACCTTCGCCCTGGAAAAGTTTCCAATGCCTGGCTCAAAAAGAGAAGGAAATTTGTTAAGAACCTGGGTACATGAGGCCTCATCGACATGTGATAGTGCTCGGATGTCATCCCAGTTCCAGCAAATTTTGCCCAGCCAGCTCCTTCCAAGCAATGTGGGGCCGTCGCCCAGGACAATCCAGAGTGGCAGTTCGTGCACCGTGCCCTTGTAGGTGACCGTCTGCTGAACCTTCGCTGCACTCCCTCAATAGCAAGAATGTCCTTCCTCAAGTTAGGTGACCAAAACTGTACACAATATTCCAGGTGTGGCCTCACCAAGGCCCTGTACAACTGTAGTAACATCTCCCTGCCCCTGTACTCAAATCCCCTCGCTATGAAGGCCAACATGCCATTTGCCTTCTTAACCGCCTGCTGTACCTGCATGCCAACCTTCAATGACTGATGTACCATGACACCCAGGTCTCGTTGCACCTCCCCTTTTCCTAATCTGTCACCATTCAGATAATAGTCTGTCTCTCTGTTTTTACCACCAAAGTGGATAACCTCATATTTATCCACATTATACTTCATCTGCCATGCATATGACCACTCACCTAACCTATCCAAGTCGCTCTGCAGCCTCATAGCATCCTCCTCGTAGCTCACACTGCCACCCAACTTAGTGTCATCCGCAAATTTGGAGATACTACATTTAATCCCCTCGTCTAAATCATTAATGTACAATGTAAACAGCTGGGGCCCCAGCACAGAACCTTGCGGTACCCCACTAGTCACTGCCTGCCATTCTGAAAAGTACCCATTTACTCCTACTCTTTGCTTCCTGTCTGCCAACCAGTTTTCAATCCACGTCAGCACACTACCCCCAATCCCATGTGCTTTAACTTTGCACATTAATCTCTTGTGTGGGACCTTGTCGAAAGCCTTCTGAAAGTCCAAATACACCACATCAACTGGTTCTCCCTTGTCCACTCTACTGGAAATATCCTCAAAAAATTCCAGAAGATTTGTCAAGCATGATTTCCCTTTCACAAATCCATGCTGACTTGGACTTAACATGTCACCTCTTTCCAAAAGCGCTGCTATGACATCATTAATAATTGATTCCATCATTTTACCCACTACCGATGTCAGGCTGACCAGTCTATAATTCCCTGTTTTCTCTCTCCCTCCTTTTTTAAAAAGTGGGGTTACATTGGCTACCCTCCACTCGATAGGAACTGATCCAGAGTCAATGGAATGTTGGAAAATGACTGTCAATGCATCCGCTATTTCCAAGGCCACCTTCTTAAGTACTCTGGGATGCAGTCCATCAGGCCCTGGGGATTTATCGGCCTTCAATCCCATCAATTTCCCCAACACAATTTCCCAACTAGTAAAGATTTCCCTCAGTTCCTCCTTCTTACTAGACCCTCTGACCCCTTTTATATCAGGAACGTTGTTTGTGTCCTCCTTAGTGAATACCGAATCAAAGTACTTGTTCAATTGGTCTGCCATTTCTTTGTTCCCAGTTATGACTTCCCCTGATTCTGACTGCAGTTCCATGGCTACGGGTAAGCCATTCAATTTTACGTTTAGCATTATAGGTGGACATTTCGTCGAAAATGTGTGCACCCCGTGTACTTCAGCATCTGCTTCCTCTCTCTGATGTTCGAAATTGCTTTGATCCACCATGGACTGATCTTCCTCTGCCACGTGGTGGTTAGCAGGTTTTGCAGAGCTTGCAGCTTGTTTGCAAGTCGTTGAACGTGCTCCATTGTTCCACAGCTCTTGCAAACATACCCTTTGAAGCGGCATGAATAGGCTGAATGGAAGCCTCCACAATGCCAACAAGGTACGAATTGCCTTGCATTCATCCTTTGTTGGGGACTCTGATTCATCTGGATCACCTGAGGCCTGCTGGCAGTTGCAGACTCGTGGGTTCTGCCCTGTACATTTCTGCTCGCAAATATAGTTCCAGTTACTTTATGAACATTGCTAGCACTTGTCTGCTGAGAGATTTGTTTGGTGTTATCACTGGTGGATATAAACGCCTGTGCTATCGCAATGCCCTTACTGAGGGTCGGTGTCTCTACAGTCAAAAGTTTTCGTAGGATGGTCTCGTGGCCAATGCCCAGTACAAAAATGTCTCTGAGCATTTGCTCCAGGTAGCCATCAAACTCACATTGTCCTGCAAATCGCCTTAGCTCGGCGACGTAGCTCACCACTTCCTGACCTTCAGATCGCTGGCACGTGTAGAACCGATACCTCGCCATCAGCACGCTCTCCCTCGGGTTAAGATGCTCCCGAACCAGTGTATACAGCTCCTCATATGACTTATCCATGGGTTTCACCAGAGCCAGAAGATTTTTCATGAGGCTGTAGGTCGGTGCCCCGCAGACCGTGAGGAGGACCGCTCTCCTTTTTGCAGCGTTTCCTTCTCCGTCCAGCTCGTTGGCTACAAAGTACTGGTCTAGCCGTTCGACATAGGCTTCCCAGTCCTCACCCTCCGAGAACTTCTCCAGGATGCCCACAGTTTGCTGCACCTTTGCGTTGGATTTGTATTCTCGCCGCCAGTTATTGTGTTCCTAACACAGATGAGGCTGCACACAGGGAGGTTAAAGTAACAGTGACATCAGTCTTTATTAAGACACTCCAGAGTGAGGAACAGGCCTTAGGGGCCGGCTTATATACAGTGCTCCCAAGGGATGCTGGGATGCCTTGGGACTTCAGAGGATGAGCTCCCTGGTGGCGGAACATAGGAGTGCATGCTTTACAGATACACAACAGTAACCAGGAATAACTTGTCTGTCTCTCCGATGACCATAATTTGCACATTTCACAGCGGTAGCGATACACTGAAACCTGTTGTCCAGAACTGGATCAGCTCAAGATCTTTTTCTTCTCCTGCCACATTTAAAAGGGAATCTGCTGACATTCGCATTTTCCTATCGGTTAAGGGAGTCACGGAGCTAAATATTCACAGGAGCTCTGTGGCTCACAATAAAAGAAGGACCAAGATACCCTGATGAATTTAATACTTTACCAACTGCTAATGGGATTTTTAAAAGTAGCAACCAGTCCAGTGACAGACAAAGATGGACAGAGCCAGCAGCAACAACAACTTACATTTATATAGCCCTTTAATGCACTAAAACAAGAAGAAAAAACCAGCAACAAAGAGTGAAAGGAATAGTTCATGCGCCACAGATGGGAATACTATTTGTAAAAATTTCCCATTAAAACAAAGAAAAATATCAAAACTTATTAGTTATATTATGGGCCAGACCCGTGGCCCTGCACGGCAGATCATTGCACTTTCAAGGGGAGGGAAGGGAACAATTTTAGTTATGGTATAATTAGAGTAGAATGTATGCAAGTGTTGTTGGAGTGAACCAACTGAGAAATAATGGAGGCGATCTTCGATTGCCACCGGAAACGGGCATGAAACCGGCGTGGGCAGGCCTGAACCATCTTTGGGTTCGGGACTTGTTTAAATGCTGCCAGCGAGTTGGGGTGCCATATGGGCAAATGGGCATGCCCACTGCAGACCGCTGGTGGTGAGGGGCACAAATTGGCTGGCCCCCACACTGAGTGTTTCTCCGTGGGGGGGGGGGGGGTCCATGTCTCTATATTGGAAGGTGGCAATTGCCTGGACTATTTCTCGGTGTCAAAGGCTGGTATTCATCCAGCACCCAGAGCTGGGAATTTCTCTGCAATGTTTCTCGGTGCTCCATGTTTGGAGAATGTTGTTGGTAATTACGTAGAATGTTCTGCAATGTTAGGTCGAGCCATGTGCCAAAATTAGCCACAAAGGACACAAAGAGGCAGTTAAGACAGTTTTATTTTAAAAGGTTGATGCGGTACTGATGCTCTGTCACTAGATGCTGCTAGTATGTTTATTAAGTCCTGTATCATCACACATTTACAATGCACTTACTTTCCACTTTGATGCAGTCAAGCTGACATTGGACTGCTGAAAATTGTGCAACAGTGCCTGAAAGGACTCCAAACTTCAGAATAGTTTAACCTTGATATTTAGTTCCAAATGACTTGACTCTAGTGACCTTTGTGCTTAATCTCACATGACTGGGTCACACAGTACTATAAAGT
The DNA here is from genome assembly GCF_044704955.1 of Pristiophorus japonicus. NCBI lineage: Eukaryota > Metazoa > Chordata > Chondrichthyes > Pristiophoridae > Pristiophorus > Pristiophorus japonicus. The sequence continues at coordinate 256,723,299 of NC_091982.1, read as the reverse complement.
TTAATAGCTTGCAAAATGTTCCTTTTTTTTATACTTTTCATGTCTGTTTGTTTCAGGCCTGTATATGTAGTGGTAAATCAAAATGTCACTGCGATGGAGTGAAAGGCAATAAGGTAAGACTGCCTGTGTTTTCCACAAACCAATGCACACTTCATGGATTGAAAACCAAGGAACTGCCAATTGTGATCTAAGTTAAACATATTCAGCAGATGTCTTCTTAATTCAGTAATATCCCAAATGATTGCACTTTTTACAGAGACCATATACTAGGTAAAGGCAGATGCAGGATGACTGAGCTATGTCTCACTGCCAGCTCCTGTAAATACACAGTATGAGCTGATTACATTTTAGACACAACACAGCAGAGTTGGTTGAGATCAGGGCAAGCTGGGACTTTCTTTCAATGCTCTCCTTTTCCTATCTTTGGCGACTCCTGAAGGCCGTGTGTTGGTACTGCACCCAACTTGTCACTTGTTCCTGTATGATCTCTTAGACATTGAGGTGCAGAGTTTTCGCCATGATTCCCCGACCTCCTGCTGTAGCTTCGGTGTGAACCCCAGAGAAGCAGTGTTGTAAATGAAATGGCACTAACTCCATGGGTGTAACGGGAGCCTGTGCTGGCTACACCCAAGCACACACGAATGCACCAAAGGTCATTTTATTTGTTCAAATCATATCCGATCCATAAGGGACCTGCCGCACATCTATTCACTCAATAAAGAGGAGCCCTCCCCGTGAGCAACAAGGACAGTGCACGGAGGAGATATATGTAGCTGGAAAGAAGAAATACACGGGCAGGTATCATATCTGCTACATGGGAAAGCACCTGGGGAGAAACACTCAGCAGCAGAGATGATGGAAAAATAAAAAGGGTATCATTAAGGGAACAATCCCTCTGAAAAACTCAGGAAAGGAGATGTAATTTGTTGGTAGGATTATGTTGTCAACAGCGGAAATCCCTGAAAATGATGTGGTCTTATGTGGAAGTTAGTGATGGTGAGGTCAAGAGGACACTTGTCATTATTGTGAGAGGAGGGGGAAGAGGTAAGAGCAAAGGAATGTGTTAGATGCGGTTGATGCCTTTACTGACCATAGATTAGAGTAAATAGTGGAGAAAATAACATTTTGAAAACTCTGATGTGTTTAAGTGGAGTCATCAGAACAGATACAATGGAGAAGAAATTAAGAGAAAGTAACAGAATTTTTACAGCAAGAGAAGTGGGAATATACATAACCAAAGTAGTGAAAGTTTGTGAACTTGTAATAAAGATTTGTGGAAAGCCCTCTGCCAAAGATGGAGAGGGAAGTCCAAGAAGGGGAGGGAAGAGTTGTAGATGGGAGCCTAAAGATAAGGGACAGAGAGAAATAAAAATTTTACTTTTCCAGAATGGAGTGAAAGCAGGAAGCTGCACCAACACAATTGTCCGCGCAGTAGAGGGAGAGATCGAGGAGCTGCCCTGAGTACATTGGAACAATCAGTTATTCCACAGATCCTACATAGCTGGGGTCTGTGATATATTCCTTACAACATCACAAACACACAGACTACATAAGATGGCTCTCACTGGAAACTTGTCATCGTCACATGACACTTTTGTTGTTAAACATCACCAGTTGCATTACCACAGTAGTCCATTAGGTGGAGCTATATTACAGGGCCCATGTAAGTTCCCTGAGCAACATCCTTGATTTGAAGACAGCATTTGGAATTAAAAGAAAACTAGTTGAGGGGAAGAACAAGTTCACCCAAGCAGCTGTGGGTGATGGTAAATGGAGGCTTCAGTCACTCTTAGAAACTATAGTTTAGTGTTTGGTAGTAGAAGGTTATGAGAGAGTATTCATTTTTATGTTGCCTTAAACTCATACAATGTAAGTTACACACAATTAATTTGCAGATTTAAAAAAAAACATTTGGTTGAAAATTGGGTTTCCTGTCCGAAATATTTTCTTCATAGTGAAAGGGAAAACTGTATTCAGCTGAATTATCAAATCAGATGAGAAGATTAAGAGTGTTATTTTCGTGTCCTGCCTCGAAAACGTTGGTCAGGCTAGAAGCAGGCAATTTGTAGAAAACCACTCACTGCTTTGATATCATACTGTCCTGTTCCTATTACCACATGGGTGGGAGTGCTGTCCTTGTGTTTTTATGCAGTACAGGTACACGGGTAATAAATTGGTATCAATTCATGCTGTAAGTGCGTGAATCCCGATCACTGCCCCCTCCCTCTATCGATCGCTCGCCCATCCCGCTCCTGGTCGCACTCCAAAGGCCCATAATTTAACTCCTCTTGGCCGACGTGCTGCCTGCCAATTCCCAGCAGGTGTCTACAGTTAGTTGATCTCACGTAAATGAGGCCCGAGGCCCAATATTGGGTGGGCCTTGAGCCCAGTTCAAGCTGGCAGATCAACGCAAATCAGTTTCGAGGCCGGTATATTAGATTTGCCCATAGTGGCAAGTTTGCTATGAAAGTTTTGCGTGAAATGCACACCCCACGTGCCATATTTAGCATTTAATAGATTATTAATGTTAGGCTAAAGGGTCTGTAGTTGTCTGGTTTTAGATTTGTCACTCTCTTTTAAACGTAGGTATGCTACTTGATCCGAGCTTGCAGACCTCACTTCTGTCCAGCAACTCCTTTATGATGATATCCAGTGCCACACAGATTTTATTTTTACCTCCTTCAGAGTATTAAGATATATACCATGTGACGAGGGGTTTTGTTAGCCTTAACTCTATTTAACTTTTCAAGTACTTCTGCAAGACTGACTTCAAAATCCTCTTCCATTTCATTGCAGGGTGAACGAGGCTTCCCTGGTCTGCAGGGTTCACCCGGAGTTCCTGGGTTTCCGGGTCCAGAGGGCCCACTTGGCCAAGTAGGTGCCAAGGTGAGTCAGCTCCAAAGAGACCACGATGCAGCTAAGGACAAGGAAAGGAGTTATAATAACGAAGCTTGTTATAATTGAGAATTGTAACAACAAATAGCAACAATCATCTTGAAAATGAGTATTTACCTTCCGGGTGATAAGGTGTAACTTACTGTACTTCCTAATGTAACTTAACCATCAATAGTAATTAAATAATCAAAATAGAACATAAAATCATAGAATCATTTGAATTTGCGGCACATTTGGCCTCCACATGCTATAGGGCTAGAAATTACGCTGCGCGTTTGGGGTGATAACTTTTGTGGGAGCGCAAAAGTATCGCCGGGCACTACGCAATTCAATCGGACGTGAACTTCAGGTTTAGCGCTCCAGGAAGGGCGTGGAGCATAAATCAAGCGCTCCCAGTTACCTTGGAGCGCTAAGCGGAGCAAGAGGGGCGTTAGCGGCAGAGCGCTGCACAATGTCCCGTGCGGCACTTTCCTTCCCTCCCTTTAAGGAACGGGCCATTGCTGACGTGATTGGAAGGTAAGGGCTTCGACTGGTCGACGACGGAACCTGTGGCCCCTGAAGATCAGCCCCAAGCATTCGAACAGAGTGCAGGGTTGATCAGTCGCGACAGGAGAACATCAAAACGCAGCACCGTGGGGTGACAATAAATGTTGGCCAACAATGCCTTTAATTAGTGCTCCCCGAGCGGCAGGCTGAGCCCACAACACCTTCTGCAGCTGCCGCTGTTGATGCCCGGCAACGCTGCGGTGGGCGAAAATGAATTTAGGATCCGGGGCGGTAGCGGGGCACTGCGTAATGGATGATGTCACGATCTCTGGGGTGCAGGGTTGGAGGCGTTAAGGTTTACCGCAAGCGCTAACCTGCCAAGGTCACAGCTGTTGGTACTTTTGCCGGCGGAAAGCCGTTAGCGCCCCGTTGTCGCCCCTCCCAGAGGCGCTAACGGGTGGTGCAAAGGAGGCCAATATCTCCCCCTAGGTCCACAATCCCGTTACATTAATATACAGTAATGTTTTCTTGTGATGTTTCCACTATATTGTATGTATTTGATAAAATTCGCACCAAATTATCGAGATAATTCTGTGAAGCTCTGTTGTTCGTGTCGAGTCTCGCTGTGGCTTGGAGAATGCAGCCCAGCTACAATCTGCACTAGCAACAGAACCGTGCTAATCAACTTTTATTTCTGTAGAGAAATGCTTGCGTGCCAGCCTCGCTGGTGAGACACGTTAAACCACTTTCTCCTATAAACTACTTGAGCTGTAACAGTTTTCTGCTGGTGTGGCACATCACTTGGCATTTTCCACCCCCAGCACTGAAGCAGGAGAACCTTGAAGAAGTGTGCTAGCTCGATCTCGTGGGCTTCCCTCAGAGCAAGCCTACTAAAAATTCACAGCGCACTCCCAGCGCCCGTGAAGGAACAGGAAATAGCTCACAGCGCCACTTGATAAAGGCTGCAGCTGCCATTTAAAGGTGCTGATTAATATCTGGTGACAACAGAGGACAAAATGGCTGCAACGAGGATCAGGTTAAACTTGTACAGGTGCCATTAAAAGAGCATTGGTCTACCAGGCAACCTCCCCTATGGACAAATGCCCATGCTGCTAGGTAGGAGGTGACGGAGTGAACGATGTTTCCAAAATACAGAAAATCTGTAAACAAATGAGGAAGCAAATTAATAGCCTCATGAAGATAGGGGCAGCCAACATTATACTTAAGGTTAGATTTCTCACAGAGTCTGAGAAACCAGCGAAGCAAACATTTGGGGAGCGCAACATCTGTAGGTTATTTGCAAGGACAGTCTCTCGGGATTTCCCCGGATCAACTTAAATAAATATTCCCGACAATCTTCCTGCTGATTCACCGACCAGTGTTGCGAATTTGTCAAAGGGGCAGGGTGGGACTCAAAGTCAGTAGGGTCACCAGGCCCTGATAACATGCTCCCTCATCTTTTGCTGGGAGTCGGATAGAGGAGATATCAGAGGCCCCAGTCACCACTCTTCAATCCTTCTTAAATATACAAATTGTGCCAAGGGGCTGGAGGTATGGGTTTGTCGTAATGAGAAGTTGGTAACAACAGAACTGTTACTAATTCGGTTTTGTTGTAAGTACCTTCTCAGGCTCAGTGGTATCGGTCACTCCTATGATCTGTCGGAGCAGCTTACTTTTACAGGAATGGACTCACATGGCCCTAGATGATAGTTTAACCTGGGGTGTAACAATAATACCCCCTTGCAACCTGAATCAGATACTCATGTCTAGCACACACGTGTTTCTTCAATCTCTCTGAAGACAGATCAAGCAAACAAGGCTAGATACACAATTATTTCACAGTAAGGTGAAGGCAGCAGTTATGATCAGTGACTTAATTCAGTCAATACAATTTATCCTTACGTAAGCAACACATTGGATGTGAGTTTTTTTAAATTCTTGAGATAATGTAATGAATGGCTTATTATTTATCGTCAGTGAGGAAACAATATCAAAGTTAGTGCAATATCATCTTAAATACCAAGCCTCTTTTTTGTTTTACTTGTGTGAATATGCTGTGCTTTAAATCACAGCATTTAAAGATATCTATTTTTACCCAAACATTTCTGTGGAAAAATGGTCAAAAGACCATTCCAGAGTAAAGAAAAATGAAAAATATATCTTTCAAATTCAATCAGAGCTGCCACTCAACCATATACCTTAAAAGATATAAAATATGTTTGTATTTGAATTGATTGGCTTGATACCCTATCTGGGAAAAAGATCATCCGAAATGTTTTTGGAAGAATCCAATTGGTGCCTATTGTTAATCACCTTCCCTACACTGGGTTACAGAGTTCCAAAGACTGTTACAGTGAAAAGTTTGTCATGAAGGCTGGTTTAATGAATTTATTACTAATTTATTACTAGATTTTTTCATAGTCAAATGTGAACGTATTACAACTTTTTTTTTCATTGTAATGTTAACAGGGAAATCGTGGATTTTCTGGACCTCCAGGAATGAAAGGTTTGAGGGTAAGCGTTTCTATGCTGAGCAGACAGGATAGCAAATACAGAATTAACACCTGCTTCCGAACTGATCTTCCAGTGATTCTGTTACATTTTTACTTTGATATTTCCCTCAGTTTTAATATCACAGGGCACTCCTGTAAGCAAATTCTTCCCGCCCTACAAACTAGATTTCATCTTTACTTGTCCATTATCGAGGTAAACGTTGCAAACTCATTGGTTGAACAGAGATGTGAATGTGAAGAATAAGCACTATTTCCGATCATGTCTTAGGAAATAAACAATTATGCAGTTCTATTAAGAAGTAAGCAGATAAATGAATAGAAAGAGAAAACAATAGATTTACAATAATCGTGTATTTAACTATACCAGGATATATAAAATAGCAGTCATTTTTCCTGCACTAACTCCCATTAAAAACTGAACCTTAAAGCATACTTCCTTACATGTGGGTTATTACTGACTGACCAAGGTGTCTCTGGCCTAACGCTGATAACTTCAAAATAACTGCTGGCTATGAGAAAGTCAGCCTCAGATATACTATTAAAAGTCTTTTGAAGTTATACTGCAGCAAAAGAGGTTTTACAATTTATCCTTCGAACTCGATCAGAGCAGCCAATCAAACATATACTTTAAAGATACAAAAGTATTTGAATTGAATGGCTTGACGCCCTACCTGGGAACAAATCATCCCACCCCACCTGAATGTTGTTGTGAGAATCCAGTTGGTGCCTATTATTAATTACCCTTTGAACACAATGTACCACTAAGTGGGTACAGAGTTTTAATTTACTTATGTACATCTCCCTGACATCTAAATCACTCAGTTGTGTGAGTATAGGGGTAGATATTTACCTTCCTGCTTGACCATAAAATTGGTATTGTAGATCAGCCACATATTATAGAAACAATCCAAATGGCATTAAATGAAAATTGGGTAATTTCTGTAACAAGCAATTGGTCCAAAATGCTAGTTTTATGTCCAGGTGGCAGGTTATAGAGTGTATGAAAAAGCCTATGCAATTTCTCTTTAAGTGAATCTTAATTTTTAATCCTGTATGGGCTAAGACCCAAGAAAAAGTAACAAAATAATACATAGCTGACAAAAATGCTTCATTTTAACAGCTTTGCATTTTACAGCTAAATGATCATAAGAAATGGATGATTACTCAAATCCACCTGGCGGTTTCCTAGATAATTAATGCCACTGTCGTCTTGGAGCAAGAAAGGAATCAGCTTCACGCCCAACAAGTCTTGGAGATTCAACGATCGAAAGTGTTGTACTTACTTCAGACTGTCCATCTTATGGGCATGACTAGGATCATAGACAACTGTCAGCCATAAGAGCATGACTAGGTACCAGACAACTGTCAGATTGGAATCTGACCCCAAAAGCCTCACCCATAACTGATTGACAACTCTAAAATTAACATAGAAATTTCATATAAGCAAATTAGCATTTTCTTATATCAATAATGTGCAGTGTGATTTCACCCTACAGGTGTAGAAGTGGGTGTGTTACCAAATATATGTTCCAGTTTGTGTTTGCATCATCATAACGCCTGTACAGTGCACAGTCTGTGATGTAACAACTGTATCACTTTCTAATTCCACTACTTTTCATTTCCGTAGGGACCTCTAGGTTTACCAGGCTATCCGGGGAATTCTGCTGTTCCAGTAAGTAAATAAAAATGACAAGATTTTTTTCCCCCACGAAACACTACATGCAATGCCAGAGTTTCTTCCTTCACAGGATACACACAGTGTAAAACTCCCAGAGAAAATCTGAAATAAATACAAGTTAAGGCTTTGAAACAGGATCATGTGATAGGATGACATTTCTCCCCAGTGTCCTTGCCAATATTTATCCCTCAACCAACATTACGTTGCTTTTTGTGGGATCTTGCTATGCGCAATTTGGCTACTATGTTTCCCACATTGCAACAGTGACTGCACTTCAAATGTACTTGATTGGTTGTGAAGTGTTTTGGGACGTTCTGAGGTCGTGAAAGGAACTATATAAGTGCAAGTTATTTCGTCTATCTTTCTTTCTTGTATATAGCACAGGTTAGAATCACAATAAAGTTTCTCCATAGCATGGATTAGATACAGGGTAAAGCCCTCGCACAATATGGGTTAGATACAAGATAAAGGTCCCATAGGCTATGGGAAAAACAAAGGGTAAATTTCTCATATGGCATAAGTTAGATACAAAGTAATTATTCCTATAGTTACACTGTCCAAACAAGTTTAATTCTGTCAGTGATAGGAAACAGCAGTGGTGAGCATGCACTCCACCAGGCATCCAATTCTCCCCTGTCATGCTCAGTATCATCAGAAGATACTGTGGGACCAGGAGAGGTGCATTCATCTCATCTCACCTCATCGCCTCCTGTTCTCCTTATCATTGGCTGCTAATCTTCTCTCTACCTCAGTGCTTGGGCCGTATACAATGGATACATCTGTTCTCGAGTTCTGCCTTCGCTGAGGCATGCATCTCGTAATGCTTTACTGCTTTAAATAAAAATGGGCTACATACCACAAGGTCAACTTGATCACTTGATGCACATTGGTGTTAGCCATCAAATTTGGCTTCTATAATTTATAAAGTCTGCTGAACCCACATTGGCCTGAGATTACCAGTGAGAGTCAGATTAGAACCTGGAGCAGCTCCTGCGACTAGGGAGAATTATTTTCTATTTCAGCTGCTGAATGAGGGTGGTACCAGAGCAAAACGAACAAAATTGGTTCATGATATTCTCGTACTGCGAAATGTGCCTTAACTCCAACCTCAGAGATGACTAGGTACCGTGATATTTCTGTTTTTCACTCTAGCCATCACTATGGCTTATCTAAATGTGAATGACCTGAGCTATGGACAGTTTTGCACCATGTCCTGTCCACTGAGACCTAGGTGCAGGCTGAGCTAATTCGTTTCACTAAAGAGCTGCATAGCCAAGAGAGAGAGGGCTGTCCTCCCATCAGTCTACAGTGGACATTTTGCCCAGAACTACAAGGACAGTATGCAGCAACCAATCCTTACACCTTTGTATCGTTTGCACCTCATTTTATATACTGATTACTTTAGCTTCCATTGCCCTTTTACCATTGCATTAGTACAATCTAGCCTGGCTGATCAGCTCGAATAATCATACTTTCAGTGTTGACATCAGAACATGTCTTACTGTGCATTAGTAAGTTTCTGAGATAAACTCCAACATACTTTTTCTGTCTAGGGCATCCCTGGAGAGGATGGTCCGCTCGGTCCTAAAGGTATACCAGGGTGCAATGGCACAAAGGTAAGCCCAGTCTTAAAATATCAATTTGTCAAAAAAAATGGCTAGCATTTGAGTGCAGACATGAGCTGCTTTGCTAATCAGGAATTACTCAGAATTTTCATTATAATTTGCTGTTAATCTGAGAGCGTTAGAGGCATGTAAACACTTGCAAACCACTCCTGCTTTACAGGGTGTATATAATAAATTGTAAGTTCTTTCTTTTACAGGGTGACCCTGGTTTTCCAGGAATTCCTGCCTCAGGGGGACTTATAGGACTTCAAGTATGTACTTTTCAAAACTTACTGAAAACAATGCTATCTAGGGTTTTTACTTACACTCTCCCTGGTTACTGTCCCTTTACATTGTGCACCAGGTCACTTCTCCACAGACAGCACAGGACAGTGCAGAATAGTACAAAAATAGTACAATGAGATGGCTGCAGTCTGTGCAAGTCACACCATCAGGCCAAGAGCAAATACTGCTTACAGAGCTGAGAGACTGCAGCTTTTCCCAATCCCATTGGCCTTTGTGTTGACTAACTATTCAGTTTAAATGGTTTCTTCCAACCTGTCATGTATCTCACATTGCTGTATATAACTGTATCTTACCATGCTATACATGACTGTAACTGGATATGACCTGTAACAATAAGCATACCTTACCACCAGGGGTGCACTTGCAGGAGACACTCCATACCTGTCCCACTGAGGTATATAAAGGGAGGTCTCAGGCAAGTGTAGCACGGGAGAGCTGGAATTAAAGGTGCAGGTCCTGAGTGACCTTGACTTCAGCATGTGTCTCGTGTAAGTCAGTACATTAGAGTCAGGACTTAACACAACCAGTAAAATTCAATGGGGGTAATATTGACTTTGTGCAATTGTGTTAAATGGGTGATAGCGAATTGGCAGTCTGATTTACATCTCTCCTGATTTTAATATCCATTGACTTCAGTGGAAATTAAAATGGGGAGAGACGTATAACGGGCTGCCGCTTCACTATCCCCCATCTTACACATCACACAAAGTCGCAATTACCCCCAATCATTTTAAACGACTGAGAACAATGTCAATACTTCCAACAGGAGCTAAAAGTTAAATTCCCATGTAAATCCTCTTTACCTATTTTCAAACTTTTGAAGCATTTTTTTGACAAATGTCTGAATTATACTTTTCTAAATATTAATTTTCAGGGACGTCCAGGATTGCCGGGACAAAAGGTATGTCATTCAGTAAGATGAAGGTCTTATTTACAAAATAAGTTAATTCTGCCTATTGATGTGCCTAAAGAGAGAATTTGATTGCCTAAAGCTTATGCAAAAACTCATAAACATGACTTTGACAAGCCTTGATCTGCGCGAGCTGAGGCTGCAAAGTGAAACGTACAGCTAGCTTCCAACACATTAAAACACATTACATCAACTTAAAAACACATTAAAATATATTGCAGTAACTTACCTCCAGTTATTAAAGCCGGTCCCACTACCCCCGCCCCTAGCCCTCGCCGAAGGGCTAGCCGGTCTGCTTGCCGAGCCTGCCCCGAGCCCCTTGCTGGTGTCAGTCCAGCTCCAGCTCCCCAACATCTCCCTCTCCAGCTCCGAGTACCTTACCGCTCCCCCAAAGCCCCCCCAGGTCCGAGTATGTTGCCGGTCCCGGTCCCCCGCCCCTAACCCTGGCCGAATGGTTTGCCGGTCTGCTCCCCCGCCCAACCCTGGCCCCGAGTGCCGTACCGGTCCGCTCCCCCACCCCTAGCCCAGGCCGAGGGACCTCGTGGTCCACTCCCCCATCCCTATCCCAGGCCGAATGGCCACCTCCCTCCCGGTCCCCACACCTAACTACACCCGAAAGGCTTCCCCCACCCCCCTCTATACCCCCCACACCCCTCCCCCCTCCAACTCTCTCTCCCCCCCACCTCTCTCTCCCCCTCCACCTCTCTCTCCCCCTCCACCTCTCTCTCCCGCTCCACCTCTCTCTCCCCCTCCACCTCTCTCTCCCCCCCACCTCTCTCTCCCCCTCCACCTCTCTCTCCACCCCCACCTCTCTCCCCCTCTCTCTTACCTTTCCTGCTGCTGCTGTCCGGGCATCTGCTGCACTTACCTGTGGCCGATTTCCTTACCAGCGCTGATTTCTTCAACTCTCCAGAAGGTTTTTCTGCAGAGGCCACATGCGCTGGCCTAAGCAGAACTGGAGTAACTCTCAGCTGGCCAAACTTGCGGAAATGGCCAGAATTGGCGCGGGTGGCAGGTTATGCCCCCTTTGGCTGAAAAACAAACTTACCTAAAAAATCGTAGCTAACTGAGTTACGCTGGTGCAAATTGATTGGGGAAACTGTGTTTTTTTTAACTTAGGCCAAAAAAAGCAGTCTGCTCCAAAAAAAACGCCGCAAATCACTGGGGAAAATTGAGCCCATGGACTATACGGTAAAGGTTAACACAGCGACAATGAGCGAGAAAATATTCATGACCCATAAAGTGTGATGAAAACTGACACTGAGATTAATAGTGACGATGAATATCCACACATAGTTTGACAGGGTGAATATGCACACACAGAAAGACTGAGTTTGAATATTCATACACACACTGACTTTGACTGCATTTTCACACACAGACAGTCAGGGTTAATAATATAGAGCAACAGTGAAGATAATATTCTCGTAAAGACATTTCAGGCATATGTTATTCATGTCAATAATAAATTCTTGCTTTTGGAAACATCCATTGCCAACTGAAGAGTAAATAGCTTCTGAAGTGCAAGTCATGTCAGCCTAGTACCGTCTTAGTTTTGCTGACTGTATCGAGAAGTCTTACTTATTCACCAGGGTACGGATTACTTACGTAGCTGTATACAGTTCCTGTTTATTCAGCAGGATAAGAGTCACTTGACATCACTGTATGAAGTTGCTGTTTTTTTTCAGCAGGTGGAATTTTAATGCCATAACTTTTATTTTTACAATATGTTTATCTCTAAAGGGTGAACCAGCTCAAAATGTTCCGTTACATCCAGGAGAGAAAGGCAACCGTGGATCTCCAGGTCATCGAGGACCTCTAGTAAGTGAAACCTTCCAAAGGTGTGTATTAACATCTGGTATGTTTGACAAACAGGATGAGACAGACCATATGGGAGATATAAAATATAAGAGAGTTTCTTTGGTACTTTCGAAACATAGAAACACAGAAAATAGGTGCAGGAGCAGGCCATTCGGCCCTTCGAGCCTGCACCACCATTCAATACGATCATGGCTGATCATTCCCTCAGTACCCCTTTCCTGCTTTCTCTCCATACCCCTTGATCCCTTTAGCCGTAAGGGCCATATCTAACTCCCTCTTGAATATATCCAATGAACTGGCATCAACAACTCTCTGCGGTAGGGAATTCCACAGGTTAACAACTCTCTGAGTGAAGAAGTTTCTCCTCATCTGAGTCCTAAATGGCTTACCCCTTATCCTTAGACTGTGTCCCCTGGTTCTGGACTTCCCCAACATCGGGAACATTCTTCCTGCATCTAACCTGTCCAGTCCCGTCAGAATTTTATAAGTTTCTATGAGATCCCCCCTCATCCTTCTAAACTCCAGTGAATAAAGGCCCAGTCGAGCAGTCTCTCATAGAAACATAGAAACATAGAAAATAGGTGCAGGAGTAGGCCATTCGGCCCTTCGAGCCTGTACCAACATTCAATGAGTTCATGGCTGAACATACAACTTCAGTACCCCATTCCTGCTTTCTCGCCATACCCCTTGATCCCCCTAGTAGTAAGGACTACATCTAACTTCACCTCATATTTCAGTCCAGCCATCCCTGGAATCAGTCTGGTGAACCTTCGCTGCAATTCCTCAATAGCAAGAACGTCCTTCCTCAGATTAGGAGACCAAAACTGAACACAATATTCCAGGTGAGGTCTCACCAAGGCCCTATACAACTGCAGTAAGACCTTCCTGCTCCTATACTCAAAACCCCTAGCTATGAAGGCCAACATACCATTTGCCTTCTTCACTGCCTGCTGTACCTGCATGCCAACATTCAATGACTGATATACCATGAAAGCCAGGTCTCGTTGCACCTCTCCTTTTCCTAATCTGCCTCCATTCAGATAATATTCTGCCTTCGTGTTTTTGCCACCAAAGTGGATAACCTCACATTTATCCACATTGTACTGCATCTGCCATGCATTTGCCCACTCACCTAACCTGTCCAAGCCACCCTGCAACCTCTTAGTGTCATTCTCACAGCTCACACCGCCACCCAGTTTAGTGTCATCTGCAAACTTGGAGATATTACACACAATTCCTTCATCCAAATCATTAATGTATATTATAAATAGCTGGGGTCCCAGCACTGAGCCCTGCGGCACCTCACTAGTCACTGCCTGCCATTCTGAAAAGGACCCATTTATCCCGACTCTCTGCTTCCTGTCTGCCAACCAGTTCTCTATCCACGTCAGTACATTACCCCCAATACCATGTGCTTTGATTTTGCACATCAATCTCATGTGGGACCTTATCAAAAGCCTTTTGAAAGTCGAAATACACCACATCCACTGGTTCTCCCTTGTCCACTCTACTAGTTACATCCTCAAAAAATTCCAGAAGATTTTTCAAGTATTATTTCCCCTTCATAAATCCATGTTGACTTGGACCAATCTTGTCACTGCTTTCGAAATGCGCTGTTATTTCATCCTTAATAATTGATTCCAACATTTTCCCCACTATTGATGTAAGGCTAACCGGTCTATAATTACCCATTTTCTTTCTACCTCCTTTTTTAAAAAGTGGTGTTACATTAGCTACCCTCCAGTCCATAGGAACTGATCCAGAGTCGATAGACTGTTGGAAAATGATCACCAATGCATCCACAATTTCTAGGGCCACTTCCTTAAGTACTCTGGGATGCAGACTATCAGGCCCCGGGGATTTATCGGCCTTCAATCCCATCAATTTCCCGAACACAATTTCCTACCTAATAAGGATAACCTTCAGTTCCTCCTTCTCACTAGACCCTCGGTCCCCTAGTACTTCCAGAACGTTATTTGTGTCTTCCTTCGTGAAGACAGAACCAAAGTATTTGTTCAACTAGTCTGCCATTTCTTTGTTCCCCATTATAAATTCACCTGAATCTGACTGCAAGGGATCTACGTTTGTCTTCACTAATCTTTTTCTCTTCACAAATCTATAGAAGCTTTTGCAGTCAGTTTTTATGTTCCCGGCAAGCTTCTTCTCATACTCCATTTTCCCCCTCCTAATTAAACCCTTAGTCCTCCTCTGCTGAATTCTAAAGTTCACCCAGTCCTCAGGTTTGCTGCTTTTTCTGGCCAATTTATATGCTTCCTCCTTGGATTTAACACTATCCTTAATTTCCCTTGTTAGCCACAGTTGAGCCACCTTCCCCGTTTTATTTTTACTCCAGACAGGAATGTACAATTGTTGAAGTTCATCCATGTGATCTTTAAATGTTTGCCATTGACTATCCACTGTCAACCCTTTAAATATCATTTGCCAGTCTATTCTATCCAATTCACGCCTCATACCGTCGAAGTTACCTTTCCTTAAGTTCAGGACCCTCGTCTCTGAATTAACTGTGTCACTCTCCATCTTAATAAATAATTCTACCATATTATGGGCAGATGTAATGGATTAGACACTGGTGCCAGCAGCTTTTGATTGACAACCCACGATATAACTGCAGATGGAACCCAAATGTTCCCCTCTTACCTCCTCACTGAGCAATTGGGCCAGAAATTGCTGGGATTATAATGATGCCATTATTAGTTCATTAAAAAAAACAGTAATTTGTAGAGTGGAAGAGATCCGCCATGAGTTCTAATTCTCCGCAAATTGAAGCTCTATTTGCGCCGCTCCACCGTTAGCCTCGCCAAAGCCAATAGTAGTCCCTTTACACCGTGAGGCTCCTCATTGAAGTTAATGGTGACCATGAGATTGCTGGATTTGCAGCGTTAATACTAATTATTCCCGTCGCAGCCATTTAGGGCTGGTAATTAATGTCGTCGAGGACCTTATTGATGACATGATTTATGATACCTGTACTGGCATGACACTTAACCTCATCCGTATTTATACTGTTACACTGGAGCCCTGAACGGCAAAAATGGTGTTGAGCTGGTCTGTGGTGCCGGCTTGCTTGTGCCAATAGCTCAGAAAGCAGGGCACATTGAATCTTACAAGGGAGTTCCCGCTCCTAATTTGAATAAGATTCTGGCATATGAAAAGCTTGCCCAGTGTACCTGGCTGCAAATGAGATATCAAAAGGAAGGCAAAGGTTTGCGAACTCCTCATTTTTACACGCATCTCTTGTGGGGCTTCTCAACCATCAACAGTCCTCTGGGAGATACCATTTCAATGCATTGTGCACAACCATTGCCCTTTGGTGCACACCTTTTCATTGCACCCAAATTGCATACCACACCTTTCATGCAAGTGGAGGTGATGGGTGTAGAACTGCAAACAGACGCTACCACTCCCAGCCTCAGGCCCTCCTGTGTTGTTAGGGGCTTTCCTGTTGAGGTCAGCAGAATGGATAGCTGGTTCTCCCAATAACCACCTACCCAATGTTTCTCCTCCTTGGTAAAATGTCAGCACTTCCTAGATAATGATTGCTTATTTGCATGATGTCATTTTTGCTGGTCAGATAGCACCTGAAAATCAATCGGTTTTTAAATCAAGAGTCTAAATGCATTCTGAAAAGCACCACATTCAATAACACTATATTCAATTTATTAATTATTTAATTTAGGGTCGACTCGGATTTCCAGGACTACAAGGACCCGCTGGGCCTCCAGGTCCATTGGTAAGTGCCTCTTTTTTCTATGTTAAAGGTCTATGAAGGCTGTATGCAGACTGTCATGTATGTACATGCTGTTTGTAGCCACCAGATGGTGTCATTGTTGGAGGTCACTGAGCAGCACGCACATGGTGCTGCTCTGGTATAAAATGCCAGCCATTTTGTGAGTCAGGCACTTTGGGTCTAAATAAAGCTGAGCCAAGGTTATACCTTGCTTAGTTAAACAGTACTCAGTTTGAACCTTTATTGCAGACATAACATACATACATTGGCGAAGAGAATACAAGAACCTTTGTTTTCAAAATGAGCATGAATTGATTTTTAGAGCGATTCATGGAGGGAGAAGATTGGGCAGACTTTGTGAATATTTGAACTAATACTTTGTCGCCAACAAAATGAAGGGGTTGATGATGCAGATTGGCGCCAGGCCGTGTTCCTCACTGTGTGCGGTTCAAAGATCTACAGTCTGACAAAGAATCTACTCACGCCTAGTGATCCAACAGAGAAAACTTACGAGGAGTTGTGTACATTGGTACGGGAGCACCTCAAGCCAGATGACGGCATCATCATCTCGAGATACGGGTTTTATACACACGTTCGATCGGAGGGCCAGAGTGCAGCGGAATTCGTTGCCGACCTGAGACGTCTAGCGGGACCGTGCAAGTTTGGGATGGTGTTGGCAGACATGCTGCGGGACTACTTTGTTATCGGTATCAACCACGAGGTGATCCTGTGCAAACTTCTGGCGGTGGAGGAGTTGGATTTAAAAAGGGCCATCCAGATCGCTCAATCATGTGTGACGACGGACAGAAGTCTAAAGAAAATAGCGGTGAAGAACCGAACCTCGGCAAGTGCTGTAAATGCGATTGATTCGCCGTCTGGCAGAGCGGCACATGGCAGGGCCGATCCGGCTACATTCGCGAAACCTGTGGCTGCCCAAAGTCCGCCAGCGGGAATGTATCCGATTTCTCCGTGTTGGCGTTGTGGGGGAAATCATCGGCACCAGCAGTGCCGATTTAAACAATATAGTTGCAAAGGTTGTCTGAGAGTGGGGCATCTCCAGCGCAAGTGTCCTCAGATGAGCAAGCGAGCTGCGATACACCACGTGGTGGATGAGAATCAGACTAGCGCAGATCCGGATACGCAATCCGAGATGCCAGAGGAGGAAGTGTATGGATTGTACTCTTTCATAACCAAGAGTAAAACAATTTTGATTAATGTGAAGTTTAACGGGATACCGGTATCGATGGAACTGGACACGGGGGCGAGTCAATCGATCATGAACGAGAGGGCATTTAATAAGCTGTGGGATACTAAGACTGTGAGGCCCAGGCTGAGCCCTGTTAATGCCAAGCTGCGCACGTACACCAAAGAACTGATAAAGGTGATTGACAGTGCACAAATTAATGTGTCGTATAACGGTTCAGTTCACGAGTTACCGCTGTGGATTGTTCCAGGCAATGGCCCAACGCTGCTCGGCAGGAGCTGGTTGGAGAAAATCAGTTGCGACTGGAACTACATAAAAGCGTTGTCGTCGGAGGAAGATACATGTGCCCAAGTATTGAGCAAGTTCCCCTCGCTGTTCGAACCGGGAATTGGCAACTTCACGGGAGCCAATGTGCTGATCCACGTGGACTCAGATGCAAGACCTGTCCATCATAAAGCTCGGGCAGTGCCGTATATGATGAGGGAGAAGGTCAAAATTGAACTGGACAGACTTCAGCGTGAAGGGATCATCTCACCGATCAAATTTAATGAATGGGCCAGCCCCATTGTTCCTGTGCTGAAAAATGATGGCACAGTCAGAATCTGTGGAGACTACAAGACTACAATAAACAGGGTTTTGAAACAAGATCAGTACCCATTACCGAAGGCTGATGACCTGTTTGCGACGCTAGCTGGAGGGAAGTTGTTCACAAAACTGGACTTGATGTCGGCCTATATGACGCACAAGTTGGTCGAGTTATCGAAGAGACTTATGTGCATTAACACGCACAAAGGACTGTTTATTTACCACAGGTGCCCATTTGGAATTCGCTCGGCTGCAGCAATATTCCAGAGAAATATGGAAAGTCTACTGAAGTCCATTCCCAGAACCATTGTGTTCCAAGATGACATTCTGATCACCGGTCGTGACTCCAAGGAACATCTGAACAACTGGAGGAGGTTCTAATGTGTTTGGAGTGGGATTCAGACTTAAACGCTCGAATTGCGACTTCATGGCACTGGAGGTCAAATTTCTCGGGAGGAAAATCGCTGCTGATCGCATCAAACCTACTGACGTGAAAACCAAAGCCATCAAGAGTGCACCCAAGCCGCAGAACATGACAGAGCTGTGTTCGTTCCTGCATCTACTCAACTACTTTGGTAATGTCCTACCTAAATTGAGCACCTTACTTGAACCACTGCACATGCTATTGAGAAAAGTCAACAACTGGGTGTGGGGTGCATTGCAAGACAGAGCTTTCGAGAAAGCCACCAATCTGCTTTGCTCGAACAAGCTGCTGGTACATTATGACCCATGTAAACGTTTAGTTTTGGCCTGTGACGCAGCGTCATATGGAATTGGTTGCGTGTTACATCAAGCCAATGAATCGGGGAAACTTCAACCTGTCGCGTATGCATCCAAAAGTTTGTCTAAAGCAGAAAGAGCCTACAGTATGGTAGAAAAAGAAGCTTTAGCATGTGTGTATGGTGTTAAAAAGATGCATCAATACCTGTTCGGTCTGAGGTTCAAATTAGAGACGGATCACAAGCCGCTCATTTTGTTGTTTTCCGAGAGCAAAAGTATCTATACCAACGCTTCATCCCGCATCCAAAGGTGGGCGCTGACATTATCTGCCTATGGTTATGTCATTCGCCACAGACCTGGTACCGAGAATTGTGCCGATGCTTTGAGCCGGTTGCCATTGCACACACTGGAGGTGGAAACGCCACAACCGGCAGATTTAATGTTAATCATGGATACTTTTGAGAGTGAAGGTACCTCTGTCACGGCTCAACAAGTTAAGACATGGACAAGCCAGGACCCGATATTATCAGTGGTAAAGGGTTGCATCCTCAAAAGGGATTGCTTTGCCATACCTAATCAAATGTGCGAGGAGGCCAAACCATACATTCGTCACAAGAACGACTGTCTATTCAAGCAGATTGCATATTGTGGGGCAATCGAGTTGTAATGCTAAAGAAAGGGAGAGGGAAGTTTGTGCGTGAGTTACACAGCACACATCCTGGTATAGTGATGATGAAGACCATCGCCAGGTCCCACATATGGTGGCCAGGAATTGATTCTGAGCTGGAAGCATGTGTGCATCAGTGCAACATCTGCATGCAGCTCAGCAAAGTACGAGCAGAATCGCCGCTGAGTCTGTGGTCATGGCCATCCAAACCTTGGTCCAGGATCCATGTAGATTTTGCAGGTCCCTTCCTGGGCAAGCTGTTTTTAGTGGTGGTGGATGCTTATTCCAAGTGGATAGAATGCATAATCATGTTGCACAGGAGGGCAGGAAAAAGAGTGGGAGAGCTATAGTGATAGGGGATTCAATTGTAAGAGGAATAGATAGGCGTTTCTGCGGCCGCAACTGAGACTCCAGGATGGTATGTTGCCTCCCTGGTGCAAGGGTCAAGGATGTCTCGGAGCGGGTGCAGGGCATTCTGAAAAGGGAGGGTGAACAGCCAGTTGTCGTGGTGCATATAGGTACCAACAATATAGGTAAAAAACAGGATGAGGTCCTACGAGACGAATTTAGGGAGCTAGGTGCTAAATTAAAAAGTGGGACCTCAAAAGTAGTAATCTCAGTATTGCTACCAGTGCCACGTACTAGTCAGAGTAGGAATCGCAGGATAGCTTAGATGAATACGTGGCTTGAGGAGTGGTGCAGAAGGGAGGGATTTGAATTCCTGGGGCATTGGAACTGGTTCTAGGGGAGGTGGGACCAGTACAACTGGACGGTCTACACCTGGGCAGGACCGGAACCTATGTCCGAGGGGGAGTGTTTGCTAGTGCTGTTGGGGAGGAGTTAAACTAATATGGCAGGGGGATGGGAACCTATGCAGGGAGACAGAAGGAAATAAAATGGAGGCAGAAGCAAAAGATAGAAAGGAGAATAGTAAAAGTGGAGGGCAAAGAAACCCAAGGCAAAAAACAAAAAGAGCCACATTACAGCAAAATTCTAAAGGGGTAAAGGGGAAAACGCTCGTGGGAGTTGTGTACAGACCGCCAAACAGTAGTAGTGAGGTTGGGGACAGCATCAAACAAGAAATAAGGGTTGTGTGCAATAAAGGTACAGAAGTTATCATGGGCGACTTTAATCTACATATTGATTGGGCTAATCAAACTGGTAGCAATGCAGTGCAGGACGATTTCCTGGAGTGTATTAGGGATGGTTTTCTGGACCAATATGTCGAGGAACCAACGAGAGAACTGGCCATCCTAGACTGGGTGATGTGTAATGAGAAGGAACTAATTGGCAATCTTGTTGTACGAGGCCCCTTGGGGAAAAGTGACCATAATATGGTAGAATTCTTTATTAAGATGGAGAGTGACACAGTTAATTCAGAAACTAGGGTCCTGAACTTAACGAAAGGTAACTTCGACGGTATGAGGAGTGAATTGGCTAGAATAGACTGGCAAATGATACTTAAAGGATTGCCAGTGGATAGGCAATGGCAAACATTTAAAGATCACATGGATGAACTTCAACAATTGTACATCCCTGTCTGGAGTAAAAATAAAACGAGGAAAGTGGCTCAACCGTGGCTAACAAAGGAAATTAAGGATAGTGTTAAATCCAAGGAAGAGGTATATAAATTGGCCAGAAAAAGCAACAAACCTGAGGACTGGGAGAAATTTACAATTCAGCAGAGGAAGACTAAGGGTTTAATTAAGAGGGGGAAAATAGAGTAAAAGAGGAAGCTTGCCAGGAACATAAAAACTGACTGCAAAAGATTCTATAGATATGGGAAGAGAACAAGATTAGTGAAGACAAATGTAGGTCCCTTGCAGTCAGATTCAGGTGAATTTATAATGGGGAACAAAGAAATGGCAGACTAGTTGAACAAATACTTTGGTTCTGTCTTCACGAAGGAAGATACAAATAACCTTCCGGATGTACTAGTGGACCGAGGGTCTAGTGAGAAGGAGGAACTGAAGGATATCCTTATTAGATGGGAAATTGCATTAGGGAAATTGATGGGATTGAAGGCCGATAAATCCCCGGGGCCTGATAGTCTGCATCCCAGAGTATTTAAGGAAGTGGCCCTAGAAATAGTGGATGCATTTGTGATCATTTTCCAACAGTCTATCGACTCTGGATCAGTTCCCATGGACTGGAGGGTAGCTAATGTAACACCACTTTTTAAAAAAGGAGGTAGAGAGAAAACGGGTAATTATAGACCGGTTAGCCTGACATCAGTAGTGGGGAAAATGTTGGAATCAATTATTAAGGATGACATAGCAGCGCATTTGGAAAGCAGTGACAGGATCAGTCCAAGTCAGCATGGATTTATGAAAGGGAAATCATGCTTGACAAATCTTCTGGAATTTTTTGAGGATGTAGCTAGCAGAGTGGACAAGGGAGAAACAGTAGATGTGGTGTATTTGGACTTTCAAAAGGCTTTTGACAAGGTCCCACACAAGAGATTGGTGTGCAAAATCAAAGCACATGGTATTGGGGGTAATGTACTGACGTGGATAGGAAACTGGTTGGCAGACAGGAAGCAGAGAGTCGGTATAAACGGGTCCTTTTCAGAATGGCAGGCAGTGACTAGTGGAGTGCCGCAGGGCTCAGTGCTGGGACCCCAGCTCTTTACAATATACATTAATGATTTAGATGAAGGAATTGCGTGTAATATCTCCAAGTTTACAGATGACACTAAGCTGGGTGGCGGTGTGAGCTGTGAGGGGGACGCTAAGACGCTGCAGGGTGGCTTGGACAGGTTAGGTGAGTGGGCAAATGCATGGCAGATGCAGTATAATGTGGATAAATGTGAGGTTATCCACTTTGGGGGCAAATACACGAAGGCAGAATATTATCTGAATGGAGGCAGATTAGGAAAAGGGGAGGTGCAACGAGACCTGGGTGTCATGGTTCATCAGTCATTGAAAGTTGGCACGCAGGTACAGCAGGCAATGAAGAAGGCAAATGGTATGTTGGCCTTCATAGCTAGTGCATTTGAGTATAGGAGCAGGGAGGTCTTACTGCAGTTGTACAGGGCCTTGGTGAGATCTCACCTGGAATATTGTGTTCAGTTTTGGTCTCCTAATCTGAGGAAGGACGTTCTTGCGATTGAGGGAGTGCAGCGAAGGTTCACCAGACTGATTCCAGGGATGGCTAGACTGACATATGAGGAGAGACTGGATCAACTGGGCCTGTATACACTGGAGTTTAGAATGATGAGAGAGGATCTCATAGAAACGTATAAGATTCTGAAGGGACTGGACAGGTTAGACGCAGGAAGAATGTTCCCGATGTTGGGAAAGTCCAGAACCAGGAGACACCGTCTTCGGTTAAGGGGTAGGCCATTTAGGACTGAGATGAGGAGAAACTTCTTCACTCAGAGAGTTTTTAACCTGTGGAATTCCCTGCCGCAGAGAGTTGTTGATGCCAGTTCATTGGATATATTCAAGAGGGAGTTGGATATGGCCCTTCCCGCTAAGGGGATCAAGGGGTATGAAGAGAAAGCAGGAAAGGGGTACTGAGGGAATGATCAGCCATGTTCTTATTGAATGGTGGTGGAGGCTCGAAGAGCCGAATGGCCTACTCCTGCACCTATTTTCTTTGTTTCTATGTTTCTCTGTCATCCAGTATGTCCACGGCAATCATAGAGAATCTCAATGTCATGTTCGCGACACATGGTCTGCCTGACATAGTGGTGAGTGACAATGGGTTGTGCTTCACCAGTCAGGAGTTTCAGGAGTTTGTAAAACTTAACGGCATAAAACATGTAAGGTCAGCACCGTTCAAGCCTGAGTCCAACGGGCAAACAGAACGTGCAGTACAAATTATCAAGCAAAGCATGAGGAGAGTAACCCAAGGGTCACTGCAGACCCGCTTGTCTTGCATACTGCTGAGTTACAGGACAAGACCCCACACACTCACAGGGGTCTCACCTGCTGAACTCATGATGAAAAGAGGTCTTAAGACCAAGTTATCTCTTGTACACCCAGATTTAAGTAAGCATGTTGAATACAGAAGACAAAGTCAACAAGGGTACCATCATCGTGCAACTGTGTCACGCGAGATTTCTGTTAATGATCCTGTATATGTGTTGAATTATGGTCAGGGTACCAAATGGATCGCTGGTACAGTCATGGCCAAGGAGGTCAACAGAGTATTCGTTATTAAGCTCAAGAATGGGCAAACTTGCAGGAAACACATGGATCAGACAAAGCTGAGGCACACAGACGAGCCAGAGCAGTCAGACGAAGAAACCGTCGACGACCAACCAACCTACCAGCAGTCTTCAGTGGACTCAAGGCTCATCAATGAGCCCGGAATTTCCATCACGGACTTGTTCAATAAAAATGGACTTGCAATTCCTGACATGACCAATGCCACCCCCAACAAGTCAGCCATCCAGCCACAACAGACTCCGAACGTTCACCCAAGGCCGGAATCGAACTGAGACGGTCAGCCCGGGAGCGTAAAGCACCGGACCGTCTCAACCTGTGAAAGACTGTTATAAAATCTCAGATGAGGGTATTGTCATGTATGTTCATGCTGTTTGTAGCCACCAGATGGTGCCATTGTTGGAGACCACTGAGCACGCACATGGTGCTGCTCTGGTATAAAAGACCAGCCATTTTGCGAGTCAGGCAGTTTGGGCCTAAATAAAGCCGAAGCAAGGTTGTATCTTGCTCTGTTAAATAGTACTCAGTTTCAACCTTTATTGCATACAGAACACAGACAATTAAGGATAACTGCTTGTGTTAGTATATACATCACTGGTAGCTGACTGGCATTGATTGACATTCCCACTCACAGAATAATACTGAATCAGAATACTGCCCCAACATCTCTGTACCTTGGGATAGTGTGATTCACTGCCACTGCACTAGCGGGAGACAGCTGAATGCAAACAAAAATGAAATGGTTTTGCCTGACAAGGGAATCCAAGAAAATAAATCAAGCAGCTAAGTTTACTTAATTTTGTCTTAATGAAACTAAATAATTCTCAAACCTGGGATATTGTGGATCTACTTAGCTCACGAGTACACCAAGCCCACCTGTCCCACTGAGGCATAAGGGAAAGATAAAGCAACACTTTCAATTCAGTCGAATTTCTTGTTGGAGATATTCCCCGTGAAAGTGCAGAGAGATTGGGAGATTATTCAAGGAATCTTGGAAGGATAGGGAATGTACACCGGAAGGACACCAGAAGATCCAGAAACCTCAGCTTTTAACTAAGGAGAGATTTATGCCTCCAAATATCCATTGCCATTATCTGACCACATTTGCAAATTGTGCATTTTAAGTATTTATTACAACAAAGCAAAGCATTTGGTTGAATAGGTTGGGCCAAAACACATTGGAGTTCAGAAGAATGAGAGGTGATCTTATCGAAATATACAAGTTAATGAGGGCACTCGACAGTGTGGATGCAGGAAGGATGGGTGCAAGTTTCGAGCCGCGCCTAGAACGGCGCAGTCCCGACCTGGACGCCCGTTTTTCGCGCCACAAAGTGCGCCTAAAAAAACCCTCCGTATTCTCCAGCTCCCTGCAGGTCCTCTGGTCCTCGGCGCAGCGCAGCAGGAGCTGTAGGGGGCGGAGCCAGGTCCCTGTGCTGAAAACAGTGCCGGGACCTCTGCACATGCGCGCTACAGTGGGCATGCAAGTGCAGTAGCTCCAGGCGCCCAAAACTGTGTGGGAGGGGCCCGAAGCACGCAGCCCCTAGCCCTGGCCGAATGGCCTCACTGGGGCTGCGTGAATAAGGCTCCTCCCACGGCCAGCTCCTGCTTCCTCCCGACCCGACTCGACTCCCGCTTCCCGCCTCCGGACTGGACCCGACCCGACTCCCGCTGCCCCCGCCCCCCCCCCCCCCCCTGACTGAACCCGACCCGACTCCCGCTCCCGCTGCCCCCGCCCCGGACTGGATCCGACCTGACCTCCCTCTCCCCGACCTGACCTCCCTCTCCCTCCCTCCCTCCCCCCAACCCGAACCGAACCGACCTCCCTCCCACCACCCCCCCGACCCGACCCAATGCCACCTACCTGTAAATCTGGTGCTGGGGACGGGTCCTGCCCAAAGTCTCGGGCCCGGCCCGTTCAGCCTCCCTCCCCCTTCTCCTTTCCCACCCCCCCAATTTCCTTCCCCCCCCCATCTCCTTTCCCCCCATCTTCTTCCCCCCATCTCCTTCCCCCCCATCTCCTTCCCCCCATCTCCTTACCCCCCCATCTCTTTACCCCCCCATCTCCTTCTCCCCCCATCTCCTTCCCCCCCATCTCCTTCCCCCCATCTCCTTTCTCCCCCTTCTCCCCTTTATCCCCTTATCCCCCCTCCCCCCTTCTCCCCCCCTCCCCATCCCTCCCCCTTCTCCCCCATCCATCCCCCTTCCCTCCCTCTGCTCCCCCCCTCTCTCCCTCTACCCCCCTCCTCCCCCTCCCCTCGCTGTCAGAAACACAGACACAGACAGACAGAGAGATAGAGACACAGACAGAGACACACTGGGGGGTGGCATCCCAGCATGCTGTTGGAGGGCTCCCGGTGCTGCAGTCGGTAAGTAGAAAATGTTTTATTTTTTTTTTAATTATTTCTTATTAATTTTTTTTGATTGATTTATTGGTTGATTTATTGATGTATTTATCATTTATTATTGATGATGGCTCTTTATTTGTAAAATTGAAGTGTTTATTGTTTGTAAACTTCCCTTTAAACCCCCCCCCCCCATTCCCTACGCCTGATTTGTAACCTACGCCTGATTTTATAAAGTGTAGACAAGGTTTTTTCGAGCGTACAAAAATCTTCACTTACTCCATTCTAAGTTAGTTTGGAGTAAGTTTTCACTGACGAAACTTTGAAAACAGGCGTAAGTGGCCGGACACGCCCCCTTTTGAAAAAAAAATTCTGTTCCAAAGTGAAACTGTTCTAACTGACTAGAACTGGAGCAAACTAAATGACGAGAATTCCGATTTCTAAGATACTCCGTTCTACACCAGTTGCTCCTAAAAATCAGGAGCAAATCATGTTGAAACTTGTGGCCGATATTTCCACTCATAGGAGAAACTAAAACTCGGGGACTATGGCCCGAATTTTGCCCAAGCAGAAATAAAGACAAACACTGACTTGTACGCACGTTTCGTTGTGAACCTTCTGCGCTAGAAAAAAAATCCCAAGTTTACGGCAAACATAATCGATCTCGGGGGGGGCGGTGCTTAGAGTGTGCGCCTAAAACGCACTCAAAAAAAAACCCGACCAACTCATTGTGCATCCACAGAAGAAAAAAATAAATGAAAAAGCATTTGGCCAGGGATAGCAGTGGGTTGAGTCGGCAGCGTGGAGGGTTGGGAGAACGCTGCCCTTGATGTTTTTGGGTTGAAGATCTGGTGATTTTACCTGCCGTGTGGATTTAGAAGGATTCCCTGGACTTCAAGAACATCTTTGAAAATTTTGGGCCACTTGGGACATCGATGGAAAAGGCGGTGAAGATTTATGTTTTATTTGAATGCTTACAGTTCTATCATCGAAGGAGTAGCATTAATGGGAAGGTTTTTTTTATAAGAACATAAGAAATAGGAGCATGAATAGGCCATACGGCTCATCGAGCCTGCTCCGCCATTTAATACGATCATGGCTGATCCGATCATGGACTCAGCTCCAGTTCCTTGGCCGCTCCCCATATTCCCTTATCGATTAAGAAACTGTCTATCTCTGTCTTAAATATGTTCAATGTCCCAGCTTCCACAGTGCTCTGAGGCAGCAAATTCCACAGATTTACAACCCTCTGAGAGAAGAAATTTCTCCTCATCTCAGTTTTAAATGGGCGGCCCCTTATTTTAAGATCGTGCCCTCTAGTTCTAGTCTCCCCTATCAGTGGAAACATCCTCTCTGCATCCACTCTGTCAAGCCCCCTCATAATCTTATGCATTTCGATAAGATTACTTCTCATTCTTCTGAATTCCAATGAGTAGAGGCCCAACCTACTCTGTTTTATTTTTAAAGTTCCATAAAGTTGATGTTTTATTTTTAAAGTTCCATAAAGTTTATATAAAATAGCCAGGGAGTCCCTTCGGCCGGGGATAAGAGCGGGCCGGCGCGGATTTCTTTAACTGCAGGTAAGGCTTTTTCCTACGGTGTTTCTAGTGTCTGTGCGCCAATTTTAAAAATATCGTTAATGAGGGAAGTTGGCCTTATGGCCCGAAATAGCACGTATGCTACTTTTCAAAGTACACCAGCGCCAGAATGTATGGTGCCAAACATTCTGGCGCTGGTACTCGACGCCGGCATCCCAACATTGTGGCATCTTTAAACTAACCTACAGCGCCAGAAAAATCGCTGGGCGCCGAAAAAATGGCGCCCTGTGCTGGGCAAAATTGGGACCATAGACTCAGAATAAGGGGCCGCCCATTTAAAACTGAGATGAGAGGAATTTCTTCTCTCAGAGGGTTGTAAATCTGTGGAATTCTCTGCCCCAGAGAGCTGTGGAGGCCGGGTCATTGAATATATTTAAGGCAGAGACAGACAGATTTTTGAATGATAAGGGAGTGAAGGGTTATGGGAGTGGGCAGGGAAGTGGAGCTGAGTCCATGATCAGATCAGCCATGATCTTATTGAATGGCGGAGCAGGCTCGAGGGGCCTGGTAGCCTACTCCTGCTCCTATTTCTTATGTTTCTTAAAGCATACTTTCAACGAAACTAGTTTTCTGTAGGAAATAGATCTTCAAGTACTGGATGCTAAGAATTGAAGGAATAAATACAAAACCTCAGAAAACTATGACAGTTTAAAAATGGCGTTTTATATCATTAAGCAAATCAAGCAAGAGATTCAGTTGTTGCAGGCTGAAATACAGGAATCTGTAAGACCTGGTACTCAGATCAAGGTTGTTCCTATGTTACGATATATCAGAGAGAGAAGACAGGAAAGGGTGGAGCAGAAAGAGAGACTTGAGGCTAGAGTTGGGACAAGATTTCTCTTGCCTCCTGTCCAGGAGAAGGAGGGAGTGGTTTGAAGAGCCCCCCTAGACATGGGAAAAATAACAAAATTACAAAACCACCCTTACTTCACACAGCAGAAATTATAATTCACTTCCGAGGAATAGTCCAAATTAGGATTACATGAAATAGCAGAACTTGTCTATGTACACACCATTCTCGGAATAAAATAAAAAATGGTATATTTTGTGAAGGATTTTCTAAATGAATGTATTTTTGCAGCAGTGGTTATTGCTGCCATTTGATATACTTTGAACAACCAGTTTCACACGTCTGGAATATGTTTTAAATTTTAATTTCTGATCTCATTATTTGTTACTAGGGTCCACCAGGACAACCTGGTCGACAAGGACCAAAGGTAAGTTGTGTGGAACTAGCCCTGCTTGTTTACTGCTGTTCCAAGCATTATTTTAAAAGTATCGATAAAATATAAATCTGCTTGAATTTTTCTTTGTGCAGGGCAACATGGGATTGTTCTTTGTGGGCCCCAAGGGTGACAAGGTAACTAATTTCTGCTTGGGATTTTGTCTGGGACTGGGCTAGTTGAGATCAAATAATTTGTACATTTAAACAGACTTTAACACAAATAATGGATAATGGACGTACTTTTGAGCGCTGTGCCACTGATTACACTGATCTGCATCTATACTGTGATATTTTTTTAACAACACAGAAGGAATTCTGCCTAAACTGATAAATACTGGATGCATTCTAGCTAAACATTTCTCAAGTTATGACTACGCCTGATAAATTGATATTTACATTGGAAACAGGGTGTGAAAGGTCTTCCTGGTCCTGTTTATCGACAAGATCGAGCTCCAACCATTACTGAAAAAGGACAGAAGGTAAGTTATACTTTTTAATGAACGAATTAAATCTAATGGCTTGGTCTTGATGGTATGGCCTCTATCTATGCTGCAGCACCCATGTTTCCCATTTATTTAAGTGTCAGCTTGGCTCAGCCGATAACACCTTTGCCTCTGAATCAGAATATTGTGGGTCCAAGAGCTACACTAGGACTTGAGCACACAATCTAGGCTGACAGTTCATAGTTTGACTACATCTGTAGTCACTCTAGGATCACTAATGTTTTGTTTCATTCTCTCCCAGCACTTCCTCTCCCATTTTTATTATATGTTAAAGATATTTACAATATACATTAATAATTTAGACGAAGGAATTGAATGTAATATCTCCAAGTTTGCAAATGACACTAAGCTGGGTGGCAGTGCGAGCTGCAAGGAGGATGTTAGGAGGCTGCAGGGGGACTTGGACAGGTTAGGTGAATAGGCAAATGCATGGCAGATGCAGTATAATGTGGATAAGTGTGAGGTTATCCACTTTGGTGGCAAAAACAGGAAAGCGGAATATTATCTGAATGGTGACAGATTAGGAAAAGGGGAGGTGCAACGAGACCTGGGTGTCATGGTTCATCAATCACTGAAGGTACAGCAGGCAGTAAAGAAAGCAAATGGCATGCTGGCCTTCATAGTGAGGGGATTTGAGTATAGGAGCAAGGAGGTCTTACTGCAGTTGTACAGGGCCTTGATGAGACCACACCTTGAGTATTGTGTGCAGTTTTGGTCTCCTAATCTGAGGAAGGACATTCGTGCTATTGAGGGAGTGCACTGAAGGTTCACCAGACTGATTCCCGGGATGGCAGGACTGACATATGAAGAAAGACTGGATTGACTAGGCTTATATTTACTGGAATTTAGAAGAGTGAGAGGGGATCTCATAGAAACATATAAAATTGTGACGGGACTGGACAGGTTAGATACAGGAAGAATGTTCCCGATGTTGGGGAAGTCCAGAACCGGGGGTCACAGTCTAAGGATAAGGGGAAAGCCATTTAGGACCGAGATGAGGAGAAACTTCTTCACTCAGAGAATTGTGAACCTGTGGAATTCTCTACTACAGAGAGTTGTTGAGGCCAGTTCATTAGATATATTCAAAAGAGAGTTAGATGTGGCCCTTACGGCTAAAGCGATCAAGGGGTATGGAGAGAAAGCAGGAAAGGGGTACTGAGGGAATGATCAGCCATGATCATATTGAATAGTGGTGCAGGCTCGAAGGGCCGAATGGCCTACTCCTGCACCTACTTTCTATGTTTCTATGTTTACATACCACTGCTTATGATGAGATGGTATTATGAAGGATAGGCTGCTTTCGAATGACAAGAGCTTCATATCATGCAGCAAACAACATATTATTGAAAAATACAAGCTTTTAATCAATGCTCGATCCAGAGGCTAAACACTGACATGTGCAAATGGATGACTTTTGGATGGGCAAATGGAGAATAAGAAAGAAAGACTTGGATTTATATAGCGCCTTTCACGACCAGCAGACATCTCAAAGCGCTTTGCAGCCAATGAAATAGTTTTGGAGTGTAGTCACTGTTGTAATGTAGGAAACACAGCAGCCAATTTGCACACAGCAAGCTCTCACAAGCAGCAATGTGATTATGACCCAATAATCTGTTTTTGTTATGTTGATTGAGGGATAAATATTAGCCCCAGGGCACCAGGGATAATTCCCCTGCTCTTCTTTGAAATAGTACCATGGGATTTTTTACATCCACTTGAGAGCAGACGGGGCCTCAGTTTAACATCTCATCCAAAAGACAGCACCTCCTTCAATGCAGCACTCCCTCAACACTGCACTGGAGTGTCAGCCTTGATTTTTGTGCTCAAGTTTCTGCAGTGGGACTTGAACCCATGACCTTCTGACTCAGAGGCAAGAGTGCTACCCACTGAGCCACAGCTGACACTGAGAAGTAGAACTTACATGGAAAAGTGAGACTTAGGGCCGATAACCCCAGGCAGTAACAGTGCGTGTTGGAAGGTGCAGCTTTTTCTTTCAGATATGTGAATGTGTTGTGTTGGAGGGTGGACCACGTGTTGGCCCCTGGTAATTGCAGTTTAAAACAGGGCCTGAGAAGGACAGTTTTATTGCAGGCGTATCCCGAAGCAGACCAGTGTGAGGACAGAGCTCGGACAGGAGATCAAGGAGTAATGAATCGCACAGGGTTTGCATGCAGGAGTTGTCAGAGTGAGTAAATTATGGTTAAGTGTGTTATGTCCAGAATAAATTCACAGGACTGTATTGCAAGCTCAAACTGTTGTGACCTTGGTCTCTTTATTCAGACTCCAGAGTGGGGAAGCAGCATGGTGAGTCACCTTTTATACCTGCTTGTCCCAGGATGCACAGGTGACCCTTAGGTCTCCCACAGGTGTGCCCCCTAGTGGCAAGTCTTACATATTGGTGAGGTTTACATGCATACATAACAAAGTGGAAGTCGGTAGATTTATAGGTAAGTTAGAGAAGTTTTGTTGTGAATTATAACAAAACAAGATGGCAGCAAAAGAGATTTCCAATAACTATTTTAAGTCATTTAATTGGTGTTCCTTCTCCCCCGGCAAGTCGTTTTATTGATAGATGTTTGCTGTCTGCTGACCTTTGATTGGTAGTTTTCATACCTTCTTAGAATTTCTTCATTAATGGTTTTCATTTACAAATGCTACTTGTTCATTGGTACCAGTTCAATTGTGATTGGTGCTATTTTGTGTAAAATTTGACCAATTGGGTGCAAGTGTGGCATTTCGAGGTGTGGAGGACGGTAGATGCAAGGTGTTTTTAATACAGAATTAGTGTGAAAACAACACGTGTGTTATGTACATATTCATTGAAATCCAAGTAATCTAAATTTTATTTTCTTCAACAGGGCAGTCGAGGATTCCCTGGAGACCAAGGGTTTACAGGCCCCCCAGGTTTACCAGTAAGTAGGATTGGTGATTATTTTAGAATTCTAATCAGTTATTTAGTTTCTGTGCTCTCAACATCACTTCATTTAGGGTGAGGGTTAGGGTTAAGTTTAGTTAGTCCAGTCAACTTATGCACAAACTAACTTGGGTTTAACTGACTGCTGTTCCCCATCCTGTGGCATTCAAAAAAAAACAATCAATATTGCATAATTATGCAAGATAAAGCACTTTGTTAAACTCTGAAGTGCATGACAAATGGATTGATAAAAATGTTCTCAGCACTGGTCCCACAAGTTTGTAGTCTGCCTGCTGCTAATATATTTCTCCTCAGACTCAGAATTTCAGCAACAGAGCGATGTTCACAGGATTCAAATCTGTTGACTCTATATGCAAGAGAATCTCAGTCAAGTGCAATAACGTGTGAACCTTCCCAATCCTCCATAAGGAGACTTTGGATTGATGCACTCTATAGATATTAGTGTAACCATGTGCCCGTAGTCAAGTGCAGGAAGTTCCCGGACCTGATGCTGTTTGTCTGATTGAGAGCTTTATGCAATTAGTAGTAAATGGCTGCGCAGTAAAGAGCCTATAAATTCCTTGGAGCTGCGATCCCGAACATTACGCCGGGAGCATGTGCGCTGATGACCTTCACCGCTGCCCCTATTGGAATAAGCAGGATAGGTGGAAGGTTATCCCACCCGCTCCTGTGCAGGCACATCTTAGGTCCTTGCCAGCTCTGGGATGCCACAAAATGCACCCTTGATGGCCAGGCCAGGGCGGGGTTATTAGTGTAGCACCCTTCCCTCCCCTCCCCCAGACAGTCAGATTCTGCCCTCATGGCTCCTTTTGAGGGTAAGTTAGGAGAATGCCATGAAACAAGCTGTAATGCCTAAAAACTAGAATGTCTTTATAGAAGAGGAAAAGTCTTCTTTCGTATGGTAGCATCAAAGCAAATCAAATGTCAATATCTAAGTCAGATATCCAGGCCTAGGCTTCTGGATATCTTGTAGGCTGTCTGCAAATTTCCTCTGAGGGCAGTGCTTAATGATGGACTCCAGGGTCTGATTAGGAGCTCCACAGTCGCCTGATGGGGATGCTTTAATCTTCCACCTATGGAGAAGGTGGCAGCATCTACCATCATCATCATAGGCAGACCATGACCGGTTCTGAGGCGGTTGATGGTTGTCCACTGTTTGCGAGGAAGGTTTGATCCTTCATGTTGTACTGTGGGATTCTCTATAAGGAATCCATCCATATGTCACAGTTCTTCCAAGCATGCCCAAGAGGGAAAGTTAGAAGGCCCTGTGCACCTTCAAATTGATCCCAGAGTCCCAGCCACACAGCTGCAAGCCAACTGCAAAGGAACTTGTCAACAAGCACATTAATGGCCCAATGTTACCGCACCTGTCAGCGTCCAGCTGACTGAGCCTCTTCAGTGGTGGTGATAATGAAAGAGAATGACAGTTTGCCTAAGTCATCTAACAAAGAACTCAAAAATCACTTTATAACACAGATGCTGTTTTCCCTGAACTAGCGAAAGCAACATTATTCATGTTTGCGGATGAAAAGAATGGGTCTGTGGAACATTGTTTTGGACAAAGAACTGAGTTCTTTGTCACCATTTTGGAAAATCTAGATAGTTCCATTGTAGGACCTGTCCAGCTCCCAAGGAGTTTCAGGGAAGAGTTCATAAGGCACTTGAAAAACTGGAAGGAGTCAGCATCCTGCTCGATGGCACTTCAGTCTATGGTACAGATGAACAGGACCACGATTGGAACAATAAGAAAAAAATGGCAGCAAACTGAATAAAGATAAAATGAAGCTCAAGAAATGAGAATTAAAATACTCTATGACGGTGGACTAAACCTTGATCCTGCTACCATAAAAGCAGTGCTTAAGATGACCTCTCCCACCGACAAACAAGGCATCCAGGGAATCCTTGAAATGACTATCTGCTTCCAAAGTTATCAGAGGTAACAGCTCTTTATGACCTACTGAAGAAAGCAGTTGGTTTTACATGGGACTGCCACCATGAGAGGTGCTTGGATGAGATCAAGACGATCATCTGTCAATCACCAGTAACTAAAATGCTTCGACATCAATAAGGATATACTTTTGCAGGGTGACACATCTGGGAGCATGATCACAAATTAGATATTAACAAGGCCCTGATCTCACTTGCTGTACATCACTGTCAAATCTCTAGCCATGTTACCCAATCGGTCTTTAGATCACCTTTTTGTGCACCAAATCATATCATATCACATGGTTAAGTTGAGGTGTATTTCTAAGGGATTTCTCCCATTCACCCACCATAACTTCAGCAGAAGAGTCATGGAGACCTCATAAAATCAGCATTAACAGTAGATGAACGCGAGAACCTCTCCAAAAATTCACGACTTGAGTCTTTTTGGAAAGGATATTCGTGTTGGCCTTGCTAACGTATAACATTTTTAAGGGGCTTGACAGGATGGAAGCTGGGAGGATGTTTCCGCTGGCTGGGGAGTCCAGAACCCAGGGTCACAGTCTCAGAATAAGGGGTCGGCCATTTCGGACTGAGATGAGGAGAAATTACTTCTCTCAAAAGGTTGTGAATCTTTGGAATTCTCTACCCCAGAGAGCTGTGGATGCTCAGTCATTGAGTATATTCAGAACAGAGATTGATAGATATTTGGATATTAAGGGAATCAAGAGATATGGGGATGGTGCGGGAAGGTGGAGTTGAGGTAAAATATCAGAACATTACCTAAGGAAGGATATACTTGCCTGAATGGGAATGCAACAATGGTTCACTAGACTACTCCTGGGATGGGGGATTGTCCTATGAGGAGAGATTGAGGACAGTAGGCCTATATTCCCGAGAACGAGGGGTGATCTTATTGAAACATCTAAAATTCTTGAGGAGCTTGACAGGGTAGATGTTGGGAGGATGTTTCCCCTGGCTGGGGAGTTTAGAACTCCGCCCCCCAGGGGGATGTTGATGCTCAGTCATTGAGTATATTCAAGATATAGAGCCCGAATTTGATCAACCTTCTGCCATCTCAGCTTGTCCCCCTTTTTTTGACGCCCTCCCCTCCGTGCGAGTTTGGTGAGGCCCTCACGCCGGCAGTTTGAAAGGACCGCTGGTGAGCGTGCGCCCGCCCAAGATTTATCCAAGCGGTCCTCCACTCCAGCAGGAGAAAAGACCATCGCATGAGAGCAGGTCTTACCTGGATGGTAGGTATGAAGACCTGCAAGAAAAGGTTAGTGAGATGTTTTGTTTTAATTCTTTTGCAGCGATTTTGTTTGAAAGGGTCCTCTGAAAGTTTTGTCATGTTTTGTTTTTTAATCTGTTGAAGATTTTTTTTTTGTGCTTCCCCCCTCCGTGGGCCCGATTCCAGCCTCGCCGTTACTTTGTCGAGGATTACATTTGCCGCCCAGAATCCAACCTACCGGCTGCTGCTGCCCAGAATCGTCGTGTAATGCCCATTTTTTCCGCCGGGCGTTTTCTTTTCCATTTTTTCACCAAACCTCTGCCCAAAGTACTGTCAGGATCTTAGGGGTCTTTTTGACAGTAAATGGTACCGGAACTTAAGTTTGACCAAATTCGGGCCCATTGATTGATAGATCTTTGGTTACTAAGGGAACCAAGGGATATGGGGATAGTGCGGAAAGTGAAGTTGAGGTAGAAGATCAGCATTGACATTATTGAATGGCGGAGCAGGCTCGAAGTGCCGAATGGCCTACTCCTACCCCGAGTTCTTATGTTCTGATGTGTGAATAAGAATTGACAAGGGTCATAAATTAACATCGCATCACCAATTCCATATCACCTACAAATAGGTAACAGCTACCTCCCTTCACTTCACTCAGTAAGGAGTGCTGCTTGGTTCTAGTCAGCAATAAGATCAGTTAGTAATTTTCTTCAAGTTATACATTTTAAATGGGTAACTAATAAAATGTCTTTATTTGTATTTGTTATTTGCATTTCCACTGGTGTTAAATAATAAGAGGCTTCTTTATTTATATTGTAGGGTCCGGTAGTGTTTGGATGGAAAGGAGATCAAGGAGAACAAGGAAACCCAGGGGCTCTGGTATGAAATGATTTCCAGAAATGGATCTGATTACTTAATGATGAAAAAAAATTCTGCATTCACTAATGACTGCTTTGCTCTTACATATTTATTAATCATTGTATTGCATAGACTCAGAATAAAGAAAGGGCATCTGATGGGTGGATGTACTGTAAGGAATAATATAAACAGTGGACTAGATTTTTATCGTATCGCTAGGGTGTAAGCCTGGTGTTGCAGATTGGCTGCCTGTTATAATGATTGCCATGGGAATGAAAATCGAATGTTTTCTATTGTCATGTATGTAACCATCATGCAACGGTAATCTTCATGTAACTGTAACCTTCATGCAACTCCTGTACACTGTACTTATACCCTAGAAATGCACACCCTGACCATAGGGGGTGAACTTGTGTGAGACACTCCTCACCTGGGTTTCTAGGTATAAAAAGGGGAGGTCCCACCCAGGGTCAGCACTCCTTGGTCCTGGGAATAAAAGTGTACGGTCACGTAGTGACTGTGTCTGCAATACATGCCTCGTGTGAGTTTGTAGTACGGTGCAGGGACGCCGCGTCTATAATGACTTGCAACACCAGTTTCACACCTGGGCAGTAAGTTGAAAATCTACCCCATTGTCTCTAAATAAGGAATGGTATTTTAAGTCTAATTATTATAGACAATAATGGACAGGCTGGGTCTCTTTTCTCTTGAAAAAAGAAGGCTGAGAGGTGACCTAATATAGGTCTTCAAAATTATGAAAAGTTTTGATAGTAGATTCAGAGAGAATGTTGCCACTTGTGAGGACGAGCATAATTAGAAGCAGAAAAGTGGAGTTGAGGCCAAGATCAGATCAGCCATGATCTTATTGAATGGCAGGGCAGGCTCGCGGGACCAAATGGTCTACTTGCTCCTATTTCTTATGTTCTTATGTTCTTATCAATATAAGATAGTCACCAAGAAATCTAATAAGGAATTCAGAAGAAACATCTTTACCCAGAGAGTGGTGAGAATGTGGAACTCGCTACCACAGGGAGTGGGTGAGGCAAACCGTAGCGGTGCAATTAAGGGGAGGCCAGACAAGCAAATAAGGGAGAAGGGAACAGAGGGTTACGCTGATAGATTTAGATGAGGAAAGACAAGAGGAGGCTTGAGTGGAGCATAAACGTTGGCATGGACTGGTTTAGCCGAATGGCCTGTTTCTGTGCCGTATATCCTATGTAATCCTATGTAATGAGTGAATTAATAGTTCCAGTTTAATGAAGGAATTCAGGTGGCGTTATATAGAATAATGTGAGTGAGTTATAGATTGCATTATAATCACTGGTTAAAGTGAGCTGAATTCTGTAGAGTATCATACCAGCTTCAAAGTCTTTGCCGATTTGCTAGAAAAAATTGTAATTGAACTACAGTGTATGTGCATAGTAACAAATGATGTGGGTGTCATGGTAATAAGGCTTCTACTGTTTTTGCTCTGTCAGTATGCAGACATCTTCATGAGGTAAGTTAGGTGTTTGGTGCCATTTGTGATTATAATGCAGAATGTGTCTAGGAATCTGAGTGTTGTTTCTTCTATTAATTTTATCTCCACTCATCTCTTGAAGTTGCTAATTCATGCTAGGATATAGTTCCATTAGTGACAGTAGCCCTCTGTTGTCTGACCCAGGATGCCAGTTTCCCATGTAAGCTTAGAGAATGTTTTACCATAAGGGCATCACAGCTGTCCGAGCCTGATACTGTTCTTGTCCAAATTCCACACACATGCATTTTCCACCAAGACTTCTCTCCCTAGTGCCAAGCACCGAGGCTAATTGTAGTGCATTTCTTCTTGGATCATTTAACTCAGTACAGAATATAGATTAAAGCTAGAAATGTTCTAGTCTGTATACATTAACACTACACTGGGCACTGCATTTATCCACTAAACCAATGAGTTAGCAATTCTAATATTTTACTCGTTTGAACTGACACTGTGAAAATAATAGTATTTTCTCAATATTGTATACTTTGTATGATTAACATATACTGTGTGCTACTGCCCTCAGTGATGTGCACTGTGTCATTCCTTATATAACATGTCCTGTATATGTTCTCTCCACGATTTACAGTATATGCATTCTGTGTGTGTATATATATATATATATATATAATACTGCATTTTTTCTGAATAACATACCCAATTCTGGATGAGCAGAAATTTTCTCCAATTAAATATTGGGAAGACCGAAGTTACTGTCTTCGGTCCCCATCACAAACTACATTCCTTAGCCATTGACTCCATCCGTCTCCCCAACTTCTGTCTGAGGCTGAACCAGACTGTTTGCAACCTTGGTGTAATACTTGACCCAGAAATGAGCTTTTGACCACATATCTGCATCATAACTAAGACCGCCTATTTCCACCTCTGTAACATCGCCCATCTCTGCCCTTGCCTCAGCTCATCTGCTGCTGAAGCCTTCATACCTGCCTTTGTTACCTCTAGACCTGACTATTCCAACACACTTCTGGCTGGCCTCCCACATTCTATCCTACGTAATCTAAAGGTGATCCAAAACTCGGCTGCCCGTGTCCTAACTCGCACCAAGTCCCGCTCACCCATCACCCCCTGTGCTCGCTGAACTACCTACATTGGCTTCCGGTTAAGCAAAGTCTCGATTTCAAAATTCTCATCCTTATTTTCAAATCCCTCAATGGCCTCGCCCCTCCCTATCTCTGTAATCTTCTCCAGCCCCACAACTCCCCCGAGATGTCTGTGCTCCTCTAATTCTGCCCTCTTGAGCATCCCTGATTATAATCGCTCCACCATTGGCGGCCGTGCCTTCTGTTGCCTAGGCCCCAAGCTCTGGAACTCCCTGCCTAAACATCTCCGTCTCTACCTCTCTTTCCTCCTTCAAGACGCTCCTTAAAACCTACCTCTTTGACCAAGCTTTTGGTCACTTGCGTTAATTTCTACTTATGCCTCTTGGTGTCAAATTGTTTTATTTCATAATACTCATGTGAAGCGTCTTGGAATGTTTCACTACCTTAAAGGCGCTATATAAATACAAGTTGTTGTTGTTGTCAAGTACATTCTCCCTCTTTGATAATATTAATAAAAAGTCAGTGTAATTCTAAAGCACGTGCAAACAGTTTATACTTACGCCAACTTTTTCACTGATATTAGCAAACAGAGCAAAATATATTGCTATCTGTATGTTCTCAATCTATAGTATATGTTATTCTGTTTATAATGTATACTGCACAAGTTCTTTCTATAACATGCATAATATGTATTCTTTGCATTACACACACTGAGTATTGGCTCAATAATATGTACATCGCCTGGTTATTCTGTTTGTAACTCACATCCTGGTAATTGTTCTCTGTTATTCTGAAATTCAGATTGATCATAATGTTAAATATTATTCCAATTAAAAGTATAACTGAACTTTCATTTTGAATAATGCCCAAAACACAAACCCCTACTGAATGACCTTGCTTTAGTCCTAGGTTCTGTATTCCAACATATGTTTGCACTAGTATTTATTCTTGACGGGATATCATTCAAATCAAGCTTTTCTCTGACACTCTCAATCTACATGTGCTCATGCTTTTATTTTGTCTTTTAAGTTATGGAATTAAATTATGGGTTGTAAACTGACTCGATTCATAATTTTTATTTATTATTTCTAGGGAAAACCAGGTAAAAGTGGGACACCTGGCTTGCCAGGATTCCAGGTTGGTCTGACTTCCATTAATAATAATGTTTAGACATTCATCAGTTAAGCTGCTTTTGCAGAAGAGGTTTGCTTTACTGACCAACCTCGATTGAGAAGACTTCTCCAGTGGCTGCTGGGTAGTTATGATTTAATTATTAATATTATTCAACTGATAAATCCCGCCACTGAAATTAACCATCTGTTACTTAGACCTTTTTAACAAGGTTAATACAGTTTGCAAAGATGACGCTGGATGCTGCCTAAGCCTTAAGGAAGTGACCAAGTTGTGAACTGTGTTTTCTGTATCTCAGGGATTGAAAGGTGATGCGGGTTTTCCAGGATTCACAGGAAGAGATGGGAGGCTAGTAAGTTGTCGTACATTGTGACTAATTGACCAACTCAATTAAGATTCATTGTAGTAATCATGCACATACTAAATATTTTGAATAATTGTTAACATACTAAATATTATTATTTTAATCTAGGGGCAGAAAGGGGCAGTTGGACGTCTAGGACCACCTGGTTTAGTAAGTACCAGCCTTGGTTTTAAAAACCTTTCACTAAAATATCGTACTTTAAGATTTAGCTTCAGGAGCAAAGCTTTTGCCTCTCCCTCCCAATTGACATCTGGAAACAACAGGGATTCTGATCTCAGCCGATGGTATGGACCACTTGCTGAATAAAGTCCAAAGCCTGAAAATATTTCCCGAAATGGCAGCTCTGCCGCAGTTTGTGGGAGGAAAAGTTAAAAACCAGAAGGAACATATTACGATCATTAGATGGAAACAACAGTATCATTCTGCAGTATCTACTGTTACTTGCTTCATGATATACTGTCCTGTGTCCTCAGCATTCCACACACCTTAACTCCCTCTGCCGCTTCCCAGTATCTTCAACTGAGGAAGTTTATTCAGATGGCTCTTTACTGAAAGGTATTTCATTTAATAAAAAATGAAATTAATTAAGTTTACCAGAAAAAAGGAAAACAGAGGAATGAGAGAAATTGGAAAGCTCTTTCAAAGAGTCGGCATATACACAATAGGCTGAATTGTCTTCTTCTGTGCTGTATGATTCCATGTTCATGTTGGTGTGACACTGGATATGGGTTTAGCACAGCAGAAAATGATTACTGTTAATGAAAAGAAAAAAGAAAGACTTACATTTGTATTGCTCATTTCACAACCACCAGATGTCTCAAAGTGCTTTACAGGCAATTAAATACTTTTGGAGAGTAGCCACTGTTGTAATGTGGGAAACGTGGCAGCCAATTTGCGCACAGCAAGCTCCCACGAACAGCAATGTGATAACGACCAGATAATCTGTTTGTTATGTTGGATGAACATAAGAACATAAGAAATAGGAACAGGAGTAGGCCATTTGGCCCCGCGAGCCTGCTCTGCCATTCAATAAGATGATGGCTGATCTGATCTTGGCCTCGACTCCATGTCCCTGCCCGCTCCCCATAACCCTTGACTCCCTTGAGGGATAAATATTGGCCAGAACACTGGGGAGAACTCCCCTGCTCTTCTTCGAAATAGTGCCATGGGATCTTTTACGTCCACTTGAGAGTGCAGACGGAGCCTTGCTTTAACGTCTCATCCGAAAGATGGCACCTCTAACAGTGCAGCACTCCCTCAGCATTGCACTAAAGTGACAGCCTAGATTTATGTGCTCAAGTCCCTGGAATGAACTTAAAGCAATTCAACCAATTATTAAGGAAGGATCCAGTCAGCATAACTGACCAATATTTTAAAAGCATTTTCAACACCAGCGCTATAAATTATACTTGAAGCAGGTTTTAGTACCACCTTGGATGAAACACATCTCAGTCAAGCAGAGAGGTTGGATGCAAACTCTGCATATGGTGAGATAACATTAAGGTCACATCTTCTATTCGATCAATAGGAGCCAATAGTCTTTATCCCAGGTACTACACCTGTCACTGTGTTAAGAGGAAATCTCTGAGCACTGATATTTCATTCTTTATAACAATGAATAAATTAAATGACAGACCACTCATATGCATTCAGGGGCTGTATTGCACTGGTTAGTAGTTTCAGTCCTGTATAAACCATCTTTTAATCCACATTTGTGTGTATAAAGAATATGTTTATAAATCCTCATCTGTTGAATGGGAAAGCGGGTTTTGTCGAGGACACAGAGAGGATGCAAAGCGATTTGGATAGGTTAAGTGAATGGGCTAAGGTTTGGCAGATGGAATACAATGTCGGAAAGTGTGAGGTCATCCACCTTGGGAAAAAAAACAGTAAAAGGGAATATTACTTGAATGGGGAGAAATTACAACATGCTGAGGTGCAGAGGGACCTGGGGGTCCTTGTGCATGAATCCCAAAAAGTTAGTTTGCAGGTGCAGCAGGTAATCAGGAAGGCAAATGGAATGTTGGCCTTCATTGCGAGAGGGATGGAGTACAAAAGCAGGGAGGTCCTTCTGCAACTGTATAGGGTATTGGTGAGGCCGCACCTGGGGTACTGTGTGCAGTTTTGGTCACCTTACTTAAGGAAGGATGTACTAGCTTTGGAGGGGGTACAGAGATGATTCACTAGGCTGATTCCGGAGATGAGGGGGTTACCTTATGATGATAGATTGAGTAGACTGGGTCTTTACTCGTTGGAGTTCAGAAGGATGAGGGGTGATCTTATCGAAACATTTAAAATAATGAAAGGGAGAGACAAGATAGAGGCGGAGAGGTTGTTTCCACTGGTCGGGGAGACTAGAACTAGGGGGCACAGCCTCAAAATACGGGGGAGCCAATTTAAAACCGAGTTGAGAAGGAATTTCTTCTCCCAGAGGGTTGTGAATCTGTGGAATTCTCTGCCCAAGGAAGCAGTTGAGGCTAGCTCATTGAATGTATTCAAGTCACAGATAGATAGATTTTTAACCAATAAGGGAATTAAGGGTTACGGGGAGCGGGCAGGTAAGTGGAGCCGAGTCCACTGCCAGATCAGCCATGATCTTGTTGAATGGCGGAGCAGGCTCGAGGGGCTAGATGGCCTACTCCTGTTCCTAATTCTTATGTTCTTATGAATAAATATTAGCTG
This sequence comes from Pristiophorus japonicus, assembly GCF_044704955.1. NCBI lineage: Eukaryota > Metazoa > Chordata > Chondrichthyes > Pristiophoridae > Pristiophorus > Pristiophorus japonicus. The sequence goes on along the minus strand of NC_091982.1, from coordinate 256,680,618 downwards.
GGATTTTCGGCTTTGGTGGAATTCCGTCACGTATTCAGCAGGGCAGGAATTTTCCTGCACCAGTGGCCAACCCCGGATGCTGCCCAATTTTCTAGGATCCGAGACATTTGCAATTTTTAGGTGGGCTCCCGGTGGGATTGCCATCTCTGTCATGGACCCCCACCTCGGCGGGGCAGGAAACTCATTGTGGGAGGCCCCTGGTTCCTGCCACAGTGTATAACAGTGGGGCAGGCCAACCAAATATGGAAAAAAATTACATTTCCAGAGCAATCAATTCAATTTTCTGCCGGCCCTTTAAAATTTAAGCCCAATCCCCTCCCCCCTCCACATGCCACCGAAATGCGTAGGCCTCTCTGGCACTCACCATTGATACAGCCTGGGAAATATGTCAGATGGCATGCTCCCATCATTCAGATGCACTTCAAATACGTCGGCCAGTAGTTAGGCTGACATCTCCTGTCAGTTCAGGCAGTAAATCCAGGAAGTGGCGGAGGACAGTGGGGGGGGAGGCCAGCAGAGTAGCTCCCCTGTGCAAATTCTTGCTACAGTCTGCTGGAGTTATCCCAGGGAGCTGGTGTAACTCCAGTGGAAATCCTGTCATTGCATCCAACCGGACCCCGCTGCATAATCTTGTTTTGATAACCCAGCATTGCTTTTTACGTTTGTGGCAGCAAGGTGAAGCAGATGACCGAGACTGTGTAAAAGGAGAGCGTGGCTATCCAGGTCCAAAAGGAACAAAAGGACAACCAGGATTGCCAGGTGATGATTGGTAGATTTGCTCTATTTCAATAGCTTGGAGTTCTGGGCCCATGGTTATCATCTGTGCACAATAGATAGGTCAATAATGGACTACTTTGGCCTGTTTCAGAATCTGAGAAAAATTACATCTGACATTGCTTTCTTTAGTCTGTAACTGATCATTAATCCTCCCCTATTGTTCCTTTCTATAGCCTGTGACTGACCCTTACCCTTCTCTGACCCCACTTCCCCTGGTCTGTATCTGACCAGTACAACTTGTCTAACCCCTGCTATTCCTCATTGAATTTGTCTCGGTCAAATCTCACCAAATTAAATCTTTCTACATTTTTTTTCTAACACTATTGCTTCCTTGGTGGTAAAGTCAGGTTACATGCATCAAAGACAGTGAAATCCTTTCTCATGCTGTCACCAGTTTCTAGGTTTCCGGTTCTGCTGAATCTGTCTGGAGTTAGTTCACAGGCAGATCACCCAAGCTGATTAATCGGATTTTAAATATACACTTTGTGTTGTAACTGAACTGCTGAATCTCATTAAGCTTCAAAATTCTTCTTTTTAGGGGAGTTCATTGCTCTACTGATATGCTGTAGAATGCAGACTTGTGCTGGTGATTCTCCCGCCCAAGCTAAGCTGCTGAGGCTGGGGTCAGATTGAAAATGTTAAAACTGAGAGTGATAGAATTTTGCTAGGCAAGGGTAATAAGGGTTATGGAACCTAGGCGTGGATGGAGTTAAGATATAGATAAGCCATGATCTAATTGATTGTGGAACAGGATCGAGAGGCCTGCTCCTGTTCCTATGTTCATGCTCTAAGTTGAGTTGTCAGCGGGTGACTAAAATCAAACTGATGCCTCCTTATTGACCATTGTAGAAATTATGGCTTGGAAGGATGCTTCTTTCCAAACAAAGGTAGGTTAGGTGAAAGGGGAACCTAGAGCAAAATGATTGGGGAAGGAGAAAGACAATAAACAAGCCACCAACCTCTTTGTAGGTGGATATTGCGGTAAGCACAAGGCAACAACTGAGGTTCTTTGCAGTGTGTCTGAAGCTCTGGCTGGCACTGTAGCTGTGGCCAAGGATGAAGATGCATCCATGGTTGACGATGAGGCTGTGATGGTGCCCAAAGATAGGGCTGGAATGGTGGGTGTCATGTATTTGCTTCATGGGTTCTTTGCTTAAGAATTCATAGCAACACATTGCTATTAAGAACTAGTTGGTTTATTAATACAGGTTTCACAATCACACTACACATTACCAGTGCATCCCTCAGGTTCACAACTGCATACCTCATCGTGGATGACCTAGACCCAACTGACTGGGGTTTTATTGAGTCTTGTGAACATCACCTGACTGGCTAAGCCACTCACAGTGCAACAGCTCTACAACTCTTTTGGAGTAAACAATAAATAAACATTAAATCAAGTGCCCCCCAATCTGGGGGACACTCCAAACATTTTTCAAGGCCATTTTTGGGGGGTTTTTGTGGGGTTTTTTGGGCACTAAAATCATAATTTTTACAAGTGCCCCATTTAAAAGGGGGGGGGACACATTAAAACCGGCAATTAAAACAAATTAAATTTTAAAACATATAAAATCAAATTAAAATTTGGTTGCTGGGGGTGATGATGCACTCCAGTCCCTCCCGCGAGCGTACCGGTGGACACCACGTGCTCCATCTCTAGGGACACCCTGGCCCGGATGTAGGCGCGGAAGAGAGGCAGGCAGTCGGGCTGAACGACCCCCTCGACCGCCCGCTGCCTGGACCGGCTGATGGCACCCTTGGCCGTGCCCAGGAGCAGTCCTACGAGGAGGCCCTTGGACCTACCCGCTCCCCTCTGCACAGGGTGCCCAAAGATCAGGAGTGTGGGACTGAAGTGCAACCAGAATTTGAGGAGCAGCCCCTTTAAGTAATGAAACAGGGGCTGCAACCTCGCACATTGAGTAAAAACGTGGAACACGGACTCTTCCAGACCGCAGATATTGCAGGCGGCCTGGGAGCCCGTGAACCGGCTTAAAAATTTGTTGCACGGGACTGCTCCATGCACTACCCTCCAGGCCAAGTCCCCGATAAATAGTGGGAGGACTCCCGCGTAGAGTGCACTCCATCGGGGACCCCCGCCTCCTCCGGACGGCAAGATGGTACGTCATGGCGTGTCCGGACGGCAGGCGAGGATGGCAAAGTTGAGAGTGTGCAGGAGCAGCCCGTACAGGAAACCCCTCCGCGCGGAACTGAAGGGCACGGAGGGGATTTCCCCGAGGCAGCTCAAGTTGTGAGGCGCCGGCTCCCGAGGGAGGTTCCGGGGTTTGGCGCTGATGAGGAATTCCGTCCGGACGGGGGTCAGTTCGGACGGGATCTCCCCACGTGCTTGAGCCTCCTCGCCACACCTAACGGAGTCAGGGCCCAGAGCTGTTTTTAGCGACTCGATGGCATTGGCCGCGCGGCGGACGTCGGCCAAATTTAGGCGCCGTGCCAGCAAGTCTGGCGCCATCCAGCCGGCTCCTCCGCCATCGAGCAGGTCCCTGACCCTGGTCACCTCACCAGCCACAGCCCTCTCGTCCGACCGCCACATGAAACCTCGGCCGTGGAGGTACGGATTCCCGAGCAGCGGCTCCTGCAGGACGGCCGCCACTCCAGCCGGTGGAGAGCTGCGCTTGGTGCAGACTTTGTTCCAGACCCTGGTGAGTTCCTTGTAAAAGACAGGCAGCCCCTGGACGGCGGTCCTGACGCCCCCCAAGCTCACAAACAGGAGCTGCGTGTCGTAGTTGAGGCCGTGCTGCTGGCGGAAGAAATACGTCACCAGCGCACGCCACCTAGGAGGGGGCTCGACGTAAAGGTATCTCTGCAGGGTCTGAAGACGGAAAGTCGCGAGCTGGGCGCTGACGCACACCAACGACTGACCGCCCTCCCTAAGCGGGAGACTCAAGACCGCGGCAGAGACCCAGTGCTTCCTGTTGTTCCAGAAGAAGTCCACCAGCTTCTTCTGTATCTTGATGACAAACGCAGGGGGAGGGGTCAAAGTGACCAGCCGGTACCACAGCATAGCGGCCACCAGCTGGTTTATGACTAGCGCTCGATTCCTGTAGGACAGCGCTCGGAGCAGTCCTGTCCAGCGGCCTAGGCGAGCGGCGACCTTGGCCTCCAGCTTCCTCATCGGGGCAACAGCTCTACAACTTTTTTGATAGGACAAAATTAAACATTTAAGTCAAGTGCCACCCGATCTGGGGGACACTCTAAACACTTTTTACATGCCCTTTTTTTGTTGTTGTTTTTTTTGTGATTTTTGTGGGGTTTTTTGTTGTTTTTTTGGGCAGTAAAACCACAGATATATATACAAGTGCCCCCTATAAAAGGAGAGGGGGACACTAAAAACCCGGCAATTAAAACAAATTAAACTTTAAAACATATAAAATCAAATTAAAATTTGGTTGCCGGGGTTGACGATGCACTCCAGTCCCTCCGACGCCCACCTCCCACGCCAGGCCGCGAGCGTACCAGTGGACACCGCGTGCTCCAAGGACACCCTGGCCCGGATGTAAGCACGGAAGAGAGGCAGGCAGTCAGGCTGAACGACCCCCTCGACCGCCCGCTGCCTGGACCGGCTGATGGCACCCTTGGCCGTGCCCAGGAGCAGTCCTACGAGGAGGCCCTCGGACCTACCCGCTCCCCTCCGCACAGGGTGCCCAAAGATCAGGAGTGTGGGACTGAAGTGCAGCCAGAAATTGAGGAGCAGCCCCTTTAAATAATGGAACAGGGGCTGCAAACTCGCACGCTCCATAAAAACGTGGAACACGGACTCTTCCAGACCGCAGAAATTGCAGGCGGCCTGGGAGTCCGTGAACCGGCTTAAAAATTTGTTGCACGGGACTGCTCCGTGCACCACCCTCCAGGCCAAGTCCCCGATGAATAGTGGGAGGACCCCTGCGTAGAGTGCCCTCCATCGGGGACCCCCGCCTCCTCCGGATGGCAAGATGGTGCGCCATGGCGTGTCCAGACGGCAGGCGAGGATGGCAAAGTTGAGAGTGTGCAGGAGCAGCCCTCAACAGCTCTACAACTCTTTTGAGGAAAACATAATAAATTAAATCAAGTGCCCCCCGATCTGGGGGACACTCCAAACACTTTTCACGTGCCCTTTTTTTGTTTTTTTTTATGGTGATTTTTATGGGGTTTTTTGGGGTTTTTTTGGGCACTAAAGTCATAATTTTTTCCAAGTGCCCCCTATAAAAGGGGAGGGGGATACTAAAACCGGCATTTAAAATAAATTAGACTTTAAAACACATAAAATCAAATTAAAATTTGGTTGCCGGGGGTAATAATGCACTCCAGTCCCTCCGGTGCCCACCTCTCGCGGAAGGCCGCGAGCGTACCGGTGGACACCGCGTGCTCCATCTCTAGGGACACCCTGGCCCGGATGTAGGCGCGGAAGAGAGGCAGGCAGTCAGGCTGAACGACCCCCTCGACCGCCCGCTGCCTGGACCGGCTGATTGCACCCTTGGCCATGCCCAGGAGCAGTCCTATGAGGAGGCCCTCGGATCTACCCGCTCCCCTCCGCACAGGGTGCCCAAAGATCAGGAGTGTGGGACTGAAGTTCAGCCAGAAATTGAGGAGCAGCCCCTTTAAATAATAAAACAGGGGCTGCAACCTCGTACATTCCATAAAAACATGGAACACGGACTCTTCCAGACCGCAGAAATTGCAGGCGGCCTGGGAGCCCGTGAACCGACTTAAAAAATTTATTGCACGGGACTGCTCCGTGCACCACCCTCCAGGCCAAGTCCCCGATAAATAGTGGGAGGCCTCCCGCGTAGAGTGCCCTCCATCGGGGACCCCCGCCTCCTCCGGACGGCAAGATGGTGCGCCGTGGCGTGTCCGGACGGCAGACGAGGATGGCAAGGTGGAGAGTGTGCAGGAGCAGCCCTCAACAAGCTCTACAAGCCTGTGAGCATATTCACAGGTGCATACATTTCAGTGGGCAAGGGTGCAAAGCTGGCACTGAATGCATCAGAGACAATTCAAAGCTTAGGTGACAGAATAATTACTTCTGCTACTAATATATTGTCAAGTGTTTTATATTCATTAAGTGGGAAAAAAAGATGATTTTCAGTAATTCAAGGCAGTCACCTTATTTCAGTTTACTCAAGACAACCTTAATTTGTATGCTAATAAATGAAATTACTCATTTATTTCTAACTCTACAGGTTCTGTCGGTCGGCTAGGCTTACCAGGAAATCCAGGTAAGACCACGTATTTTGCTCCATTGCAAAGATGAATACTCAATCCTATAAACACTAGACCAAACTCTTTAATTTCAGTTAGTATAATGTGCATAAACAACAACAATACCCTCTTGCTGAAGGCACATATAGTAATGTTTTTATGGAATGTAAAGGTAAAAGACATGCATTGTCCTTGACTTAAAGAATATGGAGTGACCATTGCATCTTTATATAACCCTGCTTGACCAAGTTACTAAGGGTTAAATATTACTAAATAAAATTTTGTTGGTCAACATTTATTCAGTAATTTCTATTGGAGATGTGAAGCCTGGAATTTTACAGAAAGTTTCAGCATAACTATGGCATAACATCAGAGATTTTTCCAAGGAAATTCACGCGTAAGTGACTTACGCTGGTTTTACTCCGGAAGCTTACTATGCACAAATTTCCTCGATCATTTGTGTCACTCCTGTAACATCCACCGAAACTCAATGTAGCTCATTAACATAGCTCCACCCCCATGTAAAAGTCCAGCGAACACACTGCCTGCATTTACGCAAGCTCTGAATGGACATAAATCTACGCCCAAAATTCTAAGCGCAATAGGATCTGAAGTCTGGTGTTCTATTGCAATATTTTTTCTCAATTTATTTTATTTCTCCTTACTGAGACCTGCGCTATATTTTGTATATTTTAGAATTGTTTTATGTCCTCAGCATCTGTTACATTAAAAAGGATAAAGGTTTTGACGATTTAATTACTTATAACATGCTGTGCTTAATGTGCACAAATGATGGCTTGAAACTTTAATTTTCTTAAAAGCAGTAAGATAAAGAGGCGACTTAAAGAACACAGATGATGTGCTTTTCACTAGTTCAGCGAAACAAAAGGTTATCCTCCCATCCCAGTGATCTCTTTTGTGTTTCTACTGGAATTCTTACTATATGCACAGGCATTTTTCTCTCTGTATTTTTATTGAGCCATTACACACAAGTAATGCATTCTCTAGAGCTGAATTACTGTTCTTTTCATATATTATCCTGGTTAAAAGACAATTTAACTGCTTCTCTGGAGTTTAGAAGAATGAGACATTTCATTGAAAGGTATAAAATTCTTAGAGGGCTTGACAGGATAGATGCTGAGAGGTTGTTTACCCCCTGCCTGGAGAGTCTAGAACCAGGGGTCATAGTCTCAGGATAAGGGGTCGGTCATTTAGGACTGAGATGAGGAGAAATCTCTTCACTCAGAGGGTGGTGAATCTTTGGAATTCCCTGCCCCAGTGGGTTATGGATGCTCAGTCAATGAGTATATTCAAGACAGAGATCCAGGAATATGGGGATAGGGCAGGATAGTGGAGTTGATATAGAAGTTCAGCCATGATCTTATTGAATGGCAGAGGAGGCTCGAAGGACCAAACACATCTTCCCTTCTCCTCCCTTTTCAGCATTCCGAAGGGACCATCCCCTTCGAGACACCCTGGTCCACTCCTCAAACACCCTCAACAGTCCCTCCCCTTCCCACCGCACCTTTCCGGGCAAGCGCAGGAGATGCAACACCTGCCCTGTTACCTCCTCCCTTCCCGCTGTCCAGGGCCCCAAACAATCCTTCCAAGAGCTACAGCAATTTACTTGTATGTCTTGCAATTTAGTATACTGTATTCGCTGCTCACGATGTGGTTTCCTCTCCGTTGGGGAGACTAAACACAGATTGGGTGACCACTTTGCAGAACACCTCCATTCAGTCCGTAAGAATGACCCCGAGCTTCCGGTCGCCTGTCACTTTAATTCCCCGTTCCATTCCCACTCTGACCTCTCCGTCCTCGGCCTCCTACATTGTTCCAATGAAGCTCAACGCAAGCTCGAGGAACAGCACCTCATCTTTCATTTAGGCACTTTACAGCCTTCTGGACTCAACATCCAGTTCAACAATTTCAGACCAAAACCTCTGCCCCTATTTTTTCACACAGCAGCTATTGATGTTCCTGCTATCCCTTTTATACCTCTTCTTGACTCATCTTTTGTTTCTTTACTTGTCCCATTACCGTCTCCTTTTGCTTTGTACTATCATCCCTTTGTCATTTAATCTTTCCTGCCTTGCACCCTATCACCGATCTTCCCTTTTGTTCTTTGCTCCAGTCCCTTCTTTCCCTGCCTCTGCACCTGCTTAAAATCTGTTACATCTCTAACTTTTTACAATTCTAATGAAAGGTCATCGACCTGAAACATTAACTCTTATTTCTCTCTCCACAAATGCTGCCTGACCCGCTGAGTATTTCCAGCATTTTTTTTGCTTCTATTTTATCCTTTTATACTGTTATATTTAGAATTATGTAGCAATGATATTATTAAAAAATATCTATCCATTCAGATTTGGGGTATCGAGCATATTTGTTTGAATAATTTCATGCAAGAGTATTGTTATCCAAATTGGGCCAGTGCCTTTCTGCAAGTGGAGCAGAGAAGAAAAATTATTGGAATATTTCTGAACGATTACGACAGGCTAGAAATAGCAGACATGTTTACTCGCAGCTGAACAAGATTGTTCACTAACTATATTTAGGCAGAGATAGTACTGACTGCACAAAACCACCTATCCTGCTTCACTGTCTTCAGTTAGCAAGATATTTTACATATGACCTTACTAGAATGTGTAATCTACACATTGCTGAACAGCCGTTGCTTCTTTGCGGAATTACATCGCACGCATTCATACTCTTCTTTGCAAAAGACAATGGCTTCAGCAGGCAGCACTATGCCAGGTTAACGAGCAAGAAAAATATGTTAATGACATACATTAATGTGCATGCCATTTGTTCATAATTTGTTAAACCATTTTCTTTAGGAAGCTCCAGACGTGGACCCCAAGGTCAACCTGGATATCCTGGACAGCAAGGTCCTAAGGGCGATAAAGGTGACCCTGGGCAGATTTCTGATGGTCCTCCAGGTCCTCCAGGCTTTCCAGGACTCCTGGGCCCACCCGGCTCTCTGGGTCCGCCAGGTACAATATTTTCATGTTGTGTTGAGCAAGTTTGCAGTGCTCCATCATACAGTGTGTTGTTAATTGCGAAACAGTTTACCACAATGGAGATGTGTTAATGTGCTGAAAGGTTGTTTACATGTGGTGATCTGCTGCAGTGTGCTGGAGCTCGAACACACCGTGCTTCAGTTGCTCCAGTTCTCCAAGTTACTGCAGTAAAAGTGACCGAAGTATTGGTCGGTCTTCCTCGATGGGAATGTCATGTTCAGCCATGAACTCATTGAATGGCGGTGCAGGCTAGAAGGGCCGAATGGCCTACTCTTGCACCTATTTTCTATGTTTCTATGTTTCTATGTCAACTAGTTCCTCATGAAGGAATCCCTGGGATGTGGTTTCACACTCATGATGCCTCATTTGGTATGTTGCTGATCTTGGACATGCATACCCACGGCACTGCTGGCACACTCCCACATTAACTCTGGCAGGAGGGTCAACAATCAGGCTGAGATATTTGGTGTGGGGAGGCCTGAAGAACAGGAGAATTGAGCAAAAATAAAATGCTTTGATAGAAAATTCATTTCCTTCCCGATGGAGATGCAATTTTGAAACATTCTGCATTAACTTTTTCAGGTGAGCAAATCCGTATTAGTGGTCAACCAGGACCTGCGGGCCCGCACGGACCATGGGGATTTGTTGGCTTGCATGGTCCAGGTGGATACAAAGGTAAGCTAGGGAACATCTGTGCTTTCATTTAGACTTAGTGCTGTTTATAGAAAAGAAAACCGTGGAGAAGGATGGAGTGCAAGGCAAAGGACAAACTAGTGTCAAATCTCACTGCTTTCATTTGAAACCCTCTCGTGTGTCATCAACCTCCTTGTTGGGTCACTCTGTAAATTGTTGTTTGGAAACCACACATCTCCCCTTGACCCATACATCTCCCCTTTACCCAATGTTATCCTGCATTGTCTCGCTCTGGTCAATTCATCATAATCCTCAATTGATACCAGCAGCTCAATTCAAGAATTGTTCATGTGGCAATATGGCTTTTCCAGTGGCTCATACCGACGACTAGAGTTTATTTCACCTCCCAGCTACGCAGGATGCGGAGGCTCTGACCATCATTTGTAATCTTTTCTGGCTACAGTGCCGGAGGACTGGAAGACTACTAACGTACCAGTGTTTAAAAAGGGAGAAAGGGATAGACTGAGTAATTACAGGCCAGCCAGCCTAACCTCAGTGATGGGAAAATTGTTGGAAAGAATTCTGAAAGATGTATTAATCATCACTTGCAAAGGCACTGATTAATCAAGGACAGTAAACATGGATTTGTTACAGGACGGTCGTGTCTGATTAACTTGATGACATTTTTTGAGGAGGTAACAAGGAGGGTTGATGAGGGTTGAACATTTGATGTGATCTGCAAGGATTTTGACAAGATCCCACACGGCAGACTGGTCAGAAAAGTAAAAGCACATGGGATCCAAGGCAAAGTGGCGAGTGGGATCCAAGGCAAATTGGTTTAGTGGCAGGAAGCAAAGGGTAATGGTCGAAGGGTGTTTTTGTGACTGGAAGGCTGTTTCCAGTGGGGTTCCACAGGGCTCAGTACTAGATCTCTTGATTTTTGTGGTATACATCAATCATTTAGACTTCAATATAGGGGGCATGATTAAGAGGTTTTCAGATGATACAAAAATTGGCCGTGTGGTTGATAATGAGTATGAAAGTTAGACTGCAGTCAGATATCAATAGACTGGTCAGTTGGGCAGAAAATTATCAAATGGAATTCAATCCAGAGATGTGTGAGATAATGCATTTGGGGAGGGCTCATCATCATTATAGGTAGTCCCTCAAATCAAGGATGACTTGCTTCCACATCTAAAAGTTCACAGGTGTTTCAATGAAGGATCTAAAATTCCAGGACCCGAACAAAATCTTGAAGGGTGGAAGATGCCTGCGCGTGGATTTTTTTTAACGTGGGGTGGCCGTTGCACACCAGCCACCACACGGGCTTGACAGAGCTAGGTCTTGGTCTTAGTGGCAAGGATTAACCAAGACGACTGAAGGCCAGCTCTGCTGCACAGACCTAGTACGCACACATATAGCAGTGTGGGCTGGCCCGTGCTAACAAGGCAGGGAATAGACAATAAATGGTAGGATACTGAGAAATGTAGAGGAATAGAGGGACCTTGGATTGCATGTCCATAGATCCCTGAAGGTAGCAGGACAGGTAGATAAGGTGGTTAAGAAGGCAGGTGGTATTCTTTCCTTAATTAGCCGAGGCATAGAATGCAAGAGCAGGGAGGTTATGCTTGAACTGTATAAATCATTAGTTAGGCTACAGCTAGAGTACTGTGTATAGTTCCGGTCACCATATTACAGGAAAGATGTGATTGCACTAGTGATGCTATAGAGGAGATTTACGAGGATGTTGCCCGGACTGGAGAATTTTAGTTATGAGGAAAGATTGGTTAGGCTGTGGTTGTTTTCTTTGGAACAGAGGAGGCCGAGGGGAGACTTGATTGAGGTGTATAAAATTATGAGAGGCCAGGATAGAGTGAATAGGAGGGAACAATTTCCCTTTGCAGATAGGTCAATAACCAGGGGGCATAGATTTAAAGTAATTGGTAGAAGGATTAGAGGGAAGAGGAACTTTTTTCACCCAGAGTGTGGGGGGGTCTGGAACTCACTGCCTGAAAGGGTGGTAGAGGCAGAAACCTTTGCCACATTTAAAAAATACATGGGTACGCACTTGAAGTGATGTAAAGACAAGGCTATGGATCACGAGCTGGAAAGTGGGATGAGGCTGAATAGTTTTTTTCAGCCGGCACAAACACAATGGATCAAATGGTTTCCTTTTGTACCGTAAATTTCTACATTCTATGATTCTGTGGCAAAACTCAGGCAAAGTAATTGTTCAATATTGCTCTCATTTCTTGTCATTACCTGTGAGTTTAGCTTGTGCAGCCCTTATTGGGCCTATCCCTAGTCTGGCTTTTCTTTTTGTTATTTATATGTCTGTAGAATACTTTACCATTTCTTTTTATAATCTTTGATATTTTAATTTCGTAATTCCTCTTTGCCATTTTTTTACTTCTTTCCTGACCTCTTCGTATTCCCTTTTGTCAGCCTCTTCTTTGTGGTCTATGATCTTAGGTCCCTATTAGGGCTCAAATTTCCCCAGGAGCTGCCCCGCTTTCTTTGGAGCAAGTAGCTTTTTTTGGAGTAACTTAAAAATCGCAAATTTCCCCATTTAACTTTCTCCAGTGTAAGTCAGTTAGTTAGCTTTTTTTTTAAGTTTAGTTTTGTTTCTCCAAAAGGGGATGTGACCAGCCACTTATGCCTGTCTTGGCCATGGAAGCAAATTTGGCCAGCTGAAAGTTACTCCAAACTAACTTAGGCCAGTGTATGTGGCCACTTTTGTAGGCACAGAAAAACCTTACCTACATTTAAGAAATCAGGGGGTGGGGGGGGGGGGGGGGGGTGAGTTGGAGGATTCTAAAGCTCTAAAGACCTTCACAACATCAGCACAACATTGCAACAACATCAGCACAACAGCTGCACAACATCACCACAAATAAATGAAAGATAAATCAGCTACAAGAAGTAGAGCAGTCCTACCTTGCCGACTGTCGAACACACCGGCTCGCCCTCGCACTAGGGCTAGGGCACTCATGACTGTAGGGGTGAGGGATTTTTACTTTTTACAGTTGACCCTAAATGTTGCGTGGTCCTAATAGAGGATGATTCAGCTTTGATGCAAAATATCTTTTATTGTGAATTTTACAGTGCACTTCAACGATGCAAACAACAACAACAATAGCCACAGCAGGAAAGAAAGTCTGCACCCATCCCTCACCCACATCTCGGGGGAAGTGCACTTCCTTATGGGGCCGGTGATGGTGGGGGGGGGGGATATTGGGGGCCTTGCTTGGGTCCGACCGGTGGCTGGTGCGTGGAGTGAAGTGGGAGTGACATTTGAGTCTCCGGTTTTTGTGCCCTTATTGCAGAAGCCAGCTCCCTCATGGCATCTGCAATCGTCTGCACACTCTCTGAAATGCCCGCCCTGACTTCCCGTCTTAGCACAGAGATTTCACCCAATAGTGTGGCGACCTCATCACGCACCCCACTGACGGCCGCCACGAGTGATCTTGTGAGGGCATTGGTCTCCTCACCCAATGACACAACCTGATTAACCTCTGCTGAGGGCTGCCTCTCAGGAGAGACTGGTTGGCTTCTCCTTACCCTCGCTGTGGGTCTGCCTAGTGGCACCCCTCCAGTGTGAGGCGCAGGCTGGGACGGTGGGGCACTGGGTGTCCCAACATGCATTTCCCGACCGCCTCGGACCAGCGACCCTGGAAGGTGTGAACCCATGGAAGGTTGCCGAGGAGCTAATGGAGGGTTCTGGCTGTGTGATGCCCTGTGATATGTCCGATCGATATCGCAGTCAACATTCTCCTGAGCACACATTTCCATGGATCCCTCCTCCCCACACCCGCCTTGGTCTGGAGCGCACGCATCTGGATCCTCAGGATCTTGAGGAGTGTTGTCTTCTCCTGCAAAAAACAACACAACAGTCAAATGATTTGCAGCACTGGAGAGGGGAGGATGGGTGGCATGAGTAGTCTCACGCGTAGCAGGCCAGTCAGCAGGTTGATTTGAAGGGCCACTATGCATTTTAATGACTCACCCTCATCCTCGCGTGTGGGTCTAGCTTGTGCAGAGCTTATTCTTTTTCTGCCGGTGCGAGTCAACAAGGCAGCAACCCTCTGTTCCAGGGGTGTCAGTTGGTGCAGATTTGGCGGACCTCCTCCTGTTCTAGTTCTCTCCCTCTTGTTGTGGGCCAATTTCTTCTGCAGATGAAAATATAAATTGTCAGACATGGTGCGCTTCTGATGGGTGGGACACATACAGATGGTCACATTTTCCACTGCAATTCAATTTCAAGATGAAGATATTACTTACACTCACTACTTGACCAATGTCCTGCCATTTCTTCTTGCACTGGCTTCCAGATCTTGCGGTGTTGACCCCAGCGGAGAATTCTTCAGCAACGAGGTTCCATCTTTTCCTCATTTCCTTGGGGGAGACCTTTGACGGATCACTCTTGCTGATATCCAGCCCCAGCCATTTCTCCTCAATAACCATGAATAATTTCTCCACTTCCTCATGGAGGAAATTCTTGGTTCTTCTTGCATGCTCTTGCGCCATTCATCTATTGGACTCAAACGCAGGTAATGTTCAAAGATCACACTTACACCTCTCTTACACCTATCCAGCACTCCTTTCCACTCCCTCAGCCACACACAAATCAATAATCAGACCTCACCTTTATATATGCTCCATAGCCACTTATTCTGAGGACGCTCTCCCTTTAATTGGCCGATTGCCAAGCTTCCTGTTACACAACGCATGCGCGCAGACTGAACCGCCCAGTGTGCATACGCGCACACTCAAACGGTCACGTGTGCCCCTGCCGGCACTGCACGACACGCTGGGCCCAAGCCCCGCCCCCCCCACACTCTGCTGCGTGACGCCGATGGATCCGGACGACGAGGGAGCGGCCAAATTAAGAGGTAGATTTTTGGCGCTTTTTTTCCTCCAGGAAGTGGGCGCACCACATCGAGATACGCCGCTCTAAGCGGCTGGGGAAATTTGGGGCCTTAGCCACGATTGAGCGCCGTCTTTTTGGTGTGCGCCGTTTTTTGGCATGAAATCCCTTGTTTCCAACTTTCGCCAGCATTTGTACGCAGGCGCCGACCATGTGTGCCAGTTTAAAAATGTTTGCCACGGACACGAGTTTTGCGTAAGCAGCTCTGCCCGAAGACGACGCCATCTTGTCTACAGTACTTGCCGTGGAACTCCGACTCGTCGACGATGATATCTGCCTCAAATTATCATCCGTCGTCATGCAGGTCTGGGAAGTCGCGATGGTCTTTTTCAAATCCAGCGTCTCTGCAGCCAACAGCTTCCTGAGGATCGCATCGTGGCTGACGCCTGTCACAAAAACATCACGCAGCATGTCTTCCAGCATGTTCCCGAACTTACACAACTCAGCAAGACGTCGCAGGTCAGCAACATGACCTGGCCCTCAGCACGAACACGCGTGTAGAAACGGTAGCGTGATATGATGATCCCCTCTTTTGGCTTCAGATGGTTACCCACCAACGTACACAATTCCTCGTATCCTTTTTCTGCCAGACATACAGGCGAGAGAAGATTCTTTTTGAGGCCGTAAATTTTCGGACCACAGACGGTGAGGAGAACTGCCCTGCGCTTAACTGCATAGGCCTCTGCCTCCATGCCGTTGGCCACAAAATACTGATCCAGGCGGTCGACAAAATCCACCCAATCCTCGCCCTCCACGAATCTCTCCAGGATTCCAACAGTGCCCATTGTGCATGCGAAGGTTCTTAAATTACCTCGTCGCTAAATTGTAATGACTCAAGAGTCTGGTTACTGTAAACTCACTCAGGTGCAACCTGATCCATCTTTATTCCAGCCCAAGAGTGCCAGCGTGACAAAGACACCCAGCTTATATACAGGTGACCAAGCGCACGTGCCACATGCGTACAGCCCGATGACCTCCGACCGCGGCGCCCTCTGGTGTCTGGTGATCCCCAAGCATTAATACACAACAAGAACACAGCTTGCCGCCCAGTTTGCAGTTGATCTGCAGCAGGATCAACTTGAAAATTACATTTCCAGGTCTTGAAAGGGGACCGTACTCCTCCTCCTCTTCCATTTCATTTTTATTGTGTGCATTGAAATTGTGCACCTTCTGCTTCAGTATAGATTTCCATCTTGGAAACGGGAATATTTTCTCAAAAGCTTGGCAGATGGAGTACAATGTCGGAAAGTGTGAGGTCATCCACCTTGGGAAAAAAAACAGTAAAAGGGAATATTATTTGAATGGGGAGAAATTACAACATGCTGCGGTGCAGAGGGACCTGGGGGTCCTTGTGCATGAATCCCAAAAAGTTAGTTTGCAGGTGCAGCAGGTAATCAGGAAGGCGAATGGAATGTTGGCCTTCATTGCGAGAGGGATGGAGTACAAAAGCAGGGAGGTCCTGCTGCAACTGTACAGGGTATTGGTGAGGCCGCACCTGGAGTACTGCGTGCAGTTTTGTTCACCTTACTTAAGGAAGGATATACTAGCTTTGGAGGGGGTACAGAGACGATTCACTAGGCTGATTCCGGAGATGAGGGGGTTACCTTATGATGATAGATTGAGTAGACTGGGTCTTTACTCGTTGGAGTTCAGAAGGATGAGGGGTGATCTTATAGAAACATTTAAAATAATGAAAGGGATAGACAAGATAGAGGCAGAGAGGTTGTTTCCACTGGTCAGGGAAACTAGAACTAGGGGGCACAGCCTCAAAGTACAGGGGAGCCAATTTAAAACTGAGTTGAGAAGGAATTTCTTCTCCCAGAGGGTTGTGAATCTGTGGAATTCTCTGCCCAAGGAAGCAGTTGAGGCTAGCTCATTGAATGTATTCAAATCACAGATAGATAAATTTTTAACCAATAAGGGAATTAAGGGTTACGGGGAGCGGGCGGGTAAGTGGAGCTGAGTCCACGGCCAAATCAGCCATGATCTTGTTGAATGGCGGAGCAGGCTCGAGGGGCTAGATGGCCTACTCCTGTTCCTAATTCTTATGTTCTTATGTTCTTATTAAGCTGCTGAGACCTCAACAGTGGCTTAGCAGCACGATTTATAAGGAGCTGGCAGGGATTTTGATAATTTTAGCACACTGCACTACATTTATAGGACATTTGTATGTTTCTCAACACATACCCCTCATTATCTAAAAGTTAGACACTGACCAAGAGTGGTTTAAAAAAAATCTGTATTGATTTGTACAACATTCAAAAGTAGCAACAGATTCAAAAGTGTCAAGCAAAATATTTTACCCTATTTCCAAAAACAGGACATTTAGCATCAAAAGGCAACATCTTAAACACTAACAACAATAACACGAACAATATATACAAACATTACCAACACCCAACCCTCTAGCCGCTCCCACCACCTCTCTTTCCCCGCCCCCCCCCCTTCCAAGTGAGCCCCTTTGTCCTCTTGATGGGTTGCCCATCCCCACTCCGACCCACACCCCTGCCCCTCACCGCGTCAGTACCTTGTGGTGCAGCAGTGCAGCGAGAGCGCTGCTGTCGTGTTCATCGGGGAGAGAATGGCGGCACTGAGCTGGGAGACACTGGCATCTCCCGACCCTCTGGTTCCGTCGGCCTGGCTGGCATGCCGTGCCATATCCCGAGATCGTCGATTGCCGCATGGCATCGACAGACTCGACGGTACACCGCGGTGGTGAGCAGCGACACACTGTTGGAATGCCGCTCTGCAAACAAGGCGATGTTGGCAATTATCCCAGCCATGGCCCGGAGGAGCTCTCGACCTAGGGCAACGCTCGTCCTCGACAGCTGAACCATTTCCTGCAACGCCTCCGCCCGTCTTGTATCATCATCTCCTTGCTGCATCAGCCTGGGTGGATGCGGCTTGGTGGCTTTAACGACACGGGCGCAGCGCTTCACAAACGCGTGGTTCCGCTTCCTCCGAGTCGAAGCCCAAAAACTCGGACCCCGATACCGATGTTGGGCGCACAGGCGGCACGCACGTCCAGAGGGTGGAGTCCTCCTCTTCCACCTCCTCGAGCTCAAGTGGGACAAACACTGGGCCTTATCCCTGCTCTTCCTCCTGGTCTTCGTCTCTGTGGGTTGCGGAGGTGGATGCGGTGCCGATGGGGGCTTGGCGGGGTTGGAAGCAGCTGCTGTGGTGAGGTCGAGATGGATGGTGTTGGTGTTGCACGTGTCCTTTGCGTCCCAGAGGTGGATGGGTTACCTAAGTCGATGCTATCCAATTCACCATCTGCAAGTACAAGACAACATTTCAGTGTTTAGCAGCCGGGGACAACCATTGCTACATCACCACACCCTAAATGGCCGACACACAGTACATTAAAATGCGTTTTACATCACATTATATGACCTTGCATGACATGAGCATAACACAGACCGGAGATTATGATCAACTTACCCATGCTGCAGCATGGGATCGGCATCACCATGTGTGGTGGAACGGGGTGTGGTCACCCACCAACGCCAAGGCACGCTCCTCTATGTCAGTCACTTCGATGACATCTAGTGGGCCCCCTCCCGTGCTACACTGCTTTGAGGCGTTGGCTGTTCTTTTCCTCTGCAGAAATAAAAGTTGCAAGCTTTAACCATTTGCAGATGCAACACACACACACACACACACACACACACACACATTACGGCTACATATACTTTTTCAGTAGTACAGGAGTGCATCAATAAGATGTTTATTTACTCTTGCTGACGCTACCACATTGTCCCATCTCTTCCTGCACTGGTCTCCATCCTGAACCATGGTGCCCACTGCGGACCAGGGTCTCCCCAATCTCCCGCCAAATGCTTCTATATTGGGGCGGGGCTGGCTTGCCACGACCATCCTGGGTGAGCTCTCTGTAACGGCGCTCCACCTCAGAGACAAGTGCCTCCAGTTCATCATCAGTAAACCAGGGAGCTCTGCGCCTCCCTGCATTGGACTTCCTGGCAACTTTTCTACCACTCATGATAGGTTTTCAAGGTGGATGGCTGATGATTCTCTTCCCTCTCTCTCTCTCTCAATGACTTCCCTCTCTGACTGTCGGGGCAAGTCGCTCACGAGATTTTATGCGCATGCGCAGCTGATCCCTCAGCCCCAATCGCGGGAAAAGTGAGATCATCATTCCAAAAAAACTACAAAAAAATACATTTCCAAATCTCGTGCGTGCGCAGTACACGGCCTCCAATCTTTCCCAAGGCTGCGGATGATTTGAGTGACAGCAGTTGATGCCGCCAATTGGTGTTGTTGAATGGCAGCCTGGGTGTGTTCCCTTATTGCAGCAACTACCTGCAAATTTCCGTCATATATGTCAGACAATTTCCCCATCAGCTGTCCCGACAGTGCATCAAGTGCATCCACCATTCCCTCCCTAATCTGCCCCGCCAGTGATGGTCCTATTCCTCCAGACAGTGTTGCTACTTCTCCTGACAGTCCCGCAATTTCTATCCTTGCCTCGCCCATGGTGCCCAGCAGCGACCTGGTTAGCTGCATACTCTCCCCACTCATCCCAATGAGATGTACCATGTCGACCTGCGCTTGTGGTTCAGCTATCCTTTCCACCCTCCTTCGCTGTCTCCCACCTGTGCCTTGCTCCTCGTCCCTCTTGGGCATCCCTCTCACAGGTGTGCATTGCTGGACCACACTGGGACCCAGATCCTGATCCATGGGCTCCACCAACTGCAGGTCCAATATCACCATCTGATCAGTGGGGGGGATCTTCATGCTCAAAATCAGGAAACAATTCTGGACTCTCTTCTGGATGCCCTTCGGGTGCTACTTCTGCTGCTAGTTCTGCTTGTCCTTCCCTTCTGGATCATCTTCTGCCTCTTCCTGACGCGCAGCTGCTGTAAAACATAACGGAGCAGAGATGTTTGGTTAGCAGCAGGGGAGGGGGCGGGGGGGGGGGCGGGGGGTGGGTGTGGGCAGGGAGACATAAGTACGCAGCTCAAACAACACAGGGGCAGGGTCTTTTCAAAGACCACTGTGATAGCACATTGCATAAACCGAAACTGAGCTGATCGAAAACATCCATTAAGGCCTAGCTAACCCACGCAGTGTTTAGCCAACGCACATTGCAAATTGCAGGGCTTACCCCATCTCTTTGACCTGGGCCCAGCGTCCACATTGGTGGTGGATCTTCTCCGGTGAGCTTTAATCAGATCAGGGATCCTCCGTTCCAGCTGGCTCAATTGCAGCTTACTTGGCGGACCAGCACCAGTGCGATTTTTGTGGTTTCTGATCTTTGCATTCTTCAACTGCAAAGATGAAAATATAACTTTTTAAGAGAGGGTCCTTTTGTGTGGTTTTCACACACACACACACACACACACACACACACATTTACAAATGTAATTGCAGTGCATACTTACTTTAACTAATTGTCCTAGGTCCTGCCACTTCTTTTTCAGCTGGCCACAGATCCTGGGGGTGATGACTCGTGCATTGTACTCTACAGCAATATCAGCCAAAGTTGAGCCATTACAGCAGGCTTTACTTTTTTTTGATTTTCCCCCTGGGGCCAGCGGATCCCATTTCCTCTCAATGATGTCTACCAAGTATACCACTTCGTGTGGGAGAAATCGAACGGCCCTTCCTTCTTCTTGTCTTTCGAATTCCTCTTCAAACTTCCCTCTCAGCCATGTTTTGCAGGCTTTAATGCTCAAAACTGAATTGCAGAAAGATGATCCGATCACAAAGGGGTCTTTAAATATGTCTGATCCAGACCAGGAAGTTTCTTTTTTCGCGCATGCCCAGAGAGTTTTTAGCGCAGACTTGAAGCTCTGCCGCTCCCCCCCTCCCCCCAGACAACTTGGGAGAGCGTGGCACCAAATTCAAATATCTGTTTGGCGAAAGTTCCGATTTTGTTTTTTCTGGCGTGAACATACACAAAAAAATCGTACATTAACTTGCGCAGGCGCCAAAAATCCAGCAAGTGGAAAATAGGGGCCTTAGTGTATGCCTTTTTCTTTTGTTTCATTTTTGACCATATGTCTTTATTCATCCATGGCGTTTAATTATTGTCTCGTTTATTCATGTTTGTTTAGCAGAATATATTTTTCCTGGACTCCATTGATCACCATTTTAAGTATTTCCCACTGCTGGTCATGTTCTGCATCAACATAGAGAGACAGAGCGAGAGAGACAGAGACAGAGCGAGAGAGACGGAGACAGAGCGAGAGAGACACACAGAGAGAGAGACAGAGACAGAGAGAGAGAGACAGAGAGACAGACAGACAGAGAGAGAGACAGAGACAGACACAGAGAGACAGACACAGAGAGACAGACACAGAGAGAGAGACACAGAGAGAGAGACACAGAGAGAGAGAGACACAGAGAGAGAGAGACACAGAGAGAGAGACAGAGAGACAGACAGACAGAGAGAGAGACAGAGACAGAGAGAGAGACAGACACAGAGAGATAGACACAGAGAGAGAGAGACACAGAGAGAGACAGACACAGAGAGAGAGACACAGAGAGAGAGAGACACAGAGAGAGAGAGACACAGAGAGAGAGAGACACAGAGAGTCAGAGACACAGAGAGAGAGACAGAGAGAAAGACACAGAGACAGAGTAAGAGAGACAGAGAGTTTGTAGGACACTCTGGAACTACACAACCACCTCCAGCTCTCGATATAAATTCCAAAGCCTCAGAACACCTAGGGGGCGAAATTGTCACTCACCCCGATTGGGGGCGGTAACCATCCGGGGCCGGGACGTTTATCGCCCAGCCCAGAAGCCCCACCCTCGAGGAATTGGGCCTTCCGTCCCTCAAAGGGAGCGAAGCACTGTCTCCGGCACTCCGCATCCTTTGAGGGGCACTCCCAGGGCAGCAGTGCGGCACTAAGGTCAGCACTGCACGGATGCTCCGTCTAGCATTACAATGCCTCTCTCCTTCCATTGAAGTGGGGGCTGCTGGGCACTCTGCATGGCCCTTTGGTGGCTGCTGCAGGATTTGTAAAATTTGCCAAAATTTGTAAAATAAAAAGCACCTGAAATTTAAATTCAAACCTGCCTTAAACAAAAAAATGGACTGTGCTATTCACAAAACGTAAGTCAGGGCCCTATTGGAAATGATACTTATCCAGGAGAAGGTCCAATATCCTAAGCGGGATACAGTAGCTGTTTATCACTCATGTGTTATGAATGGTTACATTTGTTGGCTAAATATTATATCCATCATTACTACAGTGTATATCTGCTGTGGAACTTAACAAAATGTTGCCTTAATTCATATACTATATTTCTGTTATTACAGGTGATAAAGGTGATACATGTGTAACATGTGTAAATGGAATTTCAGTGCCTGGTTTCCCTGGTCCATCTGGCAGTCCTGGAATACCTGGTAAACTATTGCTGATATTTATATATGTACATACCTTATACCTACATAGTAGATTGTTATTTTATATATTATCTTTGAGCTACATAGAGAATGAAACCCAGTAACACAATGTATTGTGATATAAAAATTATGGGACTGCAAAATAATTCATTTCTCAGTATCTCTTTCCTTTTTAGCTGATCCCTCCTGTTTCTAAGGGCTAGCTTTTCAGTATATATCCACCCAGTTACTGCCCATTTAGCACCCATATAATCGCCGAGATTCAGTTTATCGCCCATATTTGATGATAAATGGAAACTACCGCCCGATTATCGCCCATAATTGCCGGCAAAACTTTCGGCATATAGGAATGAGCTGAATCGCCCGCAAATTTTGAAATTGTGCCCTTTACACCCAAGTCCAAGTCATTAATATATATCAAGAAAAGCAGTGGTCCTGGGGAACACCACTGTATACCTTCCTCCAGTCCAAAAAACAACCATTCACCACTACTCTCCGTTTCCTGTCACATAGCCAATTTTGAATCCAGGCTTCCACATGTCGTAAATGTCCCAGAATATCTTCTAATTAGTATTTACTGTCTTCATAATTTCTAAGGATAACAAGGTTTGAGAATTTAAATAGCTTTTATAGGGTCCTTGCCTTTGGTATATACCAACTTTTGTTTCCACTATAGGCAGAGCAGGATTACCAGGCCTGAAGGGAAATCCTGGTTTTACAGGTGAACGTGGAAGAACGGGTTTCCAGGTAAGATTCTTTTCACTTACCCTTTTTTTCCCCTTTGCAGAGATCTCACATTAAGTACACCCCTGCCGCAGAAGTCAGTTTGGAGAATTGCTGGTCATTCCATTATGTAGCCAGCTACTTGGAGATGCATCAGAGGGCAGTGGAGATAACTGCTCTCCTTTTCCCCAAAACGCTTACATTACTATCGGTGTGCTTTGCCCTGGCTGTCACCATTATCAGTGGATTGTCCAGCTGGTGGTGTTGTGAATAGGATCTCAGCTTTGTTCTCCACATTAACTTTTCAACTCCGGACACTAGCCAGTAATAAAATTAAGATTAAAGACAGGAACAACATCAGACAAATTTAAGCAGCTGGGAGCTAAATTAAAAAGTAGGACGTCAAAAGTAGTAATCTCGGGATTGCTACCAGTGCCACGTGCTAGTCAGAGTAGGAATCGCAGGATAGCGCAGATGAATACGTGGCTTGAGCAGTGGTGCAGCAGGGAGGGATTCAAATTCCTGGGCATTGGAACTGGTTCTGGGGTAGGTGGGACCAGTACAAACCGGACGGTCTGCACCTGTGCAGGACCGGAACCAATGTTCTAGAGGGAGTATTTGCTAGTGCTGTTGGGGAGAAGTTAAACTAATATGGCAGGGGGATGGGAACCAATGCAGGGAGACAGAGGGAAACAAAATGGAGACAGAAGCAAAAGACAGAAAGGAGATGAGTAAAAGTGGAGGGCAGAGAAACCCAAGGCAAAAAACAAAAAGGGCCAATGTACAGCAAAATTCTAAAGGGTCAAAGTGTAATAAAAAGGCAAGCCTGAAAGCTCGGTGCCTCAATGTGAGGAGTATTCGGAACCCAGGAGAGGGCTCTGAGCTAGTTTGAGTGGGTGAGAGCTCAGATGAACAGGACCCCAAGAAAGAATGCAAAAGGCAGGAGGCAGCAGAGCAGAGTAGCACTGGGGTAAGTGTAAACCACAAAGTGATAGGAAGGGACAATATGTATGAATATAAAGGGTCTGCAGGAGGGGCCAAAACTAAAAATCATGGTTTAAAAACTAGTATTAAAACACTCTACCAAAACGCACGCAGCATTCGAAATAAAGTAAATGAGTTGACGGCACAAATCATTACAAATGGGTATGATTTGGTGGCCATTACAGAAACGTGGTTGCAGGGTGGCCAAGACTGGGAATTAAACATACAGGGGTATCTGACAATTCGGAAGGATAGACAAGAAGAGAAAGGAGGTGGGGTAGCTCTGTTAATAAAGGATGATATCAGGGCAGTTGTGAGAGATGATATTGGCTCTAATGAACAAAATGTTGAATCATTGTGGGTGGAAATTAGAGATAGTAAGGGGAAAAAGTCACTGGTGGGCATAGTTTATAGGCCCCCAGATAATAACTTCACGGTGGGGCGGACAATAATCAAGGGAATAATAGAGGCATGTGAAAAAGGAACAGCAGTAATCATGGGGGATTTTAACCTACATATCGATTGGTCAAATCAAATCGCACGGGGTAGCCTTGAGGAGGAATTTATAGAATGCATATGGGATTGTTTCTTAGAACAGTATGTTACAGAACCTACAAGGGAGCAAGCTATCTTAGATCTGGTCCTGTGTAATGAGACAGGAATAATAAACGATCTCCTAGTAAAAGATCCTCTCGGAATGAGTGATAACAGTATGGTTGAATTTGTAATACAGATTGAGGGTGAGGAAGTAGTGTCTCAAACAAGCGTACTATGCTTAAACAAAGGGGACTACAGTGGGATGAGGGCAGAGTTGACTAAAGTAGACTGGAAACACAGACTAAACGGTGGCACAATTGAGGAACAGTGGAGGAATTTTAAGGAGCTCTTTCATAGTGCTCAACAAATATATATTCCAGTGAAAAAGAAGGGCGGTAAGAGAAGGGATAACCAGCCGTGGATAACCAAGGAAATAAAGGAGAGTATCAAATTAAAAACCAATGCGTATAAGGTGGCCAAGGTTAGTGGGAAACTAGCAGATTGGGAAAATTTTAAATGACAGTAAAGAATGACTAAGAAAGCAATAAAGAAAGGAAAGATAGATTACGAAAGTAAACTTGCGCAAAACATAAAAACAGATAGTAAAAGCTTTTACCGATATATAAAACGGAAGAGAGTGACTAAAATAAATGTTGGTCCCTTCGAAAATGAGAAGGGGGATTTAATAATGGGAAATGTGGAAATGGCTGAGACCTTAAACAATTATTTTGCTTCGGTCTTCACAGTGGAAGACACAAAAACCATGCCAAAAATTGCTGGTCATGGGAATGTGGGAAGCGAGGACTTGAGACAATCACTATCACTAGGGAGGTAGTGCTGGACAGGCTAATGGGACTCAAGGTAGACAAGACCCCTGGTCCTGATGAAATGCATCCCAGGGTATTAAAAGAGATGGCAGAAGTTATAGCAGATGCATTCGTTATAATCTACCAAAATTCTCTTAGCTCTGGGGAGGTACCAGCGGATTGGAAAGCAGCTAATGTAACGCCTCTGTTTAAAAAAGGGGGCAGACAAAAGGCAGGTAACTATAGGCTGGTTAGTTTAACATCTGCAGTGGGGAAAATGCTTGAAGCTATCATTAAGGAAGAAATAGCGGGACATCTAGATAGGAATAGTGCAATCAAGCAGACGCAACATGGATTCATGAAGGGAAAATCATGTTTAACTAATTTACTGGAATTCTTTGAGGATATAACGAGCATGGTGGATAGAGGTGTACCGATGGATGTGGTGTATTTAGATTTCCAAAAGGCATTCGATAAGATGCCACACAAAAGGTTACTGCAGAAGATAAAGGTACACGGAGTCAGAGGAAATGTATTAGCATGGATCGAGAATTGGCTGGCTAGCAGAAAGCAAAGAGTCGGGATAAATGGGTCCTTTTCGGGTTGGAAATCGGTGGTTAGTGGTGTGCCACAGGGATCTGTGCTGGGACCACAACTGTTTACAATATACATAGATGACCTGGAAGAGGGGATAGGGTGTAGTGTAACAAAATTTGCAGATGACACAAAGGTTAGTGGGAAAGCGGGTTGTGTAGAGGACACAGAGAGGCTGCAAAGAGATTTAGATAGGTTAAGCGAATGGGCTAAGGTTTGGCAGATGGAATACAATGTTGGAAAGTGTGAGGTCATCCACCTTGGGAAAAAAAACAGTAAAAGGGAATATTATTTGAATGGGGAGAAATTACAACATGCTGCGGTGCAGAGGGACCTGGGGGTCCTTGTGTACGAATCCCAAAAAGTTAGTTTGCAAGTGCAGCAGGTAATCAGGAAGGCGAATGGAATGTTGGCCTTCATTGCGAGAGAGATGGAGTACAAAAGCAGGGAGGTCCTGCTGCAACTGTACAGGGTATTGGTGAGGCCGCACCTGGAGTACTGCGTGCAGTTTTGGTCACCTTACTTAAGGAAGGATATACTAGCTTTGGAGGGGGTACAGAGACGATTCACTAGGCTGATTCCGGAGATGAGGGGGTTACCTTATGATGATAGATTGGGTAGACTGCGTCTTTACTCGTTGGAGTTCAGAAGGATGAGGGGTGATCTTATAGAAACATTTAAAATAATGAAAGGGATAGACAAGATAGAGGCAGAGAGGTTGTTTCCACTGGTCGGGGAGACTAGAACTAGGGGGCACAGCCTCAAAATACGGGGGAGCCAATTTACAACCGAGTTGAGAAGGAATTTCTTCTCCCAGAGGGTTGTGAATCTGTGGAATTCTCTGCCCAAGGAAGCAGTTGAGGCTAGCTCATTGAATGTATTCAAATCACAGATAGATAGATTTTTAATCAATAAGGGAATTAAGGGTTATGGGGAGCGGGCGGGTAAGTGGAGCTGAGTCCACGGCCAGATCAGCCATGATCTTGTTGAATGGCGGAGCAGGCTCGAGGGGCTAGATGGCCTACTCCTGTTCCTAATTCTTATGTTCTTATGTTCTTATGAGTTTGGCAACGGAACACAAAGGGAAGGCTTACAGTTTGTTTTCCTAACAGCACCTTTCCAGAATTAAAAAAATGTGCCCTCATTTCTCTATTTGATTGAAATGTCCTGCTTTTTCTAGTTTTAGATTGTTTTTTTTTATTTTCTGATCGTCAACTTCTAGGGTCCTCCAGGCTATCCTGGTGATGGAGGAGCACCAGGACCTAAAGGTGATCTAGAGGCCTGTGGTAGCCAAGGTGAAAAAGGAAACAAAGGTGGCCCGGGATTCCAGGGGATTACAGGGAAGCAAGGAAATGATGGAAGACCTGGTCAACCAGGCCCACAAGGGCCCCGAGGAATTAAGGGTGACCCCGTCAGTATTTTCATCCTGTTATTTGTTATTAACTTGTCAGCCTTGGCTCAGCGATCGCGCTCTCTGCTCTGAATCTCCTCCAACAACAAGTGCGAGGAGCTCATGGACCTCTTTGTCACTAAGATTGGGATCATCTCTTCAGCTGCCTTTACCACTTCCCACCCTTCCCCGAGCCTATAGGGCCAAACTTCCTCTAAGGCTAACCACTGCCCTAGCCCTGAACTCTCATTTTCCTCTAGTTTCTCTCCTCAATTCCTCCTCCAACTGGGTGGGATTGCACTCGCCTGGTTCCATTCTTATCTATCCAGTCATAGCCAGAGAATCCAGTTATGGCTCCTCTTCTTGCTCCCACACCGTTACCTTTGGAGCCCCCAAGGATCTATTCTTGGCCCCTTCCTATTTCTTATCTACATGCTGCCCCTTGGCGACATCATCTGAAAACACCGCGTCCATTTCCACATTTACATTGACAACACCCTCTCTGAGCCCTCCACTGTCATAAAATTGTCACACTGCTTGTCAGACATATTTTTTAATTATTCACAGAATGTGGGCAAGGCCAGCATTTATTACCCATTCCTAATTGCCCTAGAGAAGGCGGTGGTGAGTAACTAAGTGGCTTGCTGGGCCATTTCAGAGCACAGTCATGAGTCAACCTCATTGCTGAGGAGCTGGAATCAAATATAGGCCAGACCAGACAGATTTTCTTCCCTAAAGGACATCAGTAAACCAGATGGGTTTTTACAATAATCCAATGATTTCATGGTCACCATTACTGATACTAGCTTTTTATTCCAGAATTTTTTAATTAACTGAATTTAAATTGCCAAGCTGCTGTGGTGGGATTTGAACTTACATCTCTGGATCATTAGTCCAGCTCTCTGGATTACTAATCCAGTAACGTAACCACTGTGCTACCATAACCATACAGAATGAGCAGAAATTTCCTCTAAATATTGGGAGGACCAAAGCCATTGTCTGTGTTCCCCAGCCATCGACTCCATCCCTCTCCCTGGCAACGGTCTGAGGCTGAACCAGACTGTTCATAACCTTGGTGTCATATTTGATGAGCTTCCGTCCACATATCCCTGGCATCACTAAGACTGCCTATTTCCACCTCTGTAATATCGCCTGACTCCGCCCTGCCTTAGCTCACCTGCTGCTGAAACCCTAATCCATGCCTTTGTTACCTCGAGACGTGACTATTCCAACCCACTCATGGGCAGTCTCCCATCTTTCACCCTTCGCAAATGTCACCCAAAACATCGGCTTGCTTGTGTCCCTAACTCGCACCTAGTCCTGTTCACCCATCAGCCCTGCACTCGCTGACCTACATTTGCTCACGGTTAAGTAACGCCTCAGTTTTAAAATTCTCATCCTTGCTTCCAAATTCCTCCATGGCCTTGTCCCTCCCCACCTCCTATTTCTGTAACCTCCTCCAGCCCTGCAACCCGCTGAGATATCTGCGCTCTTCCAATTCGGGCCTCTTGAGCATCCTCGATTTTAATCGCTCCACCATTGGTGGTCGTGCTTTCGGCTGCCTAGGCCCTAAGCTCTGTAAAGCCCATCCATAAACCTATCCGCCTCTCTACCTCTCTTTCCTCCTTTAAAATGCGCCTTTAAAACCTACCTCTTTAACCAAGCTTTTGGTCATCTGCCCTAATTTCTCCTTATGTGGCTCGGTGTCAAATCTTTTTTGATAGCGCTCCGGTGAAGCACCTTGGTGCATTTTACTAATGTTAAAGGTGCTATATAAATACAGGTTGTTGTTGCTATTGAATCAGAAGGCTTGAGCCCCACTCCAGAAACTTGAGCACGTAATTTAGGCTGACACTGAGGGACTGCTGCAGTGATCGTGGTGCTGTCTTTTGGATGAGACATTAAAGCGAGACCATCCGCCATCTCGGGTCGATGTAAAACATCCCATGGCACTATTCAAAGAAGAGCAGGGGAGTTCTCCCCGGTGTAATGGCTAAGATTTATCCCTCAACTAACACCACCAAAAACAGATTATCCAGCCATTTATCTTATTGCTGTTTGTGAGACCTTGCTGTGCACAAATTAGCGGTCACGTTTCCCTACGTTACAACAGTGACTACACTTCAAAGTGTTCAGTTGGTTGTGAAGCACTTTGGGACATAATGAAGTCATGAAAGGTGTTCTATAAATGCAAGTTCTTTCGATTTATTTTTCTTTTACAAAGGATCAGTGGTGATTGTGTAATTATGTGTTACGTGTCAGTAGCTTCAATGCATTCACTTCGACAACTGTGGATCCTTACTTTATTTCATCACATACTGCAATTGGATAACCATATTCTGGCTCTGCAAGAAAGATATTTATTTCCCTATGGAATTTATAGAATGTGATGGGAATTATTCGGGGGAATTTGAAGTCCGAGTTGGGGAGCTGCAGTGGCGGATCCAATCCATTTTAACAACTTATCTTTTGGAATTTAGTGGCCAGGGTAATATACTCTTATATATAACATTATAGCTTGTGGATATTGCACCTTTGACATTGGACTCGACCAGCTCTGTTGGGCGGGCCACATGGTTCGCATGCCCAACACGAGACTCCCAAAGCAAGCGCTCTACTCGGAACACCTACACGGCAAGCGATCCCCAGGTGGGCAGAGGAACGTTTCAAGGACACCCTCAAAGCCTCCTTGACAAAGTGCAACATCCCCACCAGCACCTGGGATTCCCTGGCCCAAGACCGCCCAAAGTGGAGGAAGAGCATCCGGGAGGGTGTTGAGCACCTCGAGTCTCGTTGCCGAGATCAGGCAGCGGAACGAGCGTGCGGCAAACCAGACTCCCCACCCACCCTTTCCTTCGTCCACTGTCTGCCCCACCTGTGACAGAGGCTGTAATTCCCGTATTGGACTGTACAGTCACCTGAGAACTCACTTTTAGAGTGGAAGCAAGTCTTCCTCGATTTCGAGGGACTGCCTATGATAATGATGATGGTGTATCACAGCGCCACCTAAAGGAATAACCGGTACTGCAGGTACTTGCAATCAATTTTCATTGAAACATGTGCCCCGCATAAAAAATGTAAAATATGATGGTCCGTAATTTGCGATCAGCAGCGAAGCAAAGGCGTTTGCCACTGGCCCTGAAGTAAGCTTCCCACAAAGATCTCGCTCTCTCTGTGACGTGAGAAGTTCGGGTTTTCCGACGCGTAATTGAAATCAACACAAGTTAATGGGGATTCCCAGCGAAAAGCTGCTGTGACGTCAACACGCCGTCTAAGCAGCCAATCAAAACACAGAATTCTCACAGACAACGAACCAGGAAGTCGGTAAGCGCCTTTGATTCTAACATTTTTAGAAGATTGGGACTGTCACATGGGGAAACGGCAAACCTGAAGTAAAGATGAACAAACTTTTTTAAAAGCGCAGCCTGTGGAGGAGCAGTGAATGACAAACCACATCTTCAGGATTTCCATGTTGGGCTGCGCATGTGCCAAACCATGAAGTTTCAAAGGCGAACGCTGCCAGTTCACCGTCATCAGGATCACAAATTCTGCACCGATAAGATTGCTTGATTTATAATCACACGGTTGGTTTAAATGAGGAAGAACCTCCAGACCATTTAATCTAATCTTTCTAGAATACCAATTCTCCCATCACAACATCCGGTTATTTCTTAAATGGGGCACTTCATAGCGACCTATTCCAGCTATTGATCACATCCTGTACAACCAGCTACTTCCTGACATTTGTCCTTTACAACATCACACCAGTGCTCCCCTGTTTTGCTGCCTTGGCATATCTGAGTGTTTTGGGTTTATATCCCATTATATGTATATCACTGAAGCATTCATTTTCAATTGGGAATTCTGTTCATTATGAACTAAAGGTGGCCTTAGGTGTGTTGGGTCCTCTAAAACTTTTTTTTTTGCAGTAAACTGTGGTGCCACTGGCATTAGAGCGTTCAAAATATTGAAGCATGCAGAGTTACTGATGGTCATTGGATCAGTTTCCCACTGTAATTCGCTAAATTCGTGTGCTCCTCTTTGACCCACAAAAAACATTTCGAAAACATACCTGTGAAAGTTTCGGTATGGTCTCCAGCAGTCTGCTCAACAACAACTTATATTTGTAGAGCATAGAAACATAGAAACATAGAAACATAGAAAATAGGTGCAGGAGTAGGCCATTCGGCCCTTCTAGCCTGCACCGCCATTCAATGAGTTCATGGCTGAACATGCAACTTCAGTACCCCATTCCTGCTTTCTCACCATACCCCTTGATCCCCCTAGTAGTAAGGACTCCATCTAACTCCTTTTTGAATATATTTAGTGAATTGGCCTCAACAACTTTCTGTGGTGGAGAATTCCACAGGTTCACCACTCTCTGGGTGAAGAAATTCCTCCTCATCTCGGTCCTAAATGGCTTTCCCCTTATCCTTAGACTGTGTCCCCTGGTTCTGGACTTCCCCAACATTGGGAACATTCTTCCTGCATCTAACCTGTCTAACCCCGTCAGAATTTTTAAACGTTTCTATGAGGTCCCCTCTCATTCTTCTGAACTCCAGTGAATACAAGCCCAGTTGATCCAGTCTTTCTTGATAGGTCAGTCCCGCCATCCCGGCAATCAGTTTGGTGAACCTTCGCTGCACTCCCTCAATAGCAAGAATGTCCTTCCTCAGGTTAGGAGACCAAAACTGTACACAATACTCCAGGTGTGGCCTCACCAATGCCCTGTACAACTGTAGCAACACCTCCCTGCCCCTGTACTCAAATCCCCTCGCTATGAAGGCCAACATGCCATTTGCTTTCTTAACCGCCTGCTGTACCTGCATGCCAACCTTCAATGACTGATGTACCATGACACCCAGGTCTCGTTGCACCTCCCCTTTTCCTAATCTGTCACCATTCAGATAATAGTCTGTCTCTCTGTTTTTACCACCAAAGTGGATAACCTCACATTTATCCACATTATACTTCATCTGCCATGCATTTGCCCACTCACCTAACCTATCCAAGTCACTCTGCAGCCTCATAGCATCCTCCTCGCAGCTCTCACTGCCACCCAACTTAATGTCATCCGCAAATTTGGAGATATTACATTTAATCCCCTCGTCTAAATCATTAATATACAGTGTAAACAGCTGGGGCCCCAGCACAGAACCTTGCGGTACCCCACTAGTCACTGCCTGCCATTCTGAAAAGTCCCCATTTACTCCTACTCTTTGCTTCCTATCTGACAACCAGTTCTCAATCCATGTCAGCACACTACCCCCAATCCCATGTGCTTTAACTTTGCACATTAATCTCTTGTGTGGGACCTTGTCGAAAGCCTTCTGAAAGTCCAAATATACCACATCAACTGGTTCTCCCTTGTCCACTCTACTGGAAACATCCTCAAAAAATTCCAGAAGATTTGTCAAGCATGATTTCCCTTTCACAAATCCATGCTGACTTGGACCTATCATATCACCTCTTTCCAAATGCACTGCTATGACATCCTTAATAATTGATTCCATCATTTTACCTACTACCGATGTCAGGCTGACCGGTCTATAATTCCCTGTTATCTCTCTCCCTCCTTTTTTAAAAAGTGGGGTTACATTGGCTACCCTCCACTCCATAGGAACTGATCCAGAGTCAATGGAATGTTGGAAAATGACTGTCAATGCATCAACTATTTCCAAGGCCACCTCCTTAAGTACTCTGGGATGCAGTCCATCAGGCCCTGGGGATTTATCGGCTTTCAATCCCATCAATTTCCCCAACACAATTTCCTGACTAATAAGGATTTCCCTCAGTTCCTCCTCCTTACTAGACCCTCCAACCCCTTTTATGTCCGGAAGGTTGTTTGTGTCCTCCTCAGTGAATACCGAACCAAAGTACTTGTTCAATTGGTCCGCCATTTCTTTGTTCCCCGTTATGACTTCCCCTGATTCTGACTGCAAGGGACCATAGCAAAATATCCCTAGATGCTTAACAAGAGCAGTAGCGACAAAAACATTTTTGACACAGAAGGAGCTGTCAGGACAGATGACCAGAAGCTTGGTCATGGAGGTAAGTTTTTAAGGAGAATCTTAAAGGAGGATAGAGAGTCAGAGAGGTTGAGGGAGGGAATTCCAGAGCTTGGGGCCAAGGCAGCGGAAAGCACGGCCGCCAATGGTGGAGCGATTTTTTTTTTTTAAACGGGATGTGCCAGACAGCCAGAATTGGAATAGCGGAGGGGGTCTTGAAGTCTTGTAGGGCTGGAAGAGGCTACAGAGATCAACACCAACATGTATACTCCGTCCCTTGGTATTTCAAAATTGTATCAGAGGCCTATTGACACCAGCGGACCCCCATTAGCATCGGCTAAAGAGGCACCCGTCTGTTTCTGGCAGGGGCCTGGGCTGTCCATTTTGAATGGTAACAGCTGGAACAGCAATGAGAAAGTGCTCATAAGTGCTGCACTGTGATTTTTTTTATCACAGTATCGCCCCATTGCAGCCCAGCAGTGATAATCAAAATCGCCCCCAATATTCTGCCTAGCAACTATGGGCCAGTAAAATTATTACAGCTCTGAATATCCACCCCATTTTCATTATTGAAGATTGAATGAATTGATTCTTTTACTCACTTTCATTGCATACGAGTAAAAATGTCCAAAGGTCTGGAAAAGTTTACAGGAAACGGTGATCTTGACTTTTATTGCCGGGTGAAAAATGGGTGATAGCAAATCAGCAGCACGTTTTGCAGCTCGCCCAGTTTTCTAAGGAGAGACATCCTGGAATAAATGCCAGCCTAGATTATGTGCTCAAATTTCTGGAGTGCGTTCGAACCCACAGCCTTCTGACTCAGGCGCGACTGATACTTACTGTGGAGCAGAATGTATGGCTGAGGTGGGGAAATCCATTGTGCTGCGTCTGCCTGACTGGACCGTACAATAAAGGACATTTTACCTTTGTGCTCAGGATGTGGGCAATGCTAGCAAGAGCACTTTCATTACCATCCCTAGTTGTCTTAAGAAGGAGGTGGTGGGCCACCTTCTTAAATACATCTGAGTGACTTGAGCGGCCATTTCAGAGAGCATTAAGCATCAACCACTAACGTGGGACTGGAATCATGGGTAGGCCAGACCAGGTAGGGGTGGCAGGATACTTTGCCTGAAAGACACTAGTGAACCACTGCCTGAAAGACATTTTTACACCACGGTTACAGCTTTCGTGGTCATTTACTTTCTGGTGCCATTCCACAAATTAACCAGGTTTAATTAATTCAAGTCACAACGTGCCTTGGTGGGGCTTGAACCTGGTGTTGCTATTTCAGTACCATAACCATTATATTACTGTACCCAAGATCATTTCTAACTGACTGGACAATATCGTATACTGCATAGAAACACAGAAACATAGAAAATAGGTGCAGGAGTTGGCCATTCGGCCCTTCGAGCCTGCACCACCATTCAATAAGATCATGGCTGATCATTCACCTCTGTACCCCTTTCCTGCTTTCTCTCCATACCCCTTGATCCCTTTAACTGTAAGGGCCATATCTAACTCCCTCTTGAATATATCTAATGAACTGGCATCAACAACTCTCTGCGGAAGAGAATTCCACAGGTTCACCACTCTCTGAGTGAAGAAGTTTCTCCTCATCTCGGTCCTAAATGGCTTACCCCTTATCCTTAGACTGTGTCCCCTGGTTCTGGACTCCCCCAACATCGGGAACATTCTTCCTGCATCTAACCTGTCTAGTCCCGTCAGAATTTTATATGTTTCTATGAGATCCCCTCTCATCCTTCTAAACTCCAGTGAATACAGGCTCAGTCGATCCAGTCTCTCCTCATATGTTAGTCCTGCCATCCCGGGAATCAGTCTGGTGAACCTTCACTGCACTCCCTCAATAGCAAGAACGTCCTTCCTCAGATTAGGAGATCAAAACTGAACACAATATTCCAGGTGAGGCCTCACCAAGGCCCTGTACAGCTGCAGCAAGATCTCCCTGCTCCTATACTCAAATCCTCTAGCTATGAAGGGCAACATGCCATTTGCCTTCTTCACCGCCTGCTGCACCTACATGCCAACTTTCAATGACTGATGTACCATGACACCCAGGTCTCGTTGCACCATCCCGTTTCCTAATCTGCCTCTATTCAGATAATATTCTGCCTTCATGTTTTTACCACCAAAGTGGATAACCTCACATTTATCCACATTATACTGCATTTGCCCACTCACCTAACCTGTCCAAGTCACCCAGCAGCCACCCATTTATTCCGACTCTCTGCTTCCTGTCTGCCAACCAGTTCTCTATCCATGTCAATACATTACCCCCAATACCATGTGCTTTAATTTTGCACACCAATCTCTTGTGTGGGACCGTGTCAAAAGCTTTTGAAAGTCCAAATACACCACATCCACTGGTTTTCCCTTGTCCACTCTACAAGTTACATCCTCAAAAAATTCTAGAAGATTTGTCAAGCATGATTTCCCTTTCATAAATCCATGCTGACTTGGACCAATCCTGTCACTGCTTTCCAAATGCGCTGCTATTTCATCTTTAATAATTGATTCCAACATTTTCCCCACTAATGATGTCAGGCTAACCAATCTATAATTCCCCATTTTCTCTCTCCCTCCTTTTTTAAAAAGTGGGGTTACATTAGCTACCCTCCAGTCCATGGGAACTGATCCAAAGTCAATAGACTGTTGGAAAATGATCACCAATGCAACCACAATTTCTAGGGCCACTTCCTTAAGTACTCTGGGATGCACACTATCAGGGCCTGGGGATTTATCCGCCTTCAATCCCATCAATTTCCCTAACACAATTTCCTGACTAATCAGGATTTCCTTCAGTTCCTCCTTCTCGCTAGACCCTCGGTCCCCTAGACATTATTTGTATCTTCCTTAGTGTGAAGACAGAACCAAAGTATTTGTTCAATTGGTCTGCCATTTCTTTGTTCCCCATTATAAATTCACCTGATTCTGACTGCAAGGGACCTACGTTTGTCTTCACTAATCTTTTCCTCTTCACATATCTATAGAAGCTTTTGCATGCTTGACAGGGCTTAAGAAACCCAATGAAAAATCCTTAAAACAAGGGTGGATATTACAGAAAATGTTGGTATGTTCTTGTTTCTTTCAGGGTTCTTTGTAATCCAGGAATGGTGAAAATGGACTAGAATTGTTCAGGTCTTAAAACAAAAATATTGCAGGAGCAGTCACCCATTATTGATAAATTTCTATCTTACAGTCTATAGGGGGTTTGGCCGTTCAGCCCCCCACCCCCCGTGCTTGGCCAAACCATCCCTCTCCCCCAACCCACAATCAGCCCCTCTGTGCTCTGTCAACACCCCTCCCCCCCCCGGCAATAATACCAGGGATGAGGGGCTCCAGCTTTGGAGAAAGGTGGGGTTGTTCTCCTTAGAGCAGAGAGGGTTGAGGGGAGATTTAATAGAGGTATTCAAAATCATTAATGGTTTGATTGAGTAAACTATAAACAAGTATGTGATTTAGAAACACATACTTTTCTATTACCATGCTCTTTACATTTTCCTATAACTCCCCAATCTCGAACAACCTTGGATGCTTACCCGAGATGAACATTCTTTACATGGAGTGTCCTGCGTGCTCCAGTGTTGGGAAACTGTGAGCAGACTCACCTGCCTACATTGAATGTTTAAATAAAGCTCCTGTCCCCAGATCCCCAGAAATTGTGCACATGGGATATAAAGCAGCTTCAGCAGCACCTCCTAAATCCACCATCTCCACCACCCAGAAGGACAATGGCAGCAGGTACAAGGGAACATCATCCCTTCCAAGTCACACATCATCCTGACTTAGACATGTATCGCTGTTCCTTCATCGTCACTGGATCAAATTCCCGGAACTCCCTCCCTAACAGCACTGTGGGGGTAACTTCACCAGACGGACTGCAGCGGTTCAAGATGGCGGCTCACCACCACCTTCTCAAGGGGCAACTAGGGGCGGGCAATAAATGCCGGCCTTGCCAGCGATGTCCACATCCCAAAAATGAATAATAATTTTTAAAAGATGAAAATCAGCTCTAGTTGACATTTAGATAAAGTAACATTTATAAGTGTTCATATTATATAATTACAATGTGGCTTTTGAACCCTAAAATATCAATACTTCTTTGTTTATTATATTATTTAAATGTGAGCTTTATTGAGTGCTCATTTTTTTTAAACTTCTATTTACAGACACCATTTCCGTTAAAAGGTAGCATCGGTCCAAGTGGTACCCCCGGGTACCTTGGTGTCCCAGGACCCTTGGGGACCCCTGGACCCCCTGGGTTTGGACCTCCTGGTACACGAGGACCCAAAGGAAACCGTGGAGTACTTGGATTTCGGGGAGTTGATGGCGTTCCAGGTTTGTATGACAGCTTGGAGTTGTAGTGAGGTTTAAAAGTTTGTGCCTACTAAAAAATACCCGCAGCCTCTCGCTCCACGTACTTCCCTGTCGGAATCATTGACTGACCTGCTGAGTAGATTGAGCTAAAGTGTAGAGTGGTGGGTAGCACTCGTAAGATCGTAGACCTGTTTGTAATTGTTTCAAACCACCATATGTTACACAATACGTTTGATGAATATTTATGACTATCCTCCAAATCATTTGCGTGACAGGGCTAGAAACTTAAAATGGCTAAATGACAAATTAAAATAAAAAGGACAATTTTCCTGACCTTTCTCTGGGTGCAAAGGGCCAGGAAAAAGCGAGCATAGACCATTGACACTGTGTCCCTTCCCCCTTGACACAGGCGCTGGCTTTCCGGGCCATCACGGCTGGGTCCAAGCTCAGATTTACTTTGGCAGGAGGAAGGAGTAGGCAATACGGCCCCTGCAGCAGAGCAGGTCCGAGGGGCCGTATGGCCTACTCCTGCTCCTATTTCTTATGTTCTAGGAGGCAGGCCTGCACTAGGGTGCCCCTCAGGCCATGTTAATAGCCAGAACAGGAAATAGTGCACTTCAGATGCACCAACTCCTGTCCAGAGCCAGGGTAGAGGGGCAGCAGGAAATTCAACACCATAATGTTGTGGAGCCTTAATTGCCGTTTGCTTTGTTTAATTTTTGTGCTTGTCGAGGTAAAGGATCTCTGTGCTGGAAAACGGAACACATTTCCATTTTGGGCCAACAGAATGAATATCAAGTACGTGCTCGTACGAGTCTGTAATTTTACAAATGTCACTTTTCCACTGTGGAGGACTCAGTGAGTGTGTGACCAAGCCATGCAGATGAAGCAGGTACCAGGTTTGATCCCTGCTTGTGCTGAATTTAGCTGACTGTAGCTGAGATAGTATGGAGGTGTTGCAAATGGCCTCATCGACCCTGGACTAGGAAGGTACACAATCAGCTGCTCCTGACTACGATCCAGTGAACGTTGCTGGAAAGTGCATGCATGTGGATATCAAGTGAGAGCAAGCTTGTCCTCCGCTGTGATAACCAACAGTTGATAGCCATTTGACAATCATTGTCTTGAATCACCCTTGAATAATGCCCGCCTGGGCTAGATACCCAAAGGTTATCAATGCACATGGAGCTGTCTCCTATTGTAAATAACTGTCTCCTGGAGAGGAAAGGAGAACATTGGAATAGAAGGAACCTGAAGTTTCCATAGCTCAGCATAGCTATGGAATCTTTCAACAGTAAACTTAACTCTTTGTAAGCATCTGTCTTACTCAGTGATGCTTCACTGAGATCTGACAAAGAAATCCACGGGCTCAGCTATAATTGTTGTGAGGGTGCCAAACTCCTCTATTTGCTCCCGAGTGCTCTGGAGCTGTTAAGCTATGCACCACCTGTGGTTAAGAAGGCAGTGGATGAGCTGCTCCTGAACCTCTATCAGTGTAGTCCGAGCCTGGCTTTAGGAGGCAAGCAAGGCAAGGCCAGTGGAGATATTTCCTCTGGTCTTTTTACTTAATCCTGTTTGCTCCACTGTAGTGTAGCCCAGATAAACAACTGGAGAGGATGGGGATTGTACCTCTGGTCCTGCTGACCGTTATGCTGTTGAGATGCTATGAAATGGATTTCTGGATTTGGTGCAAGATGTTCCTCTCTAGCTCCGTCCACACTGTTGCTGAAGTCATGCGCTGATGGTCTCTGCTCTAGGTGCAAAAGGAGAGACGAGCAGTGGTATCGCAACCCCAGGACCCCCAGGGCTTCGTGGCGAAATGGGAGTGCGAGGACAGTCAGGATTCCAAGGTAAGTACAGATCCTTGCATTCGGATAAAACCAGGAATAAGTGAATGTTACACTTCGGAGAAACCCAAGCTAATTACCATAAAAATTATTGCATAGAGTGGGTCATTCAGCCCATAGCTAGTTACTGTTTGCCACATTATTCACCTTATTATAAGAAGCCACTCTGTGGCATTAGTCTTCATTTTTTTTTCAAAAGTTTCTTCAGATTTTCTGCTGCTCTCCTGCAGACAGTAGTCTACGATATCTGGTGCTGTCCCGTTGGTTTCCCAAGGCTAGACATGACCGGAAATGTGTGCAGTGATGCATCTGACGCATTACTCCCCTTCCCCCAGTTTTTTAGGAGGGCAATCCTATCTGTCAAATGCACCTGTCTATAGAAACATAGAAAATAGGGGCAGGAGCAGGCCATTCGGCCCTTCGAGCCTGCACCGCCATTCAATGAGTTCATGGCTGAACATGCAACTTCAGTACCCCATTCCTGCTTTCTCGCCATACCCCTTGATCCCCCGAGTAGTAAGGACTACATCTAACTCCTTTTTGAATATATTTAGTGAATTGGCCTCAACAACTTTCTGTGGTAGAGAATTCCACAGGTTCACCACTCTCTGGGTGAAGAAGTTTCTCCTCATCTCGGTCCTAAATGGCTTCCCCCTTATCCTTAGACTGTGACCCCTGGTTCTAGACTTCCCCAACATTGGGACCATTCTTCCTGCATCTAACCTGTCTAAACCCATCAGAATTTTAAACGTTTCTATGAGATTCCCCTCTCATTCTTCTGAACTCCAGTGAATACAAGCCCAGTTGATCCAGTCTTTTTTGATATGTCAGTCCCGCCATCCCGGGAATCAGTCTGGTGAACCTTCGCTGCACTCCATCAATAGCAAGAATGTCCTTCCTCAAGTTAGGAGACCAAAACTGTATACAATACTCCAGGTGTGGCCTCACCAAGGCCCTGTACAACTGTAGCAACACCTCCCTGCCCCTGTACTCAAATCCCCTCGCTTTGAAGGCCAACATGCCATTTGCTTTCTTAACCGCCTGCTATACCTGCATGCCAACCTTCAATGACTGATGTACCATGACACCCAGGTCTCGTTGCACCTCCCCTTTTCCTAATCTGTCACCATTCAGATAATAGTCTGTCTCTCTGTTTTTACCACCAAAGTGGATAACCTCACATTTATCCACATTATACTTCATCTGCCATGCATTTGCCCACTCACCTAACCTATCCAAGTCGCTCTGCAGCCTCATAGCATCCTCCTCGCAGCTCACACTGCCACCCAACTTAGTGTCATCCATAGGTGGGTGTGCTGAATGCCGCTCAAAGGATCATGAGGGAAATATAGCCTCCACTGTGTTTATCATTTGCATTGTTCCAACGCTGGGGCTGCCTGTTAGGCCTCGGCATCCAGTATTCGGGTAGTCAGAGAGGCCCCCAGGCCAAATTCAGAATAGGGGCCCATGCAAACGCTTTCAGAGCACTATCATTAACAGGCACCACCAAGAAAAAGATTCCAAAGTTGAAAAGAAAAGGATTCTGCACAGGCAGCACCCTGCCGTCTCTTTCTCTAGGGTGCACTTTAGTCTGAAAGCATACACTATAATTGGCCATAACTAGATGAACAAGACAGGGCACAGGACTATTCTCTCTCTCATTGTTTCCTCTTTTACTCCATTGTCTTTTGTGAACACTTGCCAATTGCTTGACACTTTCAAAAGCATGGCTGAGAATACAAAATCGTTGTACGACAAGCAGACAGTATAATTCCATCTGTGGTATCATATGCTGGAACTGCACTGTGCACTCCAGTGATTGAGATTTGTATTATTTGAGTAAGAAACGACACACTATAAAACTCATCTGTTTCCACTGAGAATAGCACTCTCAATTCTGAGTCAGAAGTTTGTGTGCTCAAGTCACAATCCAAGACTTGAGCTCACAATCTAAGCTGACCAGCTTGTGCAATATTAAGAGAGTACT
The DNA here is from genome assembly GCF_044704955.1 of Pristiophorus japonicus. Classification (NCBI taxonomy): domain Eukaryota; kingdom Metazoa; phylum Chordata; class Chondrichthyes; family Pristiophoridae; genus Pristiophorus; species Pristiophorus japonicus. The sequence goes on along the minus strand of NC_091982.1, from coordinate 256,639,476 downwards.
ATGTTGTCAGAGAACGGAAAAACATAAGAATTAGGAGCAGGAGTAGGCCATACTGCCCCTCGAGCGTGCTCCGCCATTCAATAAGATCATGGCTGAATTTTGAACTCAACTCCGTTTTCCCGCCCGATCTCCATATCCCTTGATTCCACTAGATTCCAAAAATCTATCGATCTCAGCCTTGAATGTACTCAATGTTTCAGCATCCACAGCCCTCTGGGGTAGAGAATTCCAAAGATTCATAACCCTCTGAGTGAAGAAATTCCTCCTCATTTCAGTCTTAAACGGCCGACCTTTATCCTGAGACGATACCCCTTGGTTCTGGACTCTCCAGCCAGAGGTGAAGACATTTCTTTAATTCTTCCTTTCTTTGGCCAAGTTGTTAATAGAAAACATTACACTTTCACCTATGTCCATGGATCACTTTACTGAAGCTTCTTCATACGGCAGTATCTACAGATCTTATCAGTAGATACTGCCTTTCAGATCCAAAACATCCCAACCCCCCCCCCCCTCAAATAGTTGAACAATAAGGACAACACTCGGCTCTTGAGGTAAGCTTTTCTTAAGCAATAGTGAGACAACTGCTTAAAAACAAGAGGAATGGGTGCTTGTCCTTTTCACCCGTATGCAAACCAAATACAAATGAGTCTGTCAGAGGAAGCAAGTACAAAACTTCAGATTAATTGTGCATCTAATGGGGTCCGCGCTGCATGGTGGGGAAGGCTGATTAGTAAATTGGTCCATCTCAATAATTTTGAACATCTGCAGTGCTGAGATGTATATTGAGGCCTTTCGCTACTCAGCAGTGCTGTCTTATTTATGCTGAAATGTGTATTGGAGGCTTTCAGTGTTCAGCAGCACCGAAGTGTTAAGGTGGGTTGAAATGAAAAATGTTAATGTTGTGCTTGCAGGTAATCCGGGAGTTCCAGGCAAACAGGGCTCAGCAGGCACTCGAGGAGAGAAAGGAGAGACTGGGGCATCGGAGAAAGGACCCCCAGGTCCTCCAGGTCTTAAAGGTACAAAACGCTTCTTCATCTGGCTTCTTGTACTTTTCTCAACTCACCTTTGTGTGACCCACAGTTAGGGCCAACCAGTAAAAGAGGTGAAAGAGAATTCAGTAGAAGGTCTTGTTAGGGTTTGGGTAATGCAATAATCTGCTGTCCATTGCAATATTCAACTTCAAATTTTGGAATGCTGAAGATTAGAATCTAAAAGCATTTATTCTCAACTGCTTTTCAATTCCAACCACTAACAATATTGGAATTAGGATCCAGTTTTCATTGAGGCAGTTTTCTACGTTACCTTAATGCTAGTCATGGCCTAGGTCTAAGCAGATAAAAGTTTTTTTCTCCACAGCAAAATAACACCGAGTTAAAAAATATAACTAATGAAAGCTCTGAGGGTCACCAGCTTCAGAGCAGAAATGTGTAACATTATTCTAGTTCCAGTATATGGGGCTAGCTATCTGCTACAAGGTGTGCCACTTTCTTGCAGTTCAGATGTCACACATTAAGAATGTAAGAACATAAGAATTAGGAGCAGGAGTAGGCCATACGGCCCCTCGAGCCTGCTCCACCATTCAATAAGATCGTGGCTGATCTTTGACCTCAGCTCCACTTTCCCGTCTGATCCCCATATCCCTTATTCCCGTAGAGTCCAAAAATCTATCTATCTCAGCCTTGAATATACTCAACGACTGAGCTTCCACAGCCATTTGGAGAAGGAAATTCCAAAGATTTACAAACCTCTGAGTGAAGAAGTTCCTCCTTAGTTCAGTCTTAAATGGCCGACCCCTTATCCTGAAATTATGCCTCCTAGTTCTAGATTTATCAGCTAGGGGAAGCAATCTCTTAGCATCTATCCTATCAATCCCCCTCAGAATCTTATATGTTTCAATGATATCACCTCACATTCTTCTAAACTCCAGAGCATATAGGCCCAATCTACCCAATCTCTCCTCATAGGGCAACGCTCTCAGCCCAGGAATCAATCCTAAGGATTAAAATGAATTCCAACTCCTGTTATTGTACTGGACTGCATTAAGTAGGGACAGTGTGATGGCACTAAGGATTATTAGGATGTATATTCACACAACAATTCCACACATTGACTATGCCACAAAAAGGGAAGTACTGAAAGGAGGTAGAATCTGTGGGATTCGATAGATGGCATTGGCAGATGTCTCATTGCAGGTCTGCAGCCAATGCTCCCAGCTGGGAAGGTGTGTACTTCAAGGGGACAAACGGAGAAAATAAGTTGCACAACTCTTTAGTGGATTAGTAGCTTTGTATTTAGTCTTATTCTTAAGTAAAAAGATATGTCTAAAAGTATGATGCATGATTGATTGCTGCTCCAGAACATTACATATAATCCAAATGGTTTTTATTATCTTGAACAAATATGAATGATTTCCTCACCCCCCCCCATCGCCTCCCCCAACCAGAATATCTATCAAACTATATAGGGCCCAAATTTCCCCAGGAGTTGCTCCGTTTTTTTTGGAGCAACTTGGTTTTTCTGGAGTATCTTTTTAGTTGCAATTCTGGCCATTTAATTTGCACCAGTGTAAGTGAGTTAGTTAGGTTTTTTTTTTAGTTTTGTTTTATTTTCAAAAGGGAGCATTCCCAGCCACTTGTGCCTGTTTCGGCTATTAAAGCGAGTTTGGCCAACAAATAGATGTTCCAAACTAACATAGGCCAGAGTAAGCGTCCACTTTTGTACATTCTGAAAAACCTTGCGGACACTTTAGAAATCAGGCACAGGTAACCAGAGATAGGGAGGCGGGGGGGAGGGAAGTTAGAGGGAAGTTATAGGATTTTCCAAAGCATTAAACACTTCACTTTTAAAAATAAAGAACCATCATCAATAATAAATGATAAATAAATCAATAAATCAATCAATAAATAAATAAATAAAAATGTAAAAAAATTTAAAAATCTATCAATAAATCAATAAATAAAAAATTTAAAGTTCCTACCTCACCTACTGCAGCATATTTGGCCATCGTGTAAAATGTTGATACTACTTGAGATACATAGACATCAAAGGGGTAAGTTCTGGCAGGGCTGCTAATCCAAGAACAAAGGGTCTTGCCTCCTGAAAAGAGTGCGAGGTATATATGTCGTATATGCATGCTCAAAGTAATTAAGTTTATGTACTGGAGTATATTATATAGACTGCCAACTTTATTTCCTTAGCACTGCAAACAAAGTGCCTAAATCTCCCTGTGCACACGCTCCATACTGCCGTTTTGCCATAGGAACTGTTCAGGGAGCGCAGGAAGGCAGCGGACGGCCTGTGCGGCAGGCCACTTGGCCCAGGATAGGGGCTGCGAACATCACATCGTCCCTTCGGCCAGGGATAGGGTCGCCCGGAGACAGGACACGCTGGGAGGGCCAGGAGCTACTGCGCACGCGCGCAGACTCCACTGCGCAGGCGCGCAGCTGCCGGCATTCTTTTCGGCGCAGGGCTGTAGCTCCGCCCACCACGCATTCCGATGCGCTGCGCCACAGGCCTGGAACCAACGGGGAGAATATGGAGGAAAGAAACCGGCGCCGTTTCTGTACTACAAAGTCCACGCACCACACAGAGGCGCGCCGTTCTAGCAGAGGGGGCAAACTTGGGCCCATAATCCCTCAATTAATTATTACCATATACTTTACTGTTTTGTAGGTAACCCAGGGCATTCTGGATCATTGGGTCCTCCAGGACCTCCTGGAAGATCAGGAGCACCTGGAACACCTGGGCTGCCAGGAGCGACAGGCCCGAAGGTTAGTTTACCAGCAAGAATTTCAAATTCTCAATCATGAGTAGAATCGGTCCACGGCTTTACTTGTAAAAGTTTTAGGTAGCCCTGTAGAATTTTAGAAAAGTCATGGCATCATTATGATGTGTATTTCTGTGTTTGTGTATGGGAATGTCTGAATGGACATTCCCATACACAATAAACTAATATGGCAGGGGGATGGGAACCAATGCAGGGAGACAGAGGGAAACAAAATGGAGACAAAAGCAAAAGACAGAAAGGAGATGAGTAAGAGTAGAGGGCAGAGAAACCCAAGGCAAAAAACAAAAAGGGCCAATGTACAGCAAAATTCTAAAGGGTCAAAGTGTAATAAAAAGGCAAGCATGAAAGCTCGGTGCCTCAATGCAAGGAGTATTCAGAACCCAGGAGAGGGCTCTGAGCTAGTTAGAGTGGGTGAGAGTTCAGATGAACAGGACACCAAAAAAGAATGCAAAAGGCAGGAGGCAACAGAGCAGAGTAGCACTGGGGTAAGTGTAAACCACAAGGTGATAGGAAGGGACAATATGTATGAATATAAAGGGGCTGCAGGAGGGGTCAAAACTAAAAATCATGGTTTAAAAACTAGTATTAAAACACTCTACCTAAACGCACGCAGCATTTGAAATACAGTAAATGAGTTGACGGCACAAATCATTACAAATGGGTATGATTTGGTGGCCATTACAGAAACATGGTTGCAGGGTGGCCAAGACTGGGAATTAAACATACAGGGGTATCTGACAATTCGGAAAGATAGACAAGAAGGGAAAGGAGGTGGGTAGCTCTGTTAATAAAGGATGATATCAGGGCAGTTGTGAGAGATGATATTGGCTCTAATGAACAAAATGTTGAATAATTGTGGGTGGCGATTAGAGATAGTAAGGGGAAAAACTGGTGGGCGTAGTTTATAGGTCCCCAAATAATAACTTCACGGTGGGGCGGGCAATAATCAAGGGAATAATGGAGGCATGTGAAAAAGGAACGGCAGTAATCATGGGGGATTTTAATCTACATATCGATTGGTCAAATAAAATCACACGGGGTAGCCTTGAGGAGGAATTCAAAGAATGCATACGGGATTGTTTCTTAGAACAGTATGTTACAGAACCTACAAGGGAGCAAGCTATCTTAGATCTGGTCCTGTGTAATGAGACAGAAATAATAAACAATCTCCTAGTAAAAGATCCTCTCGGAATGAGTGATCACAATATGGTTGAATTTGTAATACAGATTGAGGGTGAGGAAGTAGTGTCTCAAACGAGCGTACTATGTTTAAACAAAGGGGACTACAGTGGGATGAGTGCAGAGTTGGCTAAAGTAGACTGGAAACACAGACTAAACAGTGGCACAATTGAGGAACAGTGGAGGAATTTTAAGGAGCTCTTTCATAGTGCGCAACAAAAATATATTCCAGTGAAAAAGAAGGGCAGTAAGAGAAGGGATAACCAGCCGTGGATAACCAAGGAAATAAAGGAGAGTATCAAATTAAAAACCAATGCGTATAAGGTGGCCAAGGTTAGTGGGAAACTAGAAGATTGGGAAAATTTTAAACGACAGCAAAGAATGACTAAGAAAGCAATAAAGAAAGGAAAGATAGATTACGAAAGTAAACTTGCGCAAAACATAAAAACGGATAGTAAAAGCTTTTACAGATCTATAAAACGGAAAAGAGTGACTAAAGTAAATGTTGGTCCCTTAGAAGATGAGAAGGGGGATTTAATAATGGGAAATGTGGAAATGGCTGAGACCTTAAACAATTATTTTGCTTCGGTCTTCACAGTGGAAGACACAAAAACCATGCCAAAAATTGCTGGTCACAGGAATGTGGGAAGGGAGGACCTTGAGATAATCACTATCACTAGGGGGGTAGTGCTGGACAGGCTAATGGGACTCAAGGTAGACAAGTCCCCTGGTCCTGATGAATTGCATCCCAGGGTATTAAAAGAGATGGCGGAAGTTATAGCAGATGCATTCGTTATAATCTACCAAAATTCTCTGGACTCTGGGGAGGTACCAGCGGATTGGAAATCAGCTAATGTAACGCCTCGGTTTAAAAAAGGGGGCAGACAAAAGGCAGGTAACTATAGGCCAGTTAGTTTAACATCTATAATGGGGAAAATGCTTGAGGCTATCATTAAGGAAGAAATAGCGGGTCATCTAGATAGGAATAGTGCAATCAAGCAGACGCAACATGGATTCATGAAGGGGAAATCATGTTTAACTAATTTACTGGAATTCTTTGAGGATATAACAAGCATGGTGGATAGAGGTGTACCAATGGATGTGGTGTATTTAGATTTCCAAAAGGCATTCGATAAGGTGCCACACAAAAGGTTACTGCAGAAGATAAAGGTACGTGGAGTCAGAGGAAATGTATTAGCATGGATCGAGAATTGGCTGGCTAGCAGAAAGCAGAGAGTCGGGATAAATGGGTCCTTTTCGGGTTGGAAATCGGTGGTTAGTGGTGTGCCACAGGGATCGGTGCTGGGACCACAACTGTTTACAATATACATAGATGACCTGGAAGAGGGGACAGAGTGTAGTGTAGCAAAATTTGCAGATGACACAAAGATTAGTGGGAAAGCGGGTTGTGTAGAGGACACAGAGAGGCTGCAAAGAGATTTAGATAGGTTAAGCAAATGGACTAAGGTTTGGCAGATGGAATACAATGTCGGAAAATGTGAGATCATCCACCTTGGAGAAAAAAAACAGTAAAAGGGAATATTATTTGAATGGGGAGAAATTACAACATGCTGCAGTGCAGAGGGACCGGGGGTCCTTGTGCATGAATCCCAAAAAGTTAGTTTGCAGGTGCAGCAGGTAATCAGGAAGGCGAATGGAATGTTGGCCTTCATTGCGAGAGGGATGGAGTAAAAAAGCAGGGAGGTCCTGCTGCAACTGTACAGGGTATTGGTGAGGCCGCACCTGGAGTACTGCGTGCAGTTTTGGTCACCTTACTTAAGGAAAGATATACTAGCTTTGGAGGGAGTACAGAGACAATTCACTAGGCTGATTCCGGAGATGAGAGGGTTACCTTATGATGATAGATTGAGTAGACTGGGTCTTTACTCGTTGGAGTTCAGAAGGATGAGGGGTGATCTTACAGAAACATTTAAAATAATGAAAGGGATAGACAAGATAGAGGCAGAGAGGTTGTTTCCACTGGTCGGGAAGACTAGAACTAGGGGGCACAGCCTCAAAATACGGGGGAGCCAATTTAAAACCGAGTTGAGAAGGAATTTCTTCTCCCAGAAAGTTGTGAATCTGTGGAATTCTCTGCCCAAGGAAGTAGTTGAGGCTAGCTCATTGAATGTATTCAAATCACAGATAGATAGATTTTTAACCAATAAGGGAATTAAGGGTTATGGGGAGCGGGCGGGTAAGTGGAGCTGAGTCCACGGCCAGATCAGCCATGATCTTGTTGAATGGCGGAGCAGGCTCGAGGAGCTAGATGGCCTACTCCTGTTCCTAATTCTTATGTTCTTATGTGGATGAATGAGGGCAGTCAAGCAGTTGGCAAAGGAGAGCATGCAATGGCAAATTCTTCTGGATTCCACAGCCAATCCAGTTATGTTGACTGGAGAATATTATAGAACAGCGCTGCAGCATAATACTGTAGTAGAATATTTTAATATACAGCATTTTATTTCAATACTGTACCTCTCTACACTATAACATAATAGTGCAGGATTTTGGTACTAGATTATCACATATTACGGCATTATAGTATTTAGTGTATTTTTAATGACCTATAGTATATGTACTTATCAGTCAGTCATCCAAGTAAGCATTGGTTGAAAAGATGTAGAACTAACTGAGACTTGAAGATCTTTTAAATATTGGAAGATAAAGTTTGTCAGAAGTATAGCCTTAAGGAGATGGTGTTAGACTGGCCTTGGACTATTTTTAGGTGCGAGGGGAAAGTTTTTTTGCTATTATTTAATTCTACCAATTAAACTTCTAAATTATATTTTAACAAATGTATAAATTAAGTCAAATTGTGGCCAGCGACGCCCACATCCCACAAACAATTTTTTTTTAAAAACCTGTATCTTTTTTTCAGGGTGACAGAGGTTATGGACAGTTAGGCAATCGTGGCCCACCAGGTCCTCCAGGAAATGTTGGACGACCAGGACCGATCGGTGATTCAGGTACCCCTGGATCTCCTGGAGGTGAAGGGCGCCTTGGTCGTAATGGTGCTCTAGGTCCACAAGGTATTGAACTTTGCTTCTGTTCTTGAATATCAAAAATAGCCACACAAGTCAATTTATCCTGGACGCTATCCTCAATTAAAGTTGCTATAAACAGATTGGGGAAGTGGGAAAGATGCGTACAGATCACCTGATATATTTTACTTGTGAGTAAAGAGTAAACTGTCCTACCTGTTGGTTAACATTACAGACTGAACTAGCAGAGGTATCTGTTGTAAATAAAGAACCATTTTGTTTTTCAGTTATATTGTCAGAAATAATTGCTTTTCATATGGTTGCCGCATTTGCATGGGACATGTTTCCTCTCATTTTCTTTTGACCCGCGTGGCCCCTTTAATGAACTGTGCAGGCAATTCAAAATTCCGCGCATGTGCAGTTTTTAAATTTAGAATACAGCTCACCAGCTGCGCGGGACCTCAAGGGGTCAAAATTGCCTCTGCCTGAAACGGGGATGATCTACCGTTTCTTAGGCGCTCCGTCCACCCCGATTCATGAGACGGTCATTCCGGCGATTTTCAGCTCTTTGGCTCATGTTTCCGGTCGTCGCGGTGGTGGTGTCGGGTCAGGGGCGGAGGTGGGGTTAGGTCGGAGTGGCCTCCATTAGCAGGGCGGAAGTGAGGTCGGGTCAGGGGCGGAAGTGAGGTCGGGTCGGAGTGGCCGCCATTAGCAGGGCGGAGGTGGGGTTAGGTCGGAGTGGCCTCCATTAGCAGGGCGGAAGTGAGGTCGGGTCGGAGTGGCCTCCATTAGCAGGGCGGAAGTGAGGTCGGGTCGGAGTGGCCTCCATTAGCAGGGCAGAAGTGAGGTCGGGTCGGAGTGGCCTCCATTAGCAGGGCGGAGGTGGGGTTGGGTCGGAGTGGCCTCCATTAGCAGGGCGGAAGTGAGGTCGGGTCAGGGGCGGAGGTGGGGTTAGGTCGGAGTGGCCGCCATTAGCAGGGCGGAAGTGAGGTCGGGTCAGAGTGGCCAACGCTCCAAGCCATCAGCGTCGCGCTGGTGACGTCAGCATGCCGACGAGTCACAATGTCCCTCCCTTTCGGTTAAAGGGGAGGGCTGCTGTTGGCAGCCTGGCCGAACCCGCGGCCATAATTGTCAGCCCGACCTGGCAGTCAGCCGACAATAAAAAATAAAACAAAGTCGCCGGCAGTGTGACCTCTCCTTTAAGGGGGGAACCGTGCCGCCCAGCCACAAAAAAGGGTCACCGACAGAAAAAGCTGTCGGTGGCACTGACCGGTGGCACTGACCGGTGGCGGCGGCACTCCCGTGGGGCAAATCCGCACGGGGCAATTTCCAAAAAGGGGATCGGTGCGTGCGCAATGCGGCGAGACGGTCCCATACACCGCTCCAAAACGCAGTCACAGGCCTTATAGAAAGGGGCAATTTTGGCCCGCTAGAGCGTTGTGCGGCCGCAGGGAACATTGGTTGGGACATGCCAGTTTTTATGGTCTCTATAGGAATCTCCAGCAAATTGTTCCCTACCTGTTATAGACAAAATCATTGTGTGAGCGATGGGTGTGGATGTTTGCCATTCTCCGTGGGATTATAGGTACCTGGATCTACTCTATTCCTTCGTACATATGGTAGTAGAAAAGAAAGTCAGATATCAATATCCAAGTCAGATATCCAGGCCAAAGCTTCCGATGTAATGGTATAGATATCTTGTAAGCTGCCTCCAAATTTCCTCTGAGGGCAGTGCTCAATAATGTGCTCCAGGGTCTGATTAGGAGCTCCACAGTCTCTGATGGGGATGCAGTATCTTCCATCGATGGAGCATCTACCATGACTGCTTCTGAGGTGGTTGATGGTCCACTGTTTGCATGGAAGGTTTCATCCTTCAGGTTGTACTGTGGGGTCCTCCATAAGTAATCCATTCCATATGTCACAGTTCCTCCAAGCATTTCGCCATCGGTCATCAAGGTTGAGGGGAGATCGCTGAAGGGCTTCAGCGACGGACCAAAATGACCTTCTAGATTTGAAACGGGTTGGTGGTAGGTTGTTCAAGTCGACCTGGATCGGCAGGTCTTTGCTGGTGTCACAGTTGTATTCCCTGGAGACTGCACATTCGCAGTCTCATAGGTGTGTTTGTGCGATGTTTGCAAGCACGGGCAGCCAAGGTGTTGGTGTCGATAAAAATACCCTGGTGATAATTCTCATAGTAGAATTCAGCTGGACATCAACGGATTTGACCTGCAGACCTGATAGCCACGCCAGAGAGCAGTACTCTGCTGTAGAGTACACCAGCTGCCTACGGAGGCTTTGCACGTCTACTCCCCATGTGGATCCAGCAAGTTTCTGGATCAAGTTGATCCTACTCTTTAGTTTCTTCCCAAGGTTCTGGAAAAGTTGTCTATATGACAGGGTGCGATCAAATATGACTCCTAAATAGGAGGGTTTTTTGGCATGGTTTACCTCTGCACCGCAAAAGGAGACTTTCAAAGCTTGGTTTGCTCGATGGGTGTTGGGGTGGAATATCGAGGTGATGGTCTTTTGAGGGTTTAGCCGAAGTTGCCATCGGCAGAAGTACGCCTCCATCCTCTGTAAATCACTAGTCAGGGTCTCCTCGGTGATGGGCAGATTCATGTTTTGCGTGACCAAGGCAATCTCATCGGTGTATACGAACTTGTTTTGGACAGTTCACTGGTGTAAACGTTGAATAATATGGGTGCCAGGACAGAATCCTGTGGGAGTCCATTGTTCTGCCCTTCTGGGTGCCAGAGTACACACAGAAGCATGTGTTTACTCTATTGAATTCGGGTAGTGGGGAGGAGAGGGTGGGCATTTCAACCAAAGGAGGAAAAAATTACTTAATAACTGTCAAACCTGCACAGAAGCACAAAGGTTTTATATTCCATTAAGTGCTTCCTTCCTTGTGAATACCATTGCACAGTTATGACCGGATCGGAAACGAGTGTGCGTGATATATTGTTGTGGCACGTAAAATGTCCATTTGGTGTGCATTGTGCGGTACCTAACAGTATTTGTTTGAAAGAGCTGTATCTTCCACTTTGCAGGTGAACTTGGAGGTTGTGGTAATCGGGGGCCATCAGGTCCACGTGGACCGCAAGGAACAGGGATACCTGGACCTGCAGGTGTTGAAGGCCCACCTGGAGCACCTGGCCCAAAAGGTATTGAGATTACATCACTTCTTTCTTATTTTGAACTTTGAGAGAGAAAATATCATCTCGTGACATTCATGCATTATCATTTTAAATATTAGTTGAAAATAAAGCAATGGCATTGATTCATTTGCATATAGTTTGTGTATTAACATTGGGCCCAAACTTCCAACAGGTGCTCTTGGCAGGTGAGGCTCTTTGCTGGGAGCGTAAGGTCAGAACCTTACTTTTACCCGAGAGGCAATGACAATTGAAGCTCTGAATAGTTTTACTTCCTATTACTCATGCTCTTCAGTAACAACCTGGAGAAGTGTACCACTGGTCACATAACCAGCTGTGTGGCCGAATGATAAGTTCTGGATTTGGGTAAATTAAATGGATGAGTTAAGGAATAACAGAGTGGATTTGATGTGGATAAAGTAAGGTAAAGATGATCAACATCTAATTACAATGCAACAATAAAGTGCCCAAATTTCCGACGTGCGATCTCAATGAGTAAGGCTCTTCACCAGGAGTGCAAAGTCAGAAAATGACTACTTCCATCTATTTATCATTAATTTCTGCTTTCTATTGCTATGCTAATGTTTAGTCTAAGAGGCTAATTTGTTATTAATTGCATTATATATGTAATATTCATTAAATTTTGAATTTTATTAAGTTATTTAGGGAATTCAAAATGACCAAACTGTCCTCCCAGCCTCATTCATATCAGCTGCAGCTAACCTCCTCAAAATGACTCTTTGGGCTGTGAACAATAAAAATAAATATCTAGAAGGCAATGGTTTCAATTGGATATATTTGTCCAATGATGTGACTGAATACGTGATACTCAAACAATGGTGTATGTTATGGCAGAAGTCAAATTAGGGACATAGGAACAGGAGTAGGCTGTTGAGCCCGTCGAGCCTATTCTGCCATTCAATGAGGTCTGTGACATAGTTCCATATACCCGCCTTTGCCCCATATCCCTTAATACGTTTGGTTAACAAAAATCTATCAATCTCAGATTTAAAATTAACAATTGTTCTAGCATCAATTGCCGTTTGCGGAAGAGAGTTCCAAACTTCTACCGCACTTCGTGTGTGGAAGTGTTTCCTAATTTCACTCCTGACAGGTCTGGCTCTAATTTTTAGACTATGACCCCTGGTGGTAGAATCACCAACCAGCGGAAATAGTTTTTCTCTGTCTACCCTATCTGTTCCCCTTAATATCTTGAAAACTTCGATCAGATCACCCCTTAACCTTCTAAATTCTAGGGAATACAACCCTAATTTGTGTAATCTCACCTCGTAACTTAACCCTTGAAGTCCAGGTATCATTCTGGTAAACCTACACTGCACTCCCTCCAAGGCTAATATATCCCTCCGAGTATAAAATACAGGCAACTCTCGATTACCCGGGTCCCTCGGGGATTGGACAATGCCGGGTAAACAATTTCTCCGTTAGAGCAAGTTGACATTACAGGTAATGCTTACAGTACTGCAGGTGTGCTCTTATCAATAGCTGTAGCGTATCTTTTAATCCTTGAATTCTAGTCCTCTTGATCTAAAGACCATTGGGCTTGTTGATTACTTCCTGTAACTGTTCATGGCATTTTAATGAACTATGAGAGGCAGTGGACCTGTGTGGGAGTAGCAGCGGGAGCTGAGGCAAGGCAGAGCGCTTAAAAGCAACCCACCGACGGCCCAAAGGCCAGGAAATCGTGAAGTACGCCGCAGACGTCAGGAGACTGGCGGCACCGTGCGAGTTCAGCGACCACCTCAACGAAGCGCTGCGGGACATTTTTGTCATTGGAACATTCGAAAGGAACATCAGAGTTTCAAAGTGATGTCACACACACGGAATTTTAAATGCCATTACAACGGTTTCCCGTTGCATCCATGTGCGGATAATCGAGAGTTGCCTGTAGTATAAAAATTGGAGCCACATCTTACAGGTGTGAAATTAGGAAACAGTACTGGAGCCCAGAACTGCTCACAGTACTCCAGGTGTGGTCTAACCAGGGTTTTGTATAGCTGTAGCATAACTTCTACCCCATTGTATTCCAGCATTACATTAGCCCTTTTGATCAGTTCTGTACCCGTTCATGCCATTTTAATGATCTATGTACCAGACCCCCAAGTCTCTTTGTACCTCCACTTTTTTTTAGCTTTTCACAATTTAGTAAGTGCCCTGTTCCATCCTTTTTAGATCCAAAGTGGATGACCTCATGTCATGTATCCTACATGGCTACTGTTGGTACTATTACAAGGTTTGCCACCAGAGGGCACTGCAGTGGGAGACTTGTAGGTTACCTGTACAGGTGTGCCTGGCCTAGTATAAAAGGCAGGCCATCAGGTGTGATCCTCACTCTGGAGTTAACTAATAAAGAACTAAAGTCACTACAGTTCAAGTACAGCACATTGCCTCGTGGAGTCATTACTAGAGCATCTAAGGACACAACAATTGGCGATGAGATGACGAACTTTCACGTGGAAATGGCTACCCTTGGTACGTTGCAGCAGTTTGCCGATGGTGATGATTGGGATGCCTTTATGGAGAGGCTAAAACATTTCTTCACAGCAAACAACCTGGCAGGAAACGACCCGGCCACACTGGCTGATAAGCACCGAGCTATCTTGATAACCAGTTGTGGGCCCATCGTCTATGGCCTCATCAGGGACTTGCTGGCACCATCGAAGACAACAACCAAGTTGTACAAGGAACTCGTGACCCTGATCCATGAGCAACTCAAGCCCAAGCCCAAGGGGTTCTACACCCACCGACGGCCCGAAGGCCAGGAAATCGTGAAGTACGCCGCAGACCTCAGGAGGCTGGCGGCACCGTGCAAGTTCGGCGACCACCTCAACGAAGCGCTGCGGGACATTTTTGTCATTGGAATCGGCCATGAGGGCCTTCTTCACAAGCTACTGTCGGTGGATACCACAGTCACACTGCAGAAGGCCATCTCCGTGAGCCAGTCATTCATGACCTCGACCTGCGGCTCTGGGTAGATGACTCATCCTCAGGACTCAAACCCGGCAAGTACTGTGCACAGAGTGGCACCGTTCAGAGGCTGGACTGTAGAACGCGAACCTTCTCAGGGAAGAGAGAACAGGCCCCCGAGTCCCTTAACTCAGAGTCCGCCGAGGGGGGCTAATCGAATAGCACCATGCTGGAGTTGCAGAGGGAATCACGGGGCTCACCAGTGCCGTTTTAAAGACTATGTCTAAGGCAGCACAAAGGGCCACCTCCAGCGAATGTGTAAGAGAAATATGACTCACTGTGTCGATGAAGAGTCTGCAGATGGCCATGAATCCAGTGCGGGTTATGAAACGATAGGCAGAGAGGCAGCTCAGCCCCATGATGAGGTATATGGCATGTTTACCTGCACCACCGAGTGTTCCCCGCTGAAGATGGAAGTCGAGCTAGAGGGAGTTCCAGTCTTCATGGAAGTGGACACGGGGGCGAGCCAGTCAGTGATGAATCAAGAAGCCTTTGAGAGGCTATGGGACAATCAGGCTGAACGACCCAAGTTGGTCCCGGTTCAGGCAAAGCTGCACACCTACACCGATTAAATCATCCCAGTCGTTGGTAGTGCGAATGTAAAGGTACTCCATGATGGAGCGGTGCACAAGTTACCCCTGTGGATTGTTGCAAGTGATGGACCAAAGCTGCTCGGCAGAAGATGAATGGAGAAGATCCATTGGAAATGGGAAGACTTCACCCCTCCAGCGATCGAAGCCCTCTGTGCTCAGAGGCAAAGCAAGCCCTCAACTGAGGTTGGATCCGGCACCAGAGAGCAGACCAGCACGGCAGCCGCGACACAGACCGCTCAGCACGACTGCGTGGAGATGATCCAGCTGAGACGACCCGAACGCACCTTCCAGACCCCAGTGGCAGGACTCCGGAGGAAGAAAATCGGATCCAAAGGCGACTTCCCAGCTTCGGAGGCAGAACCCGGGGAGAAGAGGATCACCGCAGCCGACATTGTGGATGGAGGAAAGATGGCGCCCAAACCACGAGGTGAGGCGCTGAAGGCAAAGATGGCCGCGGCCAGACCACGAGGTGCAGCGCTGATGGAGCAACACGTGGCACCAAACGGAGAAGAGGATTGGGGTAAAGGTAGCAAGGCTCTCTTAGAGGAGGCCGGTAACCCACCACACTTAAAGGGACAGTCCCACACACTTAAGCAATGTAACAGTAATTGTAAGTCAGAGGAAAAAAATTTCATTGATCATGTAAAATGTGCAAATGATAATCTGAATTGTATATACGCAACCCGTGAGGAAAAGTCGCGCGATTATGTAAAACGTGCAATTATTGATCTGAATTGTGCACATACAACCAGCGTGGAAAAAGTCGATCGCAATCGGATCCACAGTGTGTCCAGCATAAGTAATGTAAAGTTGTGCGATGCAGGGTTTCAACTGCACGCAGCCAATGCAGCGGGCAAACACCCATCGGGAGCACACAAGCCCAGCGAGCTACCCAGTGCTATAGCCTGTATCCCGGGGACCAGAGTCATGCACCATGGAGTGTGGCCACAAGCAGCCGACACATACGAGCTGCAGAGCAAGCGATCTCAGCAGGGCAACGGCACCGGTATCGATACCATGCCCCTGATCAGTTCCACCTCTCAGGCACCCGATGGCACCAACCGCCACGAGCTTGAAGGAGCAGACTGCACTAAGGCACAGTCCCCAGACCCCATCGTCACCAAGGTCGTACCCGTAGATACAGGGTCACCCGCCACTGTTCCCCCAGAGGAAACAAGCACCAGCCAGGATCTAAAACCCAAACGACGCCCAGGCCAGCGAGTCAGCAGTTCCCTGTGCACTGCTAGACGACAGCTCCTCAGGGAGCAGCTGTGACCCAGGGCGCAAAGAAAGGACAGGGAGGTGGCCCGATGCTAGGGACCACGGCAACAGCCCCGAGAGCAGGCTACGTGAGCCAACCAGGTTCCCACTGCCAGCAACGGGCACTGAGCTGCCACCAGACTACAGGGACACAACCCATCAGCTCCGGAACAAGTTTGTCCTCACTGCATCGATAAGGCATCTAATATACTTGTCGCACCACTGAACCACAAAAATAATGCAAAACCCACTTTCCTGAACGTGAATGTACGTGAATGCTTGGAGCCCCCACCATAATCAATGTGCAGGAGGGAGAATGGCGTGGTCAGGGACACACACACACACACACACACACACACACACAAACAGCAACCACCAGCACGCTACTGCGCCAACCACTCACCCAAGATTAAAGTGACCTGCCAAGGGTCAACTAGACAGAGCCCACATAGAGCTAAGCCCAGAGTGTAGTCAATGCAGAGACGGTTTGCACTAAAAGCTCAGTGGGGAGTGATGTCATGTATCCTACAGGTAACCTACAAGTCTCCCACTGCTGTGCCCTCTGGTGGCACACTTTGTGATAGTACCAACATGGCTACTATTGGTACTGTCACAAGATGTGCCACCAGAGGGCACAGCAGTGGGAGACTTGTAGGTTACTTGTACAGGTGTGCCTGGCCTAGTATAAAAGGCAGGCCACCAGGTGTGATCCTCACTCTGGAGTTAACTAATTAAGGACTAAGGTCACTACAGTTCAAGTACAACACATTGCCTCGTGGAGTCATTATCGGAGCATCTAAGGACACAACACCTCACACTTGTCTACAGTAAAATCCATTTGCCACAGTTTTGCCCATTCACTTAATCTATGAATATTCCTATGTAATTTTATGCTTTCATCCATACTGCCTGCAATGCCACCTATCTTTGTGTCATCGATAAATTTGATAAAATGGCTTTCTATGCCGTCATCTAAGTCGTTAATAAATACTGTGGATAGTTGAGGCCCCAACACAGGTTCCAATGGGACACCACTAGTCACATCCTGCTAATTTGAGTACCTACCCATTATCCCTACTCTCTGTCTCCTGCCACTCAGCCAATTTCCTAACCAGATTAGTAATTTTCTTTCAATTCCAATGGGCTTCTACCTTAGTTAACAATCTCCTATGTGGGACTTTATAAAATGCCTTCTGGAAGTCCATATAAATACATCCATAGATATTCCCCTGTCTACTACTTTAGTCACCTCTTCAAAAAATTCGACTAGATTTGTCAGGCATGACCTATCTTTCACAAATCCATGCTGGCTCTCTCTGATCAACTGAAAATTTGTGAGGTGTTCAGTCACCCTGTCCTTAATTATAGACCCTAGTAATTTCCCGAAAACAGATGTTAGGCTAACTGGTCTATAATTCCTTAGTTTCCCTCTCTCGCCATTCTTAAATAGCGGAGTGATATGCACAGTTTTTCAATCTAAAGGAATGGTTCTTGACTCGAAAGAACTCTGGAAGATTATGGTTAGAGCTCCTGCAATGTGCTCACCTACTTCCTTTAAACCCTGCGATGGAAACCATCTGTTGCTGGGGATTTGTCATTCTTTAGTGCCATTATTTTCTTCATGAGTGTTATTTTACTTATGTTAACTTTATTGAGTCCCTGTCCCTGATTCAATATGAGTGTTCTTGGGATTCCTGGCATGCCATCCTCTTCCTCTACTGTAAATACTGATACAAAGTAAGTATTCAACATGTTCACCATTTCTTTATTATCATTGGCAATATCACCAATGTCACGTTTTAAGGGGCCAATATTGCCCCAGACTATCCTCCTTTTCCAAACATAATTGTAATAAATTCTTTGTGTTGATTTTGATATCCCTTGCAAGTTTCTGTAGCTCATTATTGTAGCTCTTAATATCTGTTTTGTGACCCTTTGCTGTTCTTTGTAACTTTCCCATTCGCCAGGATCTGTACTATTTTTTGTTTTTTTGTATGCTTTTTCTTTAAGTTTAATGCTGTCCCTAAGCTCTTTAGTCGTCCATGGTTTTCTTTTGGCAAGTGGAGCTCTTGCCCCTTAGGGGTATAAACTGGTCTGTATCACATTAAATTCTTCATTGAACATCTCCCACTGATCCTCTGTCGTTTTACCCAGTAACAGATTTGCCCAGTGTGGACAGTTTCTGTCTCAACCCCTTGAAGTCGGCCTTATCCAAATCTCAAATCTTAGTAGCTGTTTCGCATTTCTCCCTTTCAAACACTACGTTGAATTCGATCATGTTATGATCGCTATTGGATAAATGATCCTGCACCATTAGGCTATTAACTAAATATGGCTCATTGCTCATTACTAAATTTAATATGGCATGCCCCCTTGTTGCCGAGAAAACTATCCCGAACACACTCAAGAAATTCACTACCTTTCTGGCAGGTGCCAGTCTGCCTATCCCAATCTATATGAAAGTTAAAATCCCCCACTAAAACCACTCTGCCTTTACTACACGTTTGTCTAATCTTTGCATTTATACAATCTAGAACTTCACAGCTGCTACCAGGGGGCCTATACACAACTCCCACAGCAGTCTTAAATCTATTCCTACTTCGTAATTATACCCATGAGGTGTCCATTGCCTGCTTACCTCTACCATTTTCCCGATCTTTCCTCTAGATCTTATAACCTGGTATATTTAGTTCCCAGTCCTAACCGTCTTGCAGCCATGTCTCAGTAAGAGCTACCATGTCATGCCCTCCATTTGAATTAACGCCTGCAGTTCATCCCATGTATTCCTTATACAGGTATAAAGAACGCTTATTTGGGCCACACACCCTAGCCTGTCCTTCAGATCTAATGTTTTACTCACCTGTTTCTTATTTCTCGATCCTGGTTTAATAACTTTACATCTTTTAGTTTTCCCTTTATCTTTGTGCCTAAAGCACAATTTCTGACTGTTACTCTACTCTATTCCCTTTTGTTTGTTTTTGAACTATTATTTGTACTACAGTTTCCACCTGAGTCCACCCCACCATTTACTAGTTTAACGTCCCGATGTATCCTTTCCTCTAGGACCCTGGTCCCAGACCGGTTCAGGTGGAGCCCATCCCAAGGATACAGATCCTTCCTGTACCACTACTTGTGCCAGTGCCCCATGAAATGGAGCCCATTTTTCCCACAACGCTCCTTCAGCCACGTGTTCACCTCCCTAATCTGCTTACCCCAACGCCAGTTTACACGTGGCTCAGGTAAATATTCAGTGATTATAACTCTTAAGGTCCTAGTTCCTGGTACTCCCCAAACAGCATCCCTTGCCTATTCTTCCCTATGTTGTTGGTCCCAACATGGACCACAATGACTGGATCCTCCCCCTCCCTCTTCAATATCCTTTCAAGCCAGTTTGAGGTGGTACCTCACCCTGGAACTAGGTCAGCAACATACCATGTGAAACTCTCGACCTTGCTTACAAAGGATGCACTCTGTCCTCCTAATGATAGAATCACCTACAACTACCACATTACACTTCCTCTCCTTGTTCTCCTCCCCCCCTTAGGACAGCCTCCTGCTCCAAAGTGCCAAGGTCTGCATTCTGGCTATCATTCTGACAGCCTTTATCCTTATCTTCACAGGTAGCAAGTACATTGTACCTGTTGGACAGGATTAGTTTCTCTGGATCCTTGTTCCCTTTCTTACCTGCGTTTCACTTACTCTGCACTCTATTGGTCACAGCAACCCCATTCGGAAGTTGTACTTCTCTGAAGTGTGACTGAGGTCTGGAGCAAACTATCCAGATACTCCTCCCCTTTCTGATGTGTTGGAGTGTCTCCAACTCATGCTCCAGCTCAATGATTCTTAGCCAGAGAGATTTGAGACGGAGACATCTCCTGCAAACGTGTTTGCTCGGGACAGTCTCGCTGTCCACAAACTCCCACATACTGTAGTCCAGAGAGCGAGGGAGAGAAGGAGGGAGAGAGAAAACAGGGAATTATAGACCAGTCAGCCTGACATCGGTAGTGGGTAAAATGATGGAATCAATTATTAAGGATGTCATCGCAGCGTATTTGGAAAGAGGTGACATGATAGGTCCAAGTCGGCATAGATTTGTGAAAGGGAAATCATGCTTGACAAATCTTCTGGAATTTTTTGAGGATGTTTCCAGTCGAGTGGACAAGGGAGAACCAGTTGATGTGGTGTATTTAAGAACATAAGAACATAAGAACATAAGAATTAGGAACAGGAGTAGGCCATCTACCCCTCGAACCTGCTCCGCCATTCAACAAGATCATGGCTGATCTGGCCGTGGACTCAGCTCCACTTACCTGCCCGCTCCCCATAACCCTTAATTACCTTATTGGTTAAAAATCTATCTATCTGTGATTTGAATACATTCAATGAGCTAGCCTCAACTGCTTCCTTGGGCAGAGAATTCCACAGATTCACAACCCTCTGGGAGAAGAAATTCCTTCTCAACTCGGTTGTAAATTGGCTCCCCCGTATTTTGAGGCTGTGCCCCCTAGTTCTAGTCTCCCCGACCAGTGGAAACAACCTCTCTGCCTCTATCTTGTCTATCCCTTTCATTATTTTAAATGTTTCTGTAAGATCACCCCTCATCCTTCTGAACTCCAACGAGTAAAGACCCAGCCTACTCAATCTATCATCATAAGGTAACCCTCTCATCTCTGGAATCAGCCTAGTGAATCGTCTCTGTACTCCCTCCAAAGCTAGTATATCTTTCCTTAAGTAAGATGACCAAAACTGCACGCAGTACTCCAGGTGCAGCCTCACCAATACCCTGTACAGTTGCAGCAGGACCTCCCTGCTTTTGTACTCCATCCCTCTCGCAATGAAGGCCAACATTCCATTCGCCTTCCTGATTACCTGCTGCACCTGCAAACTAACTTTTTGGGATTCATGCACAAGGACCCCCAGGTCCCGCTGCACCGCAGCATGCTGTAATTTCTCCCCATTCAAATAATATTCCCTTTTACTGGTTTTTTTCCCAAGGTGGATGACCTCACACTTTCCGACATTGTATTCCATCTGACAAACCTTAACCCATTCGCTTAACCTATCCCAATCTGTTTGCAGCCTCTCTGTGTCCTCTACACAACCCGCTTTCCCACTAATCTTTGTGTCATCTGAAAATTTTGTTACACTACACTCTGTCCCCTCTTCCAGGTCATCTATGTATATTGTAAACAGTTGTGGTCCCAGCACCGATCCCTGTGGCACACCACTAACCACCGAATTCCAACCCGAAAAGGACCCATTTATCCCGACTCTCTGCTTTCTGTTAGCCAGCCAATTCTCTATCCATGCTAATACATTTCCTCTGACTCCGCGTACCTTTATCTTCTGCAGTAACCTTTTGTGTGGCACCTTATCGAATGCCTTTTGAAAATCTAAATACACCACATCCATCGGTACACCTCTATCCACCATGCTCGTTATATCCTCAAAGAATTTCAGTAAATTAGTTAAACATGATTTCCCCTTCATGAATCCATGTTGCGTCTGCTTGATTGCACTGTTCCTATCTAGATGTCCCGCTATTTCTTCCTTAATGATAGTTTCAAGCATTTTCCCCACTACAGATGTTAAACTAACCGGCCTATAGTTACCAGCCTTTTGTCTGCCCCCTTTTTTAAACAGAGGCGTTACATTAGCTGCTTTCCAATCCGCTGGTACCTCCCCAGAGTCCAGAGAATTTTGGTAGATTATAACGAATGCATCTGCTATAACTTCTGCCATCTCTTTTAATACCCTGGGATGCATTTCATCAGGACCAGGGGACTTGTCTACCTTGAGTCCCATTAGCCTGTCCAGCACTACCCCCCTAGTGATAGTGATTGTCTCAAGGTCCTCCCTTCCCACATTCCTGTGACCAGCAATTTCTGGCATGGTTTCTGTGTCTTCCACTGTGAAGACCGATAAAATAATTGTTTAAGGTCTCAGCCATTGCCACATTTCTCATTATTAAATCCCCCTTCTCATCTTCTAAGGGACCAACATTTACTTTAGTCACTCTTTTCGGTTTTATATATCTGTAAAAGCTTTTACTATCCGTTTTTATGTTTTGCGCAAGTTTACCTTCGTAATCTATCTTTCTTTTCTTTATTGCTTTCTTAGTCATTCTTTGCTGTCGTTTAAAATTTTCCCAATCATCTATTTTCCCACTCACCTTGGCCACCTTATACACATTGGTTTTTAATTTGATACTCTCCTTTATTTCCTTGGTTATCCACGGCGGTTATCCCTTCTCTTACCGCCCTTCTTCTTTCAGAAGGCTTTCGACAAGGTCCCACACAAGAGATTGATGTGCAAAGTTAAAGCACATAGGTTTGGGGGTAGTGTGCTGACTTGGATTGAGAACTGGTTGGCAGACAGGAAGCAAAGAGTAGGAGTAAATGGGTACTTTTCAGAATGGCAGGCAGTGACTAGTGGGGTACCGCAAGGTTCTGTGCTGGGGCCCCAGCTGTTTACATTGTACATTAATGATTTAGACGAGGGGATTAAATGTAGTATCTCCAAATTTGCGGATGACACTAAGTTGGGTGGCAGTGTGAGCTGCAAGGAGGATGCTATGAGGCTGCAGAGTGACTTGGATAGGTTAGGTGAGCGGGCAAATGCATGGCAGATGAAGTATAATGTGGATAAATGTGAGGTTATCCACTTTGGTGGTAAAAACAGAGAGACAGACTATTATCTGAATGGTGACAGATTAGGAAAAGAGGAGATTCAACGAGACCTGTGTGTCATGGTACATCAGTCATTGAAGGTTGGCATGCAGGTACAGCAGGCGGTTAAGAAAGCAAATGGCATGTTGGCCTTCATAGCGAGGGGATTTGAGTACAGGGGCAGGGAGGTGTTACTACAGTTGTACAGGGCCTTGGTGAGGCCCTTACTTAAGTGAGGAGACCTGGAGTATTGTGTACAGTTTTGGTCTCCTAACTTAAGTAAGGACATTCTTGCTATTGAGGGAGTGCAGCGAAGGTTCACCAGACTGATTCCCGGGACGGCGGGATTGACATATCAAGAAAGACTGGATTCACTGGGCTTGTATTCACTGGAGTTCAGAAGAATGAGAGGGGATCTCATAGAAACGTTTAAAATTCTGACAGGTTAGATGCAGGAAGAATATTCCCAATGTTGGGGAAGTCCAGAACCAGGGGCCACAGTCTAAGGATAAGAGGTAAGCCATTTAGGACCGAGATGAGGAGAAACTTCTTCACCCAGAGAGTGGTGAACCTGTAGAATTCTCTACCACATAAAGTTGTTGAGACCAATTCACGAAATATATTCAAAAAGGAGTTAGATGTAGCCCTTACTACTAGGGGGATCAAGGGGTATGGCGAGAAAGCAGGAATGGGGTACTGAAGTTGCATGTTCAGCCTTGAACTCATTGAATGGCGGTGCAGGTTCGAAGGGCCTAATGGCCTACTCCTGCACCTATTTTCTGTGTTTCTATGTTTCTAGACACACAATCTGCTCTGCCATATCTTAGTCTAACTTTATTTAATTAGTTAAAGACTTTATTCAAATGATTATTTCTGACTATATTAATTAGTTTATCTAGTTAAGTTATTTACAATGCTGTCCTAGCTTGGGGAGAAAAAAAAACGTTAATACTCACCAACCAATCACCTACTCGCTGTCCTGTGATGTCACGCTTGTTTTTTTTGTTGTTTTTAAATTCGCCGGAGATATTCCACCTCCACTGCTGCCGTCGCTCAAGTCCGCACGATTATAATTGTAAATTAGATTATAATTTCTGTTACTGTCAAACCATGAGTTTGATGCAAGTTAAAATGTCACTTCTGCCTTTTGTCTAACTACAAATTATTTTATTGTATAGCACCTTGGTTGTCTAAATTGTTTCAAAAGGGAATTGGATAGATCGTTGAAAAAAAATGTGAATATTAAAAGATATGCGGAGTGAGCAAGAGAGTGAAATTAGATAACGTGGCTCATGTGGGGGAAAACACGGGGCAAAGTTGATGGACCAAATGGCCTGTTTGTACACTGTAACATTCCTTGATTCTTTGATTTAAGAACATAAGAACATAAGAATTTGGAACAGGAGTAGGCCATCTAGCCCCTCGAGCCTGCTCCGCCATTCAACAAGATCATGGCTGATCTGGCCGTGGACTCAGCTCCACTTACCCGCCCGCTCCCCATAACCCTTAATTCCCTTATTGGTTAAAAATCTATCTATCTGTGACTTGAATACATTCAATGAGCTAGCCTCAACTGCTTCCTTGGGCAGAGAATTCCACAGATTCACAACCCTCTGGGAGAAGAAATTCCTTCTCAACTCGGTTTTAAATTGGCTCCCCCGTATTTTGAGGCTGTGCCCCCTAGTTCTAGTCTCCCCGACCAGTGGAAACAACCTCTCTGCCTCTATCTTGTCTATCCCTTTCATTATTTTAAATGTTTCTATAAGATCACCCCTCATCCTTCTGAACTCCAACGAGTAAAGACCCAGTCTACTCAATCTATCATCATAAGGTAACCCCCTCATCTCCGGAATCAGCCTCGTGAATCGTCTCTGTACCCCCTCCAAAGCTAGTATATCCTTCCTTAAGTAAGGTGACCAATTTTAATTAGGAAATTTAATTTTACAGGAATGTTAAGTAGAGGACCCACAGGAGATCCAGGAATTCCAGGACTAGATATTCCAGGCCCACCTGGTACTCCTGGATCGATTGGAAATCCAGGTTGTTCGGGCCCTCCTGGACCAAATGGCTCTCCGGGGCCTCCAGGCCGACCAGGACTACTGGGCGCATCAGGTAAAGCATTCGATATATTGTTGTCTTACAATGAAAACTGTCGAAATATAGAAAAATATAAAGTGGTGCTGCTGAAACTCATTGTCAAAAGCAGAGTGTTGGGCTAATCGATCGTGGGCAGGAGCCCGCAAAAACAGCTGGAAGAAGAAGGTTTTTTTTTTACTTACCTCAGCCACCTCGCCTTTAAGCATCCACCCCCGAAGCGACCAGCCGCCTGATACTCACCTCCTGCAGTTGCTGCAGAGGGCAGAAGACAATTCCGAATCTGGGGTGCTACCGGGATGATGCACACGGCGATGACCTCACGTTCTCTGAGCGAAGGAGATCGGGACGCAAAACTTCCACCGAATATGGTGGGACTCGATGTCATCACCGCGCCCAGTCGCAAAGCCATTTGTGCCCCAAATGCACTCAATTTCGCCCCCTTAGTCTTTAGTTGCTTCAGTTAAGTCTGATTTACTCTATTTACTGCAGCGAAGTCAGTGGAACGGAATATCTGGCAGGGTATTTAACAGGTAGGCAATTCGATCCTGCCCATTTTATGTTATCGGCCACAACGAATTTCTACCCCATTGGGCCTAATGACCATTTTCTATTCCTAAGAAAGAAATCTTACTCATCTTATTATAAGGTATGGGGAGTGAGCAGGTGAGTGGAATTTGAAGTTCAGACTAAAACATTAATGAAGTATAATTTATACAGAATCCTAAATATTAGTTGTTATTATTTATCAAATAAATATTTCCAGGCCGTGTCTGATGACATTGTTTTTTCAATCTTCAAACAGGTCCAAAAGGTGAACCTGGTGTTATGGGGGAGCCAGGGGCTCCAGGGTCAACTGGTGCACGCGGACATCAAGGCTCCAAAGGAGACAAAGGTAAAGGACAGGATAGAACGCAGGTGAAAGTGCAGAAAAGAAACACTTGCTGTAATGTAAGAACAGTGGAACATAAGAAGTAGGCCATATCATCTCTCCAACCTGCTCCGCCATTCAATAAGATCATGGCTGACCTGCAACCTCAATTCCATATTCCCACCCGATCTCCATATCCCTTGATTCACATAGTCCAAAAATCTATCTCTCAGCCTTGAATAAACTCAACGATTCAGCATCCACAGCCCTTTGGGGTCGAGAATTCCACAGATTCACAACCCTCTGAATGAAGAAAACCCTCTTCAGCTCTGTCTTAAATGGCCGAACCCTTATCCTGAGACTGTGCCCCTTAGTTATAGACTCTCCAGCCAGGGGAAGCAATCTCTTCGCATCTACCCTGTCGATCCCCCTCACAATCTTGTATATTTCAATGAGATCACCTCTCATTCTTATAAACTCCAGCGTGCATAGGCCCAAGCTAATCAATCTCACCTCGTAGGACAATCCTCTCATCTCAGGAATCAATCTAGTGAACCTTCATTGCATCGGCTCTAAGCCAAGTCTATCCTTCCTCGGAAAAGGAGACCAAAACTGAGCACACTACTCCAGCTGTGGTCTCAGCAAACCCCTGTACAATTGTACAAAGAGTTCCTTATTCTTGTACTCCAACCCCCTTGCAATAAAGGCCAACATGCCATTTAACTGTTTGCTGTACCTGCAGGCTAATGTTCTGTGTTTCCTGTATGAGGACATCTAAATCTCTCTGAACACCAACATTTAACAGTTTCTCACCATTTTTCCTACCAAAGTGAATAATCTCACATATCCCTACATTACACAACATCTACCAACTTATTTGCCCACTCACTTAACCTGTCTATATCCCCTTGCCGGCTCTTTGTGTCCTTCTTGTCATGTATTCTACATGTTTGCTGCTTGTACTATTACAAGGTGTGCCACCAGAGGGCACTGCAATGGGAGACTTGTACGTTACCTGTATAGGTGGGCCAGGCCGAGTATAAAAGTCAGGCCACCATTTATGATCCTCACTCTGGAGTTACATTAAATGGACGAAGGTCACTACAGTTCAAGTACAACACATTGAGTCGTGGAGTCATTATCAGAGCATCTGAAGACATAACAATTGGCGACGAGATTACGGACCTTCACGCGAAAATGGCTAACTTTGATACGTTGCAGCAGTTCGCCGATGGTGCTGATTGGGTCGCCTTTGTGGAGAGGCTCGACCATTTCTTCACAGCAAACGACCTGCAGGCAACAATCCGGCCACACTGGCTGATAAGCGCAGAGCTATCCTGCTCACCAGCTGTGGCCCACCGTCTATGGCCTCGTCAGGGACTTGCTGGCACCAGCGAAGACGTACGAAGAGCTTGTAATGTTTCTCCAAGAACAACTCAAGCCCAAAGAGAGCATCCTCACAGCCAGACACCAGTTTTACACCCGCCGACGGCCCGAAGGCCAGGAAATCGCAAAATATGCTGCAGACCTCAGGAGGCTGGCGGCACGGTATGATTTCGGCGAACACCTCACCGAAGCGCTGCAGGACTTCTTTGTCATCGGAATCGGCCACGAGGGCCTTCTTCATAAGCTACAATCTGCGGATACCACAGTCACACTGCAGAAGGCCATCTCCATGAGCCAAGCATTCATGACCTCGACCTGTGGCTCTAGGCGGATGACTCATCCTCAGGACTCAAACCCAGCAAGTACTGTACATAGAATGGCGGCTTTTAGAGGCTGGATTGTAGAACGTGAATCTTCTCAGGGGAGAGAACAGGCCCCCGAGTCCCTTAACTCAGAGTCCACTAAGGGAGGCTAATTGAGTAGCACCATGCTGGCGTTGTGGAGGGAATCACAAGGCTCACCAGTGCAGTTTTAAAGACTATGTGTGTAAAGGCTGCAGCACAAAGGGCCACCTCCAGCGAATGTGTAAAAGAAATATGACTCACTGTGTTGATGAAGAGTCTACAGATGGCCATGAATCCAGCGCGGATTATGAAGCGATAGTCAGAGAGGCAGCTCAGCCCCACGATGAGTTATACGGCATGTTTACCTGCACCACCGAATGTTCCCCGTTGAGGATGGAAGTCGAGATAAATGGCGTTCCAGTCTTCATGGAAGTGGACACGGGGACGAGTCAGTCAGTAATGAATCAAGAAGCCTTTGAGAGGCTATGGGACAATCAGGCTGAACGATCCAAGTTGGTCCCAGTTCAGGCAAAGCTGCGCACCGACACCAAGGAACTTATCCCAGTCGTTGGTAGTGCGGATGTAAAGGTACTCCATGATGGTGCGGTGCACAAGTTACCTCTGTGGATTGTTGCAGGTGATGGACCAACGCTACTCGGAAGAAGGTGGATGGAGAAGATCCATTGGAGTTGGGAAGATTTCACCCTCCAGCGCTCGACGTCCCCCGCGCCCAGAGGCAAAGCAAGCCCTCACCTGAGGGTGGACCCGGCACCAGAGAGCAGAGCAGCACTGCACCCGAGGCACAGACCGCTCAGCACGACTGCGTGGAGATGATCCAGCTGAGACAACCCGAACGCACCTTCCACCCTCCAGTGGCAGGACTCCGGAGGAAGAAAATCGGATCCAGAAGAGACTTCCCAGCCTCGGTGGCAGAACCCAGGGAGAAGAGGATCACCACAGTCGACATCATGGATGGAGGAAAGATGGCGCCCAAACCACGAGGTGATGCGCTGAAGAAAAAGATGGCGGCGGCCAGACCACGAGGTGCAGCGCTGATGGAGCAACACGTGCCACCAAACGGAGAAGCGGATTGGGGTAAAGATAGCAAGCTTCTCTTAAAGGAGGCCTGCAACTCACCACACTTAAAGGAACAGTTCCACACTCTCAATCAATGTAACAGCAACTGTGAGTTAGATGTAAAATGTGTAATTGAAGATCAGAGTTGTGTGCATGCAATAAGCAAAGAAAAGTTGTGTGATTGCGATCGGAGCTACAGGTTATTTACAATAAGTAATGAAACGTTGTGCGATATAGGATTTCAACTGCATACAGCCAATGTAGCGGGCAAACACCCATCGGGAGCACACAGGTCCAGCGAGCTACCCAATGCTGTAGCCTGCATCCCTGGGACCAGAGTAATGCACCATGTAGTGTGGCCACAAGCAGCTAATATAGACAAGCTGCAGAGCAAGTGATCTCAGGAGGGCAACGGCACTGGTATCGATACCCTGCCCCTGATCGACTCCACCTCTCAGGCACCCGATGGCACCAACCACCACGAGCCTGAAAGAGCAAACCGTGCTAAGGCGCAGCCCTCAGACCTATCACCACCAAGGCCACACCCGGGAACGAAGGGTCACCCGCAACGGTTCTCCCAAATAGGACTGGGACCAGCCAGGATCCCAAACCAGATAACGCCCAGGCAAGCGAGTCAGCAGTTCCCTGCGCACTGCCAGACCACTGCTCCTCAGGGAGCAGCAGCGACCTGGGCCACAAGGAGAGGACACGGAGGTCACAGGCATCTGTGAACCTGCCCGACGCTAGGAGCAACGACAAAAGCCCCGAGAGCAGGCAACTTGAGCCAACCGGGTTCCCACTGCCAGCACTGGGCACCGCACTGCCCATCAGACTACCTGGACACCATCCAGCAGTTCTGGAACTAGTTTGTCCTCACGCACCGGTGCTGACCCCAGCACTGACTCCAAGTCTACTCCAAGTATGTATCTCACCATTCAGATGTACTTGCCTCACTACGGTACCACAAATGTAATACTGTAAATGCAAATTTTTGGGGGGGCCTTGAATGTATATGAATGTAAGAGCCAACGGCACAATCTGTATGGGGGAGGGGAAGAGAATGGACGCACAAACAGAAACCACCAGCACCTCTACTGCCAACGAAACACCACCAACTCACCCAAGATGGAAACGACCCTCCAAGGGTCACCCAGATAGAACTAAGCCCAGAACACAGTCAATGCAAAGGCAATTTGCACTAAAGACTTGAGGGAGAGTGATGTCATGTATCCGACATGGTCACTGCTTGTACTATTACGAAATATGCCACCAGAGGGCACTGCAGTGGGAGACTTGTAGGTTACCTGTACAGGTGTGCCAGGCCTAGTGTAAAAGGCAGGCCTCCATGTGTGATCCTCACTCTGGAGTTACATTAAATGGACTAAGGTCACTACAGTTCAAGTACAACACATTGTCTCGTGGAGTCATTATCAGAGCATCTACAGACATGACACTTGTCACAGCTTACATTCCCACCTAGCTTTGTATCATCAGAAAACTTGGATACACTGCTCTCGTTCTTGTCATTAATATAAATTGTAAATAGCTGAGGCCTGAGCACTGATCTTTGCCGCACCCCACTAGTTACAGCCTGCCAACCGGAAAATGACCTTTTTATCTCTACTCCCTGTTTTTTGTCCATTAACCAATCCTCTATCCATGCTATTATATTACCCCCAACCCCATGAACCCTTATGTTACGTAACAATCTTTTATGTGGCATCTTATTGAATGCCTTTTGGAATTCCAAATATACTAAATCGACAGGTTCCACCTCCTAGTTACATCCTCAAAAAACTCTAATAAATTTGTTAAACGTGATTTCATTTTCATAAAACCATGTTGACTCTGCCTAATCATATTATGATTTTCCAAGTGCCCTGTTACCACTTCCTTAATAATGGATTCCAGCATTTTCCAGACAACTGATGTCAGGCCAACTGACCTGTAGTTCCTTGTTTGCTATCTCCCTCCATTCTGGAATTATTTCTCTAGTAAAGCCAAGCAAGTAGCAACTTATCACATGATCAAAATGTCTCAAAGCGTTACACTCAATGAATTATTTTGTAAATGCAGTGACTCTTGTTCGCCAGGCAAATTGTAATTAAAATCAGAAAGTCTGAACCACTAGTTGGAGCTTATATCGCAAATAAATGTCTCCATTTGGCTCAAGATATTCAAATCCAATGCGTTAAGGAAAAAGCATGTGACATTTAGATTTTTGTCAATCTTATTTGTTCACCAACCTCTAAATATAAATATAATGCTAGATGGTTGCCCGTGAATAGATCATCTGTTATGATGAACGCAAACACCCTGAACTCTTGCACACGAGCTGGCAACCTATTTAGAGAACATCAGAGACACAGGTCTAGAAGCAGAATGTCTGCTCTCCCTCTCATCCCAGGACATGTTGCAGAGGGAATTAAAGGAGGCGATAGCAATGCCTTTATGAAACCAACTACTAGGATGTGTGTAAGAACAACTAGGTTGTCTCTCCCTCTATGTTTCTCACATTTTCTGTCGACCAGCACCTGTCCTGTGGCATGGCTGAGATAGCAAACTCACCGTGTGCAAATCACAGGCAGAAACCTACTACCAATATTCTCTTCAATCACTAACATGTCACAGCGCATATTCTTAACTGTGGGCTTTGTCACTGAGCATGTAAACTGACAGAATGGCGACCAGCATCATTATTGTTCATGGTTTCTGATTCAGAGCTGCACATCATTCTCTAATCAATAATGGCGGAGTACACCGAGGCAGGGATGAGTACACCAGATCTGGGTGTAACACTTATCACACAAACTTCAAAATGTACAGGTTTTAAGTCTCAAAACTCTGAATCTGGAAAAAAAAACATTCCAGTGAAATATTGCTGCTAAAAATAATAAGTAGTGTACCTACCTATGTTTCTCTGTTTTCCTTGTTGTTATCCTGATGCAGGTTCTGGAGGTCGGGCAGGACCGAAGGGTAAACAAGGCATGATTGGAACGATAGGTCAAAAAGGTGAAAAGGGAATGAAAACAGTTTCATGTAATATGACAATAAAAGGTGCAATGGGGGACCGTGGGCTACCAGGTAAGTCGCTACATATTTCAAACCTTTTGAAATAAAAAATGAAGAAGTTGCATATTGTCCATTATAAATCAAGTTGCATAGCAATAATGTTAGACATATCCTTCAGTGGTAAGCTCCTCCTGTTAGCAACTAAGTGCAGGAAACCATTATTAAATTTAAAGAAAATCAAGAGACAATACGAATCATTGGTTTGGTGCTCAAATCCTTATCCTCCTACATGCCTGGGGGTGTCACGGTTTCCTTCTAAATAAAAGCTCCTTTACAGTTGTGTAGAAGGTTTCATAATCTAGGAGAGGATTAGGTTTTATTCATGTCATTTTATCATTTCCGTGAGAACAGAAGCGTTGGCTGCTGAACTTTGTGGCAGCTCCTCCAAAAGAAAAAGCTCAAGATCGTAATCTCACCCAATTATTTACTCACTGAGCCAATAGAACTGGTTTTAAGGTGCATGATGGTTTCACATGACAAGGTAGGTGTTACCAATGCAAGAAACTGCCCACTCACTCACCCCTTGTGCACAGAACTTCCCCCTGCAGTAATTGGTAATGGCATAGCTTGTACCTCAAGGAGGTCCAGGAAACATTGATCGGCTTGAGTAGGCACATCAGTTGGAGTCGGTTCTATTACCGAGATAATGCAGGCCTTCACCCAGTTGGACCTCAGAGTAAATATTGCAGTCAGTGGAACTAAAAATCAGGAGCGATGTGTAACGGGCTGCCGATTCGCTATCACCCAATTTACACGATTGAACAAAGTCAACATTACCCCCCAGTGAGTGAAGGCTGCCTACTTCACTACACTGATGGAAGTGAATACACACGTGAGCTATTCTCAGGCCCAATTCTGGTCCCCTCCTAAAGGCCAGCTTAAAAACACCAATGGAAAAGACCTTGGGAGCCGGTTCGTGGCTGCGAATGTACTAGCCTGCCAAAGGAAGAAATGAGAAGCAAATTAATTTTAAAATGGGGGGACCTCCAAAAGGATGAGGAGGATGAAAGTGATATTGTGAAATTGCCAGATTAAATCTCACATATTATGACATTTCAATACCAGGAGCGAAAGGAGAAACAGGACCAAAAGGCGATATGGGTTCCTGTGGTGAACCAGGATACATTGGTAAAGAGGGAACGCCAGGGCCTTCAGGTCCAGAAGGTACCAAGATTTAAATACAATTAAACATTACAAGTTCATTGCTAAATTATAACATAATCTTGTTATATCTTATTGCTTGTATTGGATGTGTATTTGGAATGACGCTCCCACTATTGAAGGGAGAATTATTATTCCCATGCAGGAAGCTGGGGGAAGGGGGGAGTTGGTGGGAGGGGGGAGTTGGTGGGAGGGGGGGGTGGTTCGTGGGGCAGGCAATCAGCCTTGCTGCCCAGGATTCTCCACTGGAGGCTTCGGCTGACTTTAACAAATAGGCCTCATTTAAAACCCAGCGGCCAGCTGCCGGCTGAAACTGGGCAAAAAGAGCCAGCTTCAGGTAGATCCAAGTCCACAGGCCGCTAACTGGCACCAACCTAAGTCACGGGGCGGGAGGAAATCGAGACCATTTCGCGGATGGCGAGTGGGGAGTACGGGGCAGCAGATGTCCGAACTTTCCTTGTGGGGAGTAGAGGAGCCTAATGAAAGTTTTTGGTTCGCCTTAGAGGGCCACCTTGTCTTCCCCACCAGGTTTAACTGAGCAGGGTAACCAACAGAGGGCGCCCCAATCAGGCCGGTAAAATGCCACCGGGGTCCTAATGACATCATAGGACCCCAATGTGCCTGTATTCACGAGGTACCCTCCTGCTTTCTGTTTTCCTCTACCATTTCTCTGTCCTTTTATTGTCCTTCCCTCGCCCCTCGATGCCACTCATAACGGGGTGCAGCTGCGAACGGAGCTCAGTCTGGCGGCTAACTCCCGTTCTTGTGAGAATTCCCACATACTGCAGGGAGCAACTTGAATCATTTCCATTAGCAACAGGAGTTTCTTTCAATTTACTTCTCCTGCTCCCTTTCCCTCTTCCTCTCAGATTCATGAGGAAAATGAGGTAGGGTTGCTTACATTATACCATAGCTTGCCTCACTCTGCAGCTAAATCAGTTAGAGTTTCAAAGTATTGATGTGCTGGGTTAGCATGAGACCAGGAGTGCATAACGGTATTGTGTAACCCAAGTGTTTATGAAATGATTCATTATGTGCAGTTAAAGAGCCTGTGCTCCTTGATAGTTGCCTCTGACTCCATCTATTAATTTGAATCCCAATCTAGCCCATCACCATACTATGCTTCCCCGAGTGTTACAATGTTGGAATTCGCTTTGGCGGACCTGCTTTGGAGGGGGGGGTTGGGGGGAAGAGGCGGTCTTTTCCTGCTACATGATTAGTACAGGTACAACGTCCCGAATCCGGTACTCTGAAAACCGGAATTGTCCGAAAACCGGACATTTTGCGCATCGTGGATGGAGTCATCCGGAATCCGGAATTATTCTCTGAAAACTGGACATTTTGATCCAAGTTGGTGACATCGGGCAGCGAGAGATGAGGAAACAAAAAAGCGCAGCACCGGTGGGGGGGGTGCTGCTTGCGGTGGGAATCAGCGTGAATGTAAGGTGCAGTGAGCAAGTGATAGAAATTCAGCACCTCTGTATGGCACCCCGCCATCAGTCCACACTCCCCCAGGGACCCGCTCATCGATGACCAGCCACCGGACTCACTGACCCTACCTGGATTGGTGAACCATCACTGGGATCGGGAATCCTTCCCTCCGGCTCCGGATAGCCCTGAGCACCAGTGCGAGCGGCGAGGTCCGAAATCTTGGAAAACCCGAAATCCGGCACGGATTCTGTCATGTGTTCAACTGTCATTGAAACCCATGTATAAACTGACCTAAGTTGTACACCGTGAGAACATTGACCACTAGGTGGTGAACTTGTGGGAGACACTCCTAACCTGGACTTTCCGGTGTAAAAGGGGAAGCTCCACCCACCTTCATCACTTCAGTGCTGGCTAATAAAAGTTACTGGTCACAGAGTGACCTTCTCTCAAGTATGAGCCTCGTGTGCAATTATACTGTATAGTAAGGACATATTATTGGCGACGAGAAACTGGGATTTAAACCACGCGAGCATGGCCACTAGCAGCACAGACGAGAGGTACTGTGCTGGTGATGATTGGGACAATTTTATTGAGAGACTACAGCAAAGTTTCGTCACTAAGCAATGGCTGGGACAGGATTCGGCCGACAAACACAGGTCTCATCTCCTGACGGTTTGTGGACCCAGGACGTACTCCCTGATGAAGGATCTTCTAGCGCCAGAGAAGCCGGCGGACAAGACTTTTGAAGAGCTCAGTAAGTTGATCGGGGAACACTTTAAATCGGCGAGCAGCATGCATATGGCGAGACACCGGTTTTACACGCACCGGCGGCGAGAAGGGCAAAGCGTTCCAGACTTCGTGGCAGACCTCCGGCGACTGGCGAGCCTATGTAAGTTCCCAGATGCATGCAGAGCGGAGATGCTGAGAGACTTTTTTTTTGAGGGCATCGGGCACTCTGGGGTTTTCAGGAAACTAATTAGACCAAAGACTTGACCCTGGAAACGGCGGCTTAGATGGCCCAGACATTTATCTCTGGGGAGGAAGAGACCAGAATGATGTTTGACAAAAATCTTGGCTTAAATGCAGCAAATGGACAGGGAGTCAACATTGTTAATGCGGGACACAGTTCTCCAGGCAGGCAGGGGCAATCGGACATGCCCGAGCATGTAGTCGAACCCAAAGGGGGAATTCAACAGAGACAATGGCTAGCTGAACAGCGATTCATGCCATCACAAGCGACCAGTAATGGGGCCAACAACACCTGTTAATGGTGCGTTTAAGGACAGTTACAGAGACAGTCAGAGATGATCGACTGGTAATGGACCTTTTGTTTCCAACAACGGCTCATGTTGGAGGTGTGGAGGCAAACACCCAGCCAGAGCTTGCAGATATCAGCAATATACCTGCAGAAACTGCAACGTCAGCGGTCACTTGGGGCGTATGTGCAGGAAGCCTGCAGCCAGGTTGATGTATGAGGAGGACGGGCCCGATGTAAGCCCTACGAGGCTAAATGAATACTGGGGGAAATTGCTGGAAACTGAAGTTCAGCGAGTTCATGTGGAGCACATATACAGTTCATACACCAAGATGCCACCGATAATGATGAAAGTGCTCCTCAATGACATCCCAGTATCAATGGAGCTAAACACGGGGGCCAGCCAGTCTCTGATAGGTATGAAACAGTTCGACAAGTTGCGGGTGTCCAAGGCCAGGAGGCCAAAATTATTGCCGATTGACGCACAGCTACGGACATATACAAAGGAGATCATTCCGGTGCTAGGCAGCACCACGGTATTCATGACCCACAAAGATTCGGAGAACAGGTTGCCACTCTGGATTGTCCCGGGGGACGGTCCCGCACTACTGGGGAGGAGTTGGCTTGCTGTCATGAACTGGAAATGGGGCGATGTCAATGCAATTTCTTCTGTGGAGCGAGTATCATGCTCACAGTTCCTGGACAAATTTGTCTCATTATTTCAACCCGGCATTAGCACTTTCATGGGGACCAAGGTAGTGATTCACATAAACCCGGACGCCAGGCCAGTACACCACAAGGCCAGAGCGGTGCTGTACGTGATGCAGGGAATGATAGAAGGCGAATTGGATCGCCTGCTGAGGGAAGGCATCATCTTGCCAGTCGAATTCAGTGACTGGGCGAGCCCGATTGTGCCGGTGCTCAAGGCGGATGGGTCGGTCAGGATATGTGGTGATTACAATGCCACCATCAATCGTGTGTCACTCCAAGACCAGTACCCGCTACCGACCGCATATCAACGCTATCCGGTGTCAAACTTTTTTCAAAATTGGACCTCAGCTTACATGACCCAGGAGCTGGCGAGTGAGTCGAAGAAGCTGACCACCATCACAACACACAAGCGGTTGTTTGAGTACAACAGATGTCCGTTCGGGATTCGCTCGGCTGCCACGATCTTTCAACAAAATATGGAAAGCCTCCTCAAGTCGATTCCAAGGACGGTGCTTTTTCAAGACGACATCCTCATCAAGGGTTGCAATACTGAAGAACACCCCCACAACCTGGAGGAGGTGCTACGCAGACTGGACCGGATAGGGCTGCGACTGAAAAAGGCGAAGTGTGTCTTCCTAGCTCCAGAGGTAGAATTCCTGGGGATGAGGGTAGCAGCAGATGGGATCAGACCTACTGCATCCAAAACAGAAGCGATTCAGAGAGCATCCAGACCCCATAACACAATGCAGCTGTGTTCATTTCTGGAGCTCCTGGACTATTTTGGTAACTTTCTTCCCAAATTGAGCACGCTGTTAGAGCCGCTACACATGCTCCTACGCAAAGGTCGCGATTGGGTCTGGGGGGACTGCCAGGAAAGGGCTTTTGATAGAGCACGCAATTTGTTATGCTCCAACAATCTGTTAACACTATATGACCCATGTAAGAAACTTGTGTTAACGTGTGATGCGTCGTCCTATGGGGTCGGGTGTGTGTTGCAGCATGTTAATGCCCAGGGTCAGTTACAGCCGGTAGCTTATGACTCCAGAAGTCTGTCCCAGGCAGAAAGGGGTTACAGGGTGGTAGAAAAGGAAGTGTTTGCATGTGTATATGCAGTGAAAAAAATGCACCAGTACCTGTTTGGCAGGAAATTTGAGCTGGAGACAGATCACAAACCCCTAATGTCCCTAACGTACGGGGCATGCCCTGAGGAATTTAAACCATTTCATAGGCGCAAGGATGAACTCTCGATTCAGGCCGATTGCCTACCATGGGGAAACCGAGTAGTCATGCCCAAGATGGACAGAGAGGAGTTCATCTGAGAACTTCACAATGAACACCCGGGCATTGTCATGATGAAGGCAATTGCCAGGTCACACGTTTGGTGGCCAGGGATAGATGCAGACCGAGAACTTTGTGTTCGCAGGTGCAACACGTGTGCTCAGCTGGGCAATGCGTCCAGGGAAGCCTCCCTTAGCCCTTGGTCCTGGCCTGCCAAGCCATGGTCATGCATCCATGTGGACTACGCAGGTCCTTTCATGGGAAAAATGTTTTTGGTTATACTAGACGCCTACTCCAAATGGATCGAGTGTGACAATCTCAATTCAAGCACATCCTCTGCCACAGTAGAAAGTCTATGGGCAATGTTCACCGCCCATGGTCTACCAGATGTCTTGGTCAGCGACAATGGCCCGTGCTTTACAAGCACTGAATTCCAGGACTTCATGGCAGGAAATGGCATCAACCATGTCAGAATGGCACCATTCAAGCCGGTCTCAAACGGCCAGGCAGAACGAGCAGTGCAGATAATCAAACAGGGAATGCTCAGAATCCAAGGGGGTTCCCTACACCTCCTGTTGGCCAATAGATCCAGACCACACTCGCTCACAGGGGTTCCACCCGCAGAACTGCTAATGAAAAGGACTCTCAAAACCAGGTTGTCCCTTATACACCCCACCATGAAAAAAATTGTTGAGAGCAGGCGCCAGTCACAATGTGACTACCATGACAGGAATGCGAGGGCGCGATGCATTGATGTCAATGACCCTGTTTTTGTCCTCAGCTACACTGCAGGGCCCAAATGGCTCACAGGCACCATGATTGCCAAAGAGAGGAATAGGATTCTGGTAGTTAAACTTACCAATGGACAAATCTGCCGCAAACACGTGGATCAAACAAAAAGGAGGTTCAGCAACCCCATAGAAGAAGCAGAGGAAGAACACAATGTAGCGTTCACTCCACCACAGGACACCGAACACCGGAACCAAGTGGAGGAGAGCCCAGTCACTGTGGGCAGTCCGGACAGGCCTGAGGCACCGCAAACAGCAGACACTTAAACCAGCGCCCAACAACCGGAGCCCCAACTCAGGCGCTCTACAAGGGAGCGTAAACCACCAGAGAGACTTAACCCGTGATCCCAATAAGACATTGATGATGTCATGTATTCAACTGTCATTGTAACCCATGTATAAACTGACCTAAGTTGTACACCGTGAGAACATTGACCACTAGGTGGTGAACTTGTGGGAGACAATCCTAACCTGGAGTTTCAGGTATAAAAGGGGAAGCTCCACCCACCTTCATCACTTCAGTACTGGCTAATAAAGGTTACTGGTCACAGAGTGACCTTCTCTCTAGCATGGGCCTCGTGTGCATTTGTACTGTATAGTAAGGACATATTAGATTCGGTCGCTGATTTTGGATTTCTGACTTGATTTTCCTGTCCGAAATCCAGAAAAACCGGCATGGATTTAGTCGAGGATTCCAGATTTCAGACTATTCATTTTCTTGTCTGATATCTGGAAAAAAACAAAATACAGCCCAGACTCGGGCTTGAGGATTCTGGGCATTGTACCTGTACTTGCAAGTTGTAAAGTTTCTAATCGCCTTATGTTTTTTATCCAAACAGGTCCACCGGGCGATCCAGGTTTATCAGGGAATCCAGGATATCCAGGGCCTCCAGGGGTTCCTGGATCTATGGGGCCAATGGGCCTGCCAGGTAAGTTTTGTGACATGAAGATGGAATAAGAGAAGTTTTTAAAACCATCCTACTGCATATAACAATGGGTCAAACTGATTAATTGAAATGTTTTTTTGCAGAAGTAAGTAATAGCCTCAATTGTTTATTTAAATAAGAGTTACAAAGTACTTTACTGATGGGGATTTTCAATCTGAAATGCAAATTAACTTGGATGTGAAAACGGAAGAGCTTAAGGTGAATAGTAAGTATAATTGTAATGGGGCTAAATGCTGTAGTTTTTTTTATTCATTGGATGTGGACGTCACCGGCAAGGCCAGTATTTATTGCCCATCCCTAATTGC
Source organism: Pristiophorus japonicus (assembly GCF_044704955.1). Classification (NCBI taxonomy): domain Eukaryota; kingdom Metazoa; phylum Chordata; class Chondrichthyes; family Pristiophoridae; genus Pristiophorus; species Pristiophorus japonicus. Next base: position 256,600,145 of record NC_091982.1, on the reverse strand, counting down.
CCTTGAGAAGATGGTGGTGAGCCGCCTTCTTGAATACAACTGAGTGGCTTGCTGGGCCATTTCAGAGAGCAGTTAAGAGTCAAGCACATTGCTGTGGGTCTGGAGTCACATATAGGCCAGACCGGGTAAGGACGGCAGAGTTCCTTCACTAAAGGACATTATTGAACCAAATGGGTTTTTACGATAATCCAGTAGTTCCATGGTCACCATTAGTGATACTAACTTTTTATTCCAGATTCATTTAATTGAATTTAAATTCCCTGGCTGCTGTGGTGAGATTTGAATTCATGTTTTCTGATCATTAGTCCAGGCCTCTGGAATACTAGTCCAGTAACATAACCACTATGCCACCGTTCCCATAGTAACTTGTGTGTAGCTATAATAGGAAAGATAGTGGTTGTCTATGGGAATGTCATCAGGCTGTGTGGAACTATAATTGAGTTACTTTGTAGGCTACATGTTACTATAATTGTGTACCTAGGTGAATCTGGAGGTGGAATAACACCTGATAATGCTATATGAGACTGTCAGGTACGTGGGAATCACAACAGAGCTGCAATGGGTACAAGGTAGAGTTCTGTGACTACTTGGAATACATGATGCTGATTTGAGATTAACAAATTACGTAGTGGATCTCTATATGGGGTGCATTATGGTGCTCTATGTGACTTTTATTTTTTCTGATGATTTTATCAGGTGACAAAGGAGAGACAGGGTTCCCAGGAACATCAGGGTCTTCAGCTTTTCCTGGTCCTGTAGGCAGTTCTGGTCCAAAGGGAGAGAAAGGAGAACCAACTAGTATAGTCTACGGCAATCCAGGCCCTCCTGGACAAAAGGTAGATTAATACTCATCTGTGAGTTTAAATCATTCACCAAAATGTAATGTAATAGAATTCATAACAATATTAATGTCAATCCGAAAATCGATTGAGGTGTTTTAATCCGTGTATCTGTCTGCCTGCCCTCTACCCAGCGAGGTAGTTGGACATCTATAAAGATATCATTATAATTTCTATGGGGTTCCCTGTTCTCCCACTGTAATGTCGACATAAACCTTAGTGAAACAGCTTACTGACTGTTTCTACTGCTTCTCTAGGGTTTCCACCAATCTTCTGCCCGTTAAAACAAGAGATTGAGTGAACCCTTATCGAAATTCCAGACGTATATCTAAATATATACCTATCAGGAAAGGATGAACAGGCTGAGTCTCTTGGAAAGGCAAGGCTGAGGAGTGACCTAATTGAGGTCTTTAAAATTATGAAAGGTTTTGATAGAGTAGACAGAGAGAGAGTGTTTCCACTTGTGGGGAAGAGAAAAACTAGAGGCCATCAGTGTAAGATAGTCACCAAGAAATCAAATACGAATTCAGAAGAAACTTCTTTACCCAGAAAGTGGTAAGAATGTGGGATTCGCTACCTCAAGGAGTGGTTGAGATGAATAGTGTAAATGCATTTAATGGGAGGCGAGATGAGCATATGAGGGAGAAGGGGATAGAGGATTATGCTGATAGAGTTAAATGAGGAAGGATGAGAGGAGGTTCGAGTGGAGCACAAGCACCAGCTTGCACAGATTGGGCTGAATGGCCTGTTTCTGCGCTGTTAATTCTATGTAAAAATAGATGGGTTCAATGGGTTGATCCATTAAGAAGCTTAATATTGAGGATAATCAGTGATGTGAACATTGAGGTCATGACATCTTATAGAAGTAACGATGAACTGAGGATACAATTACTTACCCACAAAGCCACTGTCATTCACCATTCATAAACATTCACAAACGTTACCTACCTCCACCCCTGCCCCAGCTCATCTGCCACTGAAACTCTCATCTATGTCTTTGTCACCTCCAGTTCTCCTGGCCAGCCTCCCATTCCCCATCCTCCATAAACTTCAGCTCTCTGAAACTCTTCTGCCCGTATCCCATCCCGCACCAAGTCCCGCTCACCGATCGGCCCTGCCCTCACTGATCTACATTGGCTAAAAAGAGGAAAAGAACAAGGGTGAGCATTGAGGCAATGGGTGCAATGGGTAAGCAATAGCGGATGAGGGGAAGCGCAATGCACCGCCAAGGTGTCCTGCTGAGTATGTGAGAGTGTGACTGGGAGAACAATAAGGGAAGATGCCCAAACACCCTGCTGACTCTGGTCTCTACCCCGGCCATCTCTGTAGCTGCGTGCCCATTGCCTGCCAATGAGGGAGAAGGCCTCTTCCATCAATGTCAATGTTTGAATAGTGGCAGGACCTTCTTCTATCTCATACACTCCCTTCTGTTATTTGCCAGCTTCTCCTGCAAGTGAAAGTGGGTTAATGATTCCCCTGTTTAATGGTTTTCAAGATTTATGGGGTTGCTTAGCACAGTGTGCATAATAATAGGAAGAAGCAGCAAGTGAGGCCAATGTGCATTAGTAGTTATGAGTGCAATAGCTGGTTTTGAGGATGTGACTGCAAGCAAAAAGGAGGGGCAGTGAAGCGTTTCATGCTGACTTCAGGAAGACCATGAGAAGCAGGGAAGGGAAAGATTGACACTGCCCGAGGAACAGAACTGGCATTGCATTATTGTCTCTACTGTCTCAACATTGTATAGTTCTATCAAATATAGGCACAAAGTGTCACGGCTATGCTCTCAACTTAGATAATACGTTTTAGAAGCATTAATTGTGGCCGACTGCTATAGCTTTGTGCTCTGCCTTACAAGTGTGGGAGCTGAGTTTTAATCCAGCTCAGGCTGGTGGAACAGAGGTTTGCTGAATGTGATGGCTGTAAGGCCTGCAGGTGAGGTAAGTTTGGACAATCTCAACCAAATTCCAGTAAGTGCACATCCGCAACGCTAAAACGGCTCACAATTCATCATTACTTTGCATAAATGATCAGTCTCCCTCTCTCACAAGGTAGCTGGAGTGTTAATGGCAATGTCACATGGGTGGAGTAGGTGGTGTTGAGGTATCTTTCCTGTTGTTGCTCTGCAGTCAATGGCCATGAAGAACCTGGCAATATGAGCCCTTATTCCATCGGCGTGTAATGCTCGCAAGCCAAGTACACAATACTTTGAGGCAGGTGAAAAGGAGGTCGAGCAGGCGATATTTCCGGCAATTGACTTTATGTTACTGGTCCCTTCTGTTGCCAGCACAGGGGGGCACAGATGCACAAAGTGCCTGCCCTGTCCCACCAGGTCCACCAGCAATCCCACCAGGTCCACCAGCAATCCCACCAGGTCCACCAGCAATCTCACCAGGTCCACCAGCAATCCCACCAGGTCCACCAGCAATCCCACCAGGTCCACCAGCAATCTCACCAGGTCCACCAGCAATCTCACCAGGTCCACCAGCAATCCCACCAGGTCCACCAGCAATCTCACCAGGTCCACCAGCAATCTCACCAGGTCCACCAGCAATCCCACCAGGTCCACCAGCAATCCCACCAGGTCCACCAGCAATCTCACCAGGTCCACCAGCAATCCCACCAGGTCCACCAGCAATCCCACCATGTCCACCAGCAATCTCACCGGGTCCACCTCCTTTGCTGCTGTTACAGAGTACACCTGCATGATACATTTTGCCTACCAGCACTGTACACTGGCAGTAGTGTGGCCCACATTGTCAGTTTGCTTAAGGAGGAAAAGAGGGACAAAGACCTGGGCAAACTGCTTCCCATCCCAGATGCTGGACCAGCACCCAACTTCCACTGCAAAAGTGTCCACACAAGCTCAGGAATTTTGGGGCTATGACTTAGAGCTCTTGAGCAAGAAATCTCCAATTCACGCTTCTTTAAGCACAGCTGCGCACTGGAAAACTCAATCAGTGCTTTTACTATAGGAAAAAGAAAAGAAGAGAATAAAGTCAACGTCTAAAGACAGAGTTTAAATTTAGCAGTAAATAAATTCATCTTGAAACAAATTTATCTTATTCAGACATATGAAAGTGTGTGTAGTGTTCATTTTGAAGGTAGACTCAGTTTCTGGGGTACTTGCAAACAAATCACATCAGACATTCCTCAGCCAGGGACTCTGGGGAGGTACCAGCAGATTGGAAAGCAGCTAATGTAACGCCTCTGTTTAAAAAAGGGGGCAGACAAAAGGCAGGTAACTATAGGCCGGTTAGTTTAACATCTGTAGTGGGGAAAATGCTTGAAACTATCATTAAGGAAGAAATAGCAGGACATCTAGATAGGATTAGTGCAATCAAGCAGACGCATGAAGGGAAATCATGTTTAACTAATTTACTGGAATTCTTTGAGGATATAACGAGCATGGTGGATAGAGGTGTACCAATGGATGTGGTGTATTTAGATTTCCAAAAGGCATTCGATAAGGTGCCACACAAAAGGTTACTGCAGAAGATAGAGGTATGCGGAGTCAGAGGAAATGTATTAGCATGGATAGAGAATTGGCTGGCGAACAGAAAGCAGAGAGTCAGGATAAATGGGTCCTTTCGGGTTGGAAATCGGTGGTTAGTGGTGTGCCACAGGGATTGGTGCTGGGACCACAACTGTTTACAATATACATAGATGACCTGGAAGAGGGGACAGAGTGTAGTGTAACAAAATTTGTAGATGACACTAAGATTAGTGGGAAAGCGGGTTGTGTAGAGGACACAGAGAGGCTGAAAAGAGATTTGGATAGGTTAAGCGAATGGGCTAAGGTTTGGCAGATGGAATACAATGTCGGAAAGTATGAGGTCATCCATCTTGGGGAAAAAAATAGTAAAAGGGAATATTATTTGAATGGGGAGAAATTACAACATGCTGAGGTGCAGAGGGACCTGGGGGTCCTTGTGCATGAATCCCAAAAAGTTAGTTTGTAGGTGCAGCAGGTAATCAGGAAGGCGAATGGAATGTTGGCCTTCATTGCGAGAGGGATGGAGTACAAAAGCAGGGAGGTCTTGCTGCAACTGTATAGAGTATTGGTAAGGCCGCACCTGGAGTACTGCGTGCAGTTTTGGTCACCTTACTTAAGGAAGGATATACTGGCTTTGGAGGGGGTACAGAGACGATTCACTAGGCTGATTCCGGAGATGAGGGGGTTACCTTATGATGATAGATTGAGTAGACCGGGTCTTTACTCATTGGAGTTCAGAAGGATGAGGGGTGATCTTATAGAAACATTTAAAATCATGAAAGGAATAGACAAGATAGAGGCAGAGAGGTTGTTTCCACTGGTCGGGGAGACTAGAACTCGGGGGCACAGCCTCAAAATACGGGGGAGCCAATTTAAAACCGAGTTGAGAAGGAATTTCTTCTCCCAGAGGGTTGTGAATCTGTGGAATTCTCTGCCCAAGGAAGCAGTTGAGGCTAGCTCATTGAATGTATTCAAGTCACAGATAGATAGATTTTTAACCAATAAGGGAATTAAGGGTTACGGGGAGAGGGCGGGTAAGTGGAGCTGAGTCCACGGCCAGATCAGCCATGATCTTATTGAATGGCGGAGCAGGCTCAAGGGGCTAGATGGCCTACTCCTGTTCCTAATTCTTATGTTTTTATGTTCAAATTTATTTTGATAGTTGTGCTGTCAGTGTTCTACGGCATTGAGTTGCTGCAAACACTGACGAGCACTGCACAGAAGTGCAGGGCTGCACCCAGGCTCTCCCATTACTTGCTCCATATGCTTATGGAGGGAGTCACAGCACACAGGGAGGTCCTCTTCCCTTCCCATGGGCGGAAAGACCTCCTCAGGACACCAACGCAGCCTGGTTGCACATTGCAGAGGAGGGCAAAAGCAGGAATGTGGTCAAGAGGACCTGGGTGCAATGCTGCAAACATTTCAATAATCTCAGTAGATCACAAAGCCACATTCAACCTCATCCTCCTGTGCCTCTCAGTACATCCCCATCACTATGTCTTCCCTACCTTACTCCTGCACATCCTTCCTCACACCAACTTGCCTTGCACCTCCGCCCATCCCTTTCCATGTCTATTATCATATCCTCATCTCACTAGCCACCCGTCACACTCACCCTCATCCTTGTCCAATCATACCAACTAACAGCACACAAGGGCAGGCACTTGCAATGCAATGTTCATGTAAAGTTTCTGTTAATATGCTGTCAAACATTGAAACTTTTGTTTTCAATGCTGTATTCTTGGACAGATTTGTGTATACCTTTGGAAGTGGCTTCATGAGTTGCAGTGAATGGTGAGACATAACGGTAACCCCGCAATGGTGATGAATGTGAAAGGAATGGTTTGGGCATTGTAGGGATACTTTATGTTGTTGGCGTGGGATGGTGCCAACCTGCTGCATCATGTGGCAGCCAGAGTGTACAGCTTCAAGTAAAATACATCTGGCCATGGTGAGGCCATCTCTGCCCTCCCAGGTAGCAATGTGCTCGGATGCTGATGCCCTCTGTCCTGTGCAGCATCGGTTGATTGCGGAGAAGGTTGGTGTTGTTGTTGGTGCTGCTGGTGTTGGGGCTGATCGTGGTGGGATCCTGAGGACCAAGGTGAGAGAGTATAAAGGGCACCCATGCAGTTGGAATAGATGGCAGGTGAAGTAGAGATGACGGAAGCGATCTGCCAATGGTGAGAGAGGTAATGAGGTCAGACTGGATGGAGATTTGTGTAAAGACTTGCAACATAGTGAATCTGTTGTGGAAAAGCAGTGAGGAAGAGCTTCTGGCTCAGGGAAGATATCTCTAAGGTGGGAGCTTTTACTTTACATTTGAAGCTGTCAAATCAACAGCTGATTAAATGGCCACTGAACTCCCACCACAGCTTAACAGACGTGATCCCTGAGCAGCGAGGACTGCATGGGCGAGCAAATAAAATCAAAAGGTGAGCTCAAATATAATCTTAATTATCTCTAAACAAGCTCATAATTACCTGAATTGGGCCCCCGCTGCTGCATGTCGGGTCGGGTCAGCGCTGACAGACCCAACATCGAGGAAGGTGCGTGGCGGTGGATTCACAGCGGGGTCCCGACCCACTGAGGAAAATAGTACTTTCCTAGCCGACCGGCCACTGATCGCGCTGGCTGACTCCCCGGAAAATCTCGGCCTTTATTTTCTGTTCAAACGTTAACTATGGATAAATCAGTTTGCAAGATAATGCAGTCGTACCATTGTGCACGAGTGACATCATTTCATTCAATTAGAGCTAAGCCATTTAGGAGTGAAATCGGGAAGTATTTTTTCACACAAGGCTAGTGAAAATCTGAAACTCGCTGCCCTGAAATGCTGTGGCTGCTGGGTCAATTGACATTTTGAAGACTGAGATCAATTGATTTTTGATAGGCAAGGGTATCAAGAGATGTGGAGCAAAGGTGGGTAAATAGAGTTGAGGTACAGGTCAATCATGAACTAATTGAGTGACAGAACAGACTGAATGGCCTACCCCTGTTCCCATGTTCCACTGACATCTACAAATGTGGCTGAGTTATTCTTGTGTATGGTGTGCTCCTATATTGTCTGAAGATTTCAGTATTTGCTGGCCTATCTAATAATTTTAAGGATGCTGGGGTAAATCCTATGACTTAGCATAACCAGCATAGTCTTTAAACAATAGCAACACAGTTTAGGAATTTGGGTGCCAAGGTCAGTGCACCTGAATCACAGAGCACACAAATTTCCATCCAATCATCAATAAAATTATGCAACCCATGTTATCAAGCAGGCTAACATCTGGAACCAAATTCCCAATATATGTTCCCATCACACAAATATTTGCACCAGGAGGAACGATGGGTTGTAGAATTGATCCCACTAGCTAATAAATTCACTTCTGCTTTAAATCAAACTTCACCTATTGGGCATTAACTTGTATGGATAACACCAGGTCTAAAAATAAACAATTTATTTGATCGTCGTGTATCTTAGGGTAATCGAGGCACTCCGTCCCCCAAAGGAATACCAGGAACTCCTGGCTCTCCAGGTAAACCAGGATTTGAAGGCCATTGTGGGATCCCTGGTGAAAAAGGCGACCAAGGTGAATCAGGTTGTCCAGGTAAATTTGTTTTCAATTGCTTCGAATTTGCTTCAAACCATCTCCAAAAGTCAAATGGGCCCCGCCCATAGCACACAGCTGCCCTGGTCAAAGGCACCAATGACATCCTCTGTGACTGAGATCGTGGTTTATTGTCCCTGCTTATATTATTCAACCTCTCCGCTACCTTTAGCACTATTGATGATTCCATCCTCATATAACATCTTTCCTCAGCACTCCCTCTTCAGGGTACTGCTCTCCTTTGGTTTCATTCGTATTTGTACCAATGCTGACAATACAAGTTTGACGAAAGGTCATTGACCTGAAACGTTAACACTGTTTCTCTCTCCACAGATGCTGCCTGACCTTCTGAGTACTTCCAGTATTTTCTGTTTTTACTTCAGATTTCCAGCATCCGCAGTATTTTGCTTTTGTAATATTAGTGGTTTCGCCTCTCTTGCCCACTCAGTCACCACTGATATGCCCCAGGACTCTATCATTGCATCCCTCCTCTCATCATCTATATGTGGTCCTTGGTGCCATCATTTTTTGGAAGCCTAGGATCAGGCTCCATTTGTACGGTTTGACATAAGCTTTACCTTTCTGTCTCCTCTTTTGATCCCAGAGTTGTTGTTCAACTCTGCAACTGCTTGGCCAATATCAAGTCTTGGACAAATTAATATTTCTTCCAGTTCACTACAAGTTTAAACAGGAACCATGTTTTCCTGCTCCTGTTTGTTGATACAAGCCCCTTTTTTTTTATTTCCATCAACCCCTTTAACTGCCACTTTGAGCTAAGTTTGGTGATGCAGAACCTTGGCGTGCTGCATGATCTAGAGCTGAGTTTTCTTCCCCACGTGTATGACATCGCCAGTGCCATTTCTACCTGCCTCTGGCTTTACTTCTCATTCATTGCTGCTGAGCCTCTAATCCATACTTTTAATTCCTCAAAACTCAACTTCTCTAATTCTATCCAAGCTGACCACCCTGCTTCCGCCCTCCAAAAATTGCAACCCATTCAGCATGCCAATGCCCGTGTCCTTACTCGCTCAAATCCCTGCACTTTCATCACCCTGGTTATTGATAGGATCCACTGGCTCCCTGTGCCCCTCCAAATCAATTTCTAGATTTACACCACCTCATTCATAAGAACATAAGAACTAGTAGCAGAACAAAGTCCTTGATTTCCCTATAGAGTCCAAAAATCTACCTATCTCAGTCTTGAATATACTCAACAACTGAGCATCCACAGCCCTTTGGGGTCGAGAATTCCAAAGATTCACAAGTGAAGAAATTCCATCCTACCTCAGGCAATCTCTTTCAACCTTGTCCTCCGTCATAACTTTGACTCTACGGACATTGGTCCACTACATTTTCTCCATTCTCTTTGTTCCATAATTACTTGCTGCTCCTTCTGCTACTATGCCCCTATCCTCTGTGGGATTTGCAGGATCTTGCAGAGACATCATTGGTGGTATTTCTCCAGTGATTTGAGGCGTCTACTGTATATGGTCCATGTTTCTGAGCCATACAGGAGAGCGGGTATCACTACAGCCCTGTAGATTATGAGCTTGGTGCCAGATTTAAGGGCCTGATCTTCAGTGGTGATAGCGTCCTCGATCAGGCCAATATCCCCAGCATCGAAGCACTGACCACACTCGACCAGCTCCGTTGGGCAGGCCACATTGTTCGCATGCCTGACACAAGACTCCCAAAGCAAGCGCACTACTCGGAACTCCTACATGGCAAGCGAGCCCCAGGTGGGCAGAGGAAATGTTTCAAGGACACCTTCAAAGCCTCCTTGATAAAATGCAACATTCCCACTGATACCTGGCCAAAGACCGCCCTAAGTGGAGGAAGAGCATCCGGGAGGGCGCTGAGTACCTCGAGTCTTGTCGCCGAGAGCATGCAGAAAGCAAGCGCAGGCAGCGGAAGGAGCGTGCGGCAAACCAGACTCCCCACCCACCCTTTCCTTCAACAACTGTCTGTCCCACCTGTGACAGAGACTGTAATTGGACTGTTCAGTCACCTAAGAACTCACTTTTAGAGTGGAAGAAAGTCTTCCTCGATTTCAAGGGACTGCCTATGATGATCCTCTGGAGCATTCTCCCAAAATATGTCGAACTTACCTCCTTCTCCCCTGTTTTCAAAAACCTTCTCATAACTTTCTTGGCTTTTTTGCTCTTTCAGCCGTGTTCCATATTATATGTTTTCCTCTCCTCTTCTGTTCTTATATGATCATTTCTCGCTCCAGTCTGTCAAGGTTTCTATAACTTATTTCCAATTAAATGAATGTTGTGGCAGATATTGTGTCAGAAGTTGTTCACTAACGGATCGTGAAAAATATGTGTGTGTTCAGCAACTGAAGTCAGCCTCTGTTTATTTATGTTGCTTTCTCTGGTGTCATCTTATAGGTTCTGCAGGTCCTAAAGGCAGTAAAGGACTGGATGGCAAACCAGGCTTACCAGGAGGTCCAGGTGTCCCAGGTATTCCAGGTAAGATTCCTTCCTCCGCTAATTAAAGTCCACTCAGGCTGGGAAATTCCTAGCGGCTGGTTCCGTTCCGCCAACGTTGCCTGGCCGGAGATGTGGTGGAAACTCCCATTTACATGTGTAAATGGGATTTACTCCGCACCTCCGGCAAAGGGACGCCAGTGGGGTGGGGGCATTTCCGAGGAATTTTACAACCTCTGTCTTTTCAAATAATTTGCAGATCTAGGTCCCATGTAAAAAATCTCTGGATTTCCTTGAACTGTTTCAGAATCTCAATAGAAGTCCTTGGTTTAGGGGTAAATTCAGTGTTCCCGGCGCAGAACTTTGTGTGCCAGGAGAAGTGGAATTCCAGAATTCCAGATTCATAGCCATTTTCTCTCTTACTAAAACAAAACAGCAATTATGCACATTAAGATGGACAGTGATTGGTAAAATAACCGAAGGTGATGTAAGAAAATACTTTTTTATGCAGCGAGTGGTTGGGATCTGGAATGCACTGCCTGAAAGGGTGGTGGAGGCAGACTCTGTCTTCTTATCTGTCAAAAGGTAGTTGGATAAGTATCTAAAGGAAAAAAAAAATTGCAGGCCTACGGAGAAAGGGCAGGGGAGTGGGATTAGCTGAGTCAGCACGGGCTCGATGGGCTGAATGGCTTCTTCCGTGCTGTAACCATTCTATGATTTTAGTGCATTTTTATTTATGAAATGCATGTAAATATAGGGCTACTACATGTTGTCAGAGCAGTGTGAACCACTTCAGTGACAGGTCATGCATGTTTTGATAATACTTATACTGATAAGGTTCATTCCCATTAAAGTCACAGGCCCACAGTAAAGGTTAAGTATAAACATTTGGTTTCATACAATTTGTGGCCTTAGTTGTAAAGTCCTGTCCCCTCAGTACAGATTCACACGAGGCATGTAGTGAAGTCAAGGTCACTCTGGACCTGCACCTTTATTTCACAGCTCTGGAATGCTGCACTTGCCTGAGACCTGTCCTTATATATCTGTCTCTTGCAAGTGCACCCCTGGTGGTAATGTATGCTGGTGGTTACAGGTCATATCTTATTACAGTCATGTATAGCATGTTAGGATACAGTTATGTATAATAATGTAAGATACATGATATCAGTTTAGCACAGACAATAACATGTTTAAAACAAAGTGTTTTTACTTTTGGTTATTTTGGAGACAGACATTGTTATTTTTTAATCCTTTATTCTTGATATCTCAAAACTAATATAGGAATAATAGGCCGCCGTGGTGCTCCGGGGGCAATGGGAGCAAAGGGCAATCAAGGAAGTGATGGTATCCCAGGTCCTCATGGACTGAAAGGAGATCCAGGTGAGCATCTCCTTCTGAGTTCATTCTTAATGACATTTGCTTTCATTTTAGACGTGTTACAGCAATGCTCTTTTCCCTTTGTTCAATCAGGAATGATGACCAATAAACATTATGGATGACCTATCTTACACCTCATTCGTAAACAAAATTAAAATATGTTGTAATAACCTGAGTAGCCTCACTAAAGTAAGCACTGAGGGGCTAGAAATCCTCAGCCCTATTCTGCAGGGGTAATGTGGCTGAGCAGTGGCACTGGTGGCGTCCACTCCTGACCCGCCAGAGTATCTAGAGTTACTTAAACTGCACAGGTTTTGCGGGTTCCCATGCCAATCTGGGCACAGCTTCAGGTGGGATGTGCAGCAATGGGAAGCAGCCCGCTGCCAGCCAGCGTCGTTTATGTTTCAATAATGTGACCAATTATAAGGAGCCATCTGAGGCCTCTGTGCTGGCGTTCCTTTGGGTGACCCATGGATCCCAGTTCCATCTTTCAAGGTTCATCTCAGCGCCCAGGTTACTGAGTGGTCAGGAGCAGGGCGCTGAGAAAATTCCAGTGTGCTCCGTCCACCTCCCAACCAACATTATGATACCGTGTTTGGGGAAGATGGTGGTTCGATCCACCCCAGGCCCTGCTGGAAATTCCAGGAAATATAAAGAGATTTAAGCCAGAGAGCAAGAGAAACATTTTTTACGCTGAGGATTGTGAGGCTGTGGAACGCAATATTGGAGTTAGTGATTGAAGTAGAGACCTCACCAACATTTTAAACTAGGTTAGACAGATGGTTGAAGGAAAGTCAGATATAAGAACAGGGTGGATTAGCTCTCGTGTGGAGGATGAACACCAATAGGTTAGGCTGGAAGACCTGTTTCCGTGTTGTAATATCTACATAATTATAATCAAAAATGAACAAACAGCATTTGTTTAATAGAGCTTTAGAGTAAAATGTATCTTTAAGAATGAAGGCAACCTCGTTCTATCACCCATAGCCATTTCTTACCAATGTTTCTTCCCCAGAGATAACAACCAATTAACAACCAGCAGTGAATATTAAAGTCAATCAGATTTACGGTCTCAGTTTAAGGTTGTAATAATTCACAATGTCAAGCTTTGGATGTTTAGTTGCTGCTCAAACTAAATACAGATCTCTCTCTCTCTCTCTCTCTCTCTTGTTCCCTATGTAGGTGTTCCTGAAAGAGGATGTAAAGGCCAGAAGGGTCACCTAGGCCCACCAGGTCAGATTAAAATATACGCGAATAACATTGCACCAATACAAGTAAGTGGCTAATATCCAAAAACATGTTAGTGGCAGGTAACTTCGCCCACTGGCAGCACATATCAGAAAGTTATAGGCCTGCTGTTCACGATTTTCCTTCCATGGATTTCAATTACTGATATGTGCTGCTGGCAGCAAAGATCCCTACTGCCAGTGCGTGCTTGGAAATTACCCACTAAATATCAAGGTGACATTCACACTATCTGAAATTAATATTGTTCCCCAATTCAAACAGGTCTGAAAGGAGATATGGGACTGCCAGGTGACGTTGGTGATCAAGGTTCTCCTGGTGCAGGTGGTGACTCAGGCCCTCCTGGGCCTCACGGATCCAGCGGCGAACCTGGGCCAACTGGTCCTGCTGGAATGAGTATTCAGGGTCCCAAAGGAAACATAGGTCCTCAAGGCACCCCCGGGGCTACAGGTAAAGTCTAATAGCATGAATAAAAACATCATGGGGGGTAATTTTAACCAACAAAGAGTGGAGTACAAAAGCAGGGAGGTCCTGCTGCAACTGTACAGGGTATTGGTGAGGCCGCACCTGGAGTACTGCGTGCAGTTTTGGTCACCTTACTTAAGGAAGGATATACTAGCTTTGGAAGGGGTACTGAAATGATTTCGGAGATGAGGGGGTTACCTTATGATGATAGATTGAGTAGACTGGGTCTTTACTCGTTGGAGTTCAGAAGGATGAGGGGTGATCTTATAGAAACATTTAAAATAATGAAAGGGATAGACAAGATAGAGGCAGAGAGGTTGTTTCCACTGGTCTGGGAGACTAGAACTAGGGGGCACAGCCTCAAAATACGGGGGAGCCAATTTAAAACCCAGTTGAGAAGGAATTTCTTCTCCCAGAGGGTTGTGAAGCTGTGGAATTCTCTGCCCAAGGAAGCAGTTGAGGCTAGCTCATTGAATATATTCAAATCACAGATAGATAAATTTTTAACCAATAAGGGAATTAAGGGTTACGGGGAGCAGGCGGGTAAGTGGAGCTGAGTCCACGACCAGATCAGCCATGATCTTGTTGAATGGCGGAGCAGGCTCAAGGGGCTAGATGGCCTACTCCTGTTCCTAATTCTTATGTTCTTATGTTCTTATTTATGTTGGGGAAGTCCAGAACCAGGGGTCACAGTCTAAGGATAAGGGGTAAGCCATTTAGGAACGAGATGAGGAGAAACTTCTTCACCCAGAGAGTGGTGAACCTGTGGAATTCTCTACCACAGAAAGTTGTTGAGGCCAATTCACTAAATATATTCAAAAAGGAGTTAGATGTAGTCCTTACTACTAGGGGTATCAAGGGGTATGGCGAGAAAGCAGGAATGGGGTACTGAAGTTGCATGTTCAGCCATGAACTCATTGAACGGCGGTGCAGGCTCGAAGGGCCGAATGGCCTACTCCTGCACCTATTTTCTATGTTTCTATGTTTCTAATGGGTGGGTTTGGGTTCGGTGAGAAGTTAAAATGTCAAAACTTTCAACCCCGACCCCAGCTCCGCTTGGAACCTCCCCACTTCTGGTTTTAACGGAGGCAGGACGGAGGGCGGACGACCAATCCACTCTCTCAGCTAAGGAGAGTCAGTCTGTAACCGTTTTTAAGGAGGCTAAGTGCCTCCATTTTTACCGGCTTTTTTATTTTTAACACATTTTGGCTGTGTTTCCCGAGCCGGCAGGTAAAAGGAGGTAAGAAGGAGAGCCAGATCCATAAGGTTAGTGCATTTACAGCTCTGTTTGTGGGTCAGGAGGAGCACGGGGGTTTTCCCCAGCCCAACAAGCTTACTTGCTCCTAGCTCCATGATCACCAACTCTCGTTGATCTCCACCCGCCCCCACCCCAGCGATCTGCCCCCCCAACTCCGTGTTATTTTCCCACCCTGAAGTTATTGGGGGAGATTTTCACAAGTAACGGGCAGCCAACAGTTGGCCTTTGAGGGGGTGGGGCTGATAGTTCAGTCATTTTCAGGTGGGCCTGCAAACAGGCAAGCAGTCTGCCTGCCTATTTAGAATGGTTACAGCACTGAAGGAGGCCATTCGGCCTGTCGAGCCCGTGCCGGCTCTCTGCAAGAGCACTTCAGCTAGTCCCACTCCCCCGTCCTTTCCCCGTAGCTCTGCAATTGATTTTTTTATCCAATTTTCTTTTGAAAGGAATGATTGAATCTGCCTCCACCACCCTTTCAGGCAGTGCATTCCAGATCCTAACCACTCGCTGTGTAAAAATGTTTTTCCTCGTGTTGCCTTTGGTTCTTCTACCAATCACCTTAAATCTGTGTCCTCTGGTTCTCGACCCTTCCACCAATGGGAACAGTTTCTCTCTATCTATCCTGTCCAGATCCCTCATGATTTTGAACACCTCGATCAAATCTCCTCTCAACCTTCTCTGCTCTAAGGAGAACAACCCCAGCTTCTCCAGTCTATCCACATCACTGAAGTCCCTCATCCCTGGAACCATTCTCGTGAATCTTTCCTGCACCCTCTCTAAGGCCTTCACATCCTTCCTAAAGTGCGGTGCCCAGAATTGGACACAATACTCCAGTTGAGATCGAACCAGTGTTCTATAAAGGTTCATCATAACTTCCTTGCTATTGTAGCTCAATTTATAAAGCCCAGGATCCTAAATGCTTTTATAACCACTTTCTCAACCTGCCCTGCCATCTTCAACGATTTGTGCACACATACCCCAGGACTCTCTGTTCGTGCACCCCCTTTAGGATTGTACCCTTCAGTTTATATTTCCTCTCCTCATTCTTTCTACCAAAATGTATCACTTCGCACTTTTCTGCACTAACTTTCATCTGCCACGTGTCCACCCATTCCACCAGTCTGTATGTCTTATTGAAGTCTATTACTATCCTCCTCACTTTTCACTATACTTCCAAGTTTTGTGTCATCTGAAAATTTTTAAATTGTGCCCTGTACACCCAAGTCCAAGTCATCAATATACATCAAGAAAAGCAGTGGTCCCAGCACCGACCACTGTGGAACACCACTGTATACTGTTAGATCTCTTAATTTCCAATGAAATACGAACTCCGATTGTAGTTTTAATGTAACTTTATTCTGGCAGCAGCAACAAGCTTCTGGCTTTAAGCCAGGCCTTTGTCCTTCTGAGACCACATGGCCAAAATGGCTGTACTTATACCTGGTTCAATTTACAGAAAAGAACTCGCCTCCTATGACCTTATTGGCTCAATTGATATATTCTTAACCCCGAATTGGCTCACTGTCAAAGGTCTTGAAATGTCAAGTTGATTGATGACTTAATGCAATGTGCTCAGTCACACGTAGACCTGGGAGTCTGTGTTTTCTCAACCTGTCTAAATGCAGCCTGTTTGAATTCTCTATCAATACCTTCCACCAGTCCGAAAAACAACCTTTCACCACTACTCTCTGTTTCCTGTTACTTAGCCAATTTCGTATCCAGGCTGTCACTGTCCCTTTTATTCCATGGACTTCAATTTTGCTGGCAAGCCTATTATGTGGCACTTTATCAAATGCCTTTCGGAAGTCCATGTACACCACATTAACCGCATTACCCTCATCAACCCACTCTTTTGCCTCATCAAAAAACTCAATCAAGTTAGTTAAACACGTTTGCCTTTAATCAATCTGTGCTGGCTTTTCTTAATTAATCCATACTTGTCCAAGTGACTGTTAATTTTGTCCTGGATTATCGTTTCTAAAAGCTTCCCCACCAGGTTAAACTGTAGTTGCTGGATTTATCCTTACACTCTTTTTAGAACAAGGGTGTAACATTTGCAATTTTCCAATCCTCTGGCACCAGCCCCATATCCAAGGAGGATTGGAAGATAATGGCCAACATCTCCGCAATTTCCACCTTTACTTCCCTCAGCATCCTAGGATGCATCTCATCCAGTCTTGGTGATTTATCTACATAAGTAGAGACAACCTTTCTAGTACCTCCTCCTCATCAATTTTTATCCCATCCAGTATCTCAACTGTCATGTATTCAACTATCATTGTAACCCATGTATAAGCTGACCTAAGTTGTACACCTTGAGAACATTGACCACAAGGGGCGAACTTGTGGGAGACACTCCTAACCTGGACTTTCCAGTAAAAAAGGGGAAACTCCACCCACCGTCTGCCTCTTGAGGTCTTGGTAATAAAGGTAACTGGTCACAGAGTGATCTTCTCTCAAGCATAGGCCTCGTGTGCATTTATACTGTATAGTAAGGACATATTATTGGTGACGAGAAACTGGGATTTAAACCACGCGAGCATGGCCACTAGCAGCACAGAAGAGAGGTACTGTGTTGGTGATGATTGGGACGACTTTATTGAGAGACTACAGCAAAGTTTTGTCACTAGGAATGGTTGGGATAGGATTCGGCCGACAAATGCAGGGCTCATCTCCTGATGGTTTGTGGATCCAGACGTATTCTCTGATGAAAGACCTTCCAGCGCCAGAGAAGCCGGCGGACAAGACGTTCGAAGAGCTCAGTAAGTTGATCAGGGAACACCTTAAACCGGCGAGCAGCATGCACATGGCAAGACACCGGTTTTACACACACTGGCGGCGAGAAGGGCAAAGCGTTCTAGATCTCTGGCGACTGGCGAGCCTACGTAAGTTCCCAGATGCATGCAGAGCGGAGATGCTGCGAGACTTTTTTATTGAGGGCATCGGGCATGCTGGGGTTTTCAGGAAACTGATTGAGACCAAAGACTTGATCTTGGAAGTGGCGGCTCTGATAGCCCAGACATTTATCTCAGTGGAGGAAGAGACCAGAATGATTTAATGCAAAAATCTTGGCTCAAATGCGGCAAACGACCAGGGGGTCAACATTGTTAACGCGGCACACAGTTCTCTAGGCAGACAACGGCAATCGGACATGCCCCAGCATGTAGTCGAACCCAAAGGGGGAGTTCAACAGAGACAATGGCAAGCTGAACAGCGATTCATGCCATCGGAATGGACAATGCGGCCAGTAATGGGGCTATCAACACCTGTTAATGGTGCGCTTAAGGACAGTTACAGAGACTGGTAATGCACCTTTTGTTTCCAACAATGGGGCCTCTAGCTCATGCTGGAGGTGTGGAGGCAAACACCCAGCCAGAGCTTGCAGGTATCAGCAATATACCTGCAGAAACTGCAACATCAGCGGTCACTTGGCGCATATGTGCAGGAAGCCTGCAGCCAGGTTGATGTACGAGGAGGATGGGCCCGATGTAAGCCCTATGAGGCCAAATGAATACTGGGGGAAATCACTGGAAGCTGAAGTTCAGCGAGTTCATGTGGAGCACAAATACAGTTCATATACCAGGACGCCACCGATAATGATGAAAGTGCTCATCAATGGCATCCCAGTATTAATGGAGCTGGACAGGGGGGCCAGCCAGTCCCTGATGAGTATCAAACAGTTTGAAGGGTTGTGGGTGTCCAAGGCCAGGAGGCCAAAATTATTGCCGATTGACGCACTGCTACGGACATATACAAAGGAGATCATTCCGGTGCTAAGCAGCGCCACGGTAGTCATGACCCACAAAGATTCGGAGAACAGTTTGCCACTCTGGATTGTCCCAGGAGACGGTTCCGCACTACTGGGGAGGAGTTGGCTTGCTCTCATGAATTGGAAATGGGGCGATGTCAATGCAATTTCTTCTGTGGAGCGAGTATCATGCTCACAGGTCCTGGACAAATTTGACTCATTATTTCAACCCGGCATCAGCACTTTCATGGGGATCGGGTTAGTGGTTCACATAAACCCGGACACCAGGCCAGTACACCTCAAGGCCAGAGCGGTGCCGTACTTGATGCGGGAAAAGATAGAATGTGAATTGGACCGCCTGCTGAGGGAAGGCATCATCTCACCAGTCGAATTCAATGACTGGGCGATCCCGATCATGCCGGTGCTCAAGGCGGATGGGTCGGTCAGGATATGTGGCGATTACAAGGCCACCATCAATCGGGTGTCACTCCAAGATCAGTACCCACTACCGAGAGCGGAGGACCTCTTTGCGACGCTATCTGGTGGCAAACGTTTTTCAAAATTGGACCTGACCTCAGCTTACATGGCCCAGGAGCTGGCGAATGAGTCGAAGAAGCTGACCACAATCACGACACACAAGGGGTTGTTTCAGTATAACAGATGTCCGTTCGGGATTCGCTAGGCCGCCGCGATCTTTCAGCGAAATATGGAAAGTCTCCTCAAGTCGATTCCAATGACGGTGGTTTTTCAAAACGACATCCTATCACGGGTCGCGATACTGAAGAACACCTCTACAACCTGGAGGAGGTGCTACGCAGACTGGACCGGGTAGGGCTGCGACTGAAAAAGGCGAAGTGCGTCTTCTTAGCTCCAGAGGTAGAATTCCTGGGGAGGAGGGTAGCAGCAGACAGGATCAGACCTACTGCGTCCAAAACGGAAGTGGTCCAGAGAGCACCCAGACCCCGTAACACGACAGAGCTGCGTTCGTTTCTGGGGCTCCTGAACTATTTGGCAACTTTCTTCCCAAATTGAGCACGCTGTTAGAGCCGCTACACGTGCTCCTACACAAAGGTCGCTATTGTGTCTGGGGGGACAGCCAGGAAAGGGTTTTTGATAGAGCATGCAATTTGTTATGCTCCAACAAACTGTTAACGTTATATGACCCGTGTAAGAAACTAGTTTTAACGTGCGATGCATCGTTCTATGGGGTCAGGTGTGTGTTGCAGCATGTGAATGCCAATGGTCAGTTATAGCTGGTAGCTTATGCCTCCAGAAGTCTGTCCCGGGCAGAAAGGGGCTTCGGGATGGTAGAAAAGGAAGCGCTTGCATGTGTATGTGCAGTAAAAAAAAATGCACCAGTACCTGTTTGGCAGGAAATTTGAGCTGGAGACAGATCACAAACCCCTAACGTCCCTTTTGGCCAACAACAAGGCCATAAATGCGAATGTATCGGCCCGCATACAAAGGTGGGCACTCACGTTAGCCGCCTATGACTACACAATTCGGCACAGACCGGGCACTGAAAACTGCGCCGATGCACTCAGCAGGCTCCCACTAGCCACCACTGAGGGGGCAACTGAGCATGATGCTGAGATGGTCATGGCTGTTGAAGCTTTCAAAAGCGAAGGCTCACCTGTGACAGCCCATCAGATTAAAGTCTGGACAAATAGAGACCCGCTACTGTCTTTAGTTAAGAAATGTGTCCTGAATGGGGACTGGGCAGCCACGTACGGGACAGGCCCTGAGGAATTTAAACCGTTTCATAGGCGCAAGGATGAACACTTGATTCAGGCCGATTGCCTACTGTGGGGAAACTGAGTAGTCATGCTCCAGAAGGGCAGAGAGGTGTTTATCAGAGAACTTCACAATGAGCACCCGGACATTGTCAAGATGAAGGCAATTGCCAGGTCACACGTTTGGTGGCCAGGGATAGATGCAGACCTGGAACTTTGTATTCGCAGGTGCAACATGTGTGCTCAGCTGGGCAACGCACCCAGGGAAGCCCCCCTTAGCCCCTGGTCCTGGCCCGCCAAGCCATGGTCACGCATCCATGTGGACTACGCAGGTCCTTTCATGGGAAAAATGCTTTTGGTTGTAGTCGACGCCTACTCCGAATGGATTGAGTGTGCCATTTTAAATTCAAGCACAGCCTCTGCTACGGTAGAAAGTCTACGGGCAATGTTCGCCGCACATAGTCTACCGGACGTCTTGGTCAGCGACAATGGCCCGTGCTTCACCAGCACTGAATTCCAGGACTTCATGGCAGATAATGGAATCAATCATCTCAGAACTGCACCGTTCAAGCCGGCCTCAAACGGCCAGGCGGAACGAGCAGTGCAGATAATCAAACAGGGGATGCTCAGA
This sequence comes from Pristiophorus japonicus, assembly GCF_044704955.1. Classification (NCBI taxonomy): domain Eukaryota; kingdom Metazoa; phylum Chordata; class Chondrichthyes; family Pristiophoridae; genus Pristiophorus; species Pristiophorus japonicus. The sequence goes on along the minus strand of NC_091982.1, from coordinate 256,579,328 downwards.
ATCCAAGGGGGTTCCCTACAAAGCTGCTTATCACGCCTCCTGATGGCCAATAGATCCCGACCGCACTCACTCACAGGAGTTCCACGGGCAGAGCTGCAAATGAAAAGGACGCTCAAAACCAGGTTATCCCTCATATACCCCACCATGAAAGAAATTGTTGAGAGCAGGCGTCAGTCACAATGTGACTACCATGACAGGAATGCGAGGGCGTGTTTTATTGATGTCAATGACTCTGTTTCTGTCCTGAATTATGCTGCAGGGCCCAAATGGCTCGCAGGCACTGTGATTGCCAAAGAGGGGAATAGGGTTTTGGTAGTTAAACTTACCAATGGACAAATCTGCCGCAAACACGTGGATCAAACTAAAAGGAAGTTCAGCAACCCCATAGAAGAAGCAGAGGAAGAACACGGCGTAGAGTTTACTCCACCACAGGTGACCGAACACTGGAACCAAGTGGAGGAGAGCCCAGTCACTGTGGGCAGTCTGGACAGGCCTGAGGCACCGTAAACAGCAGACACTCAGGCCAGCGCCCAACAACCGGAGCCCCAACTCAGGTGCTCTACAAGGGAGCGTTATCCACCAGAGAGACTTAACCTGTGATCCCAATAAGACTTCGGGGGCGGGGGGGGAGGTGAGGTCATGTATTCAACTATCATTGTAACCCATGTATAAGCTGACCTGAGTTGTACACCTTGAGAACATTGACCACAAGGGGCGAACTTGTGGGAGACAGTCCTAACCTGGACTTTCCGGTATGAAAAGGAAAGCTCCACCCACCGTCTGCCTCTTGAGGTCTTGGTAATAAAGGTAACTGGTCACAGAGTGACCTTCTCTCTAGTATGGGCCTCGTGTGCATTTATACTGTATAGTAAGGACATATTATCAACTACTCCCCCTTTCACTGTGACTTTGACAGCATCTTCTTCCTGGGTAAAGACAGATGCAAAATGCTCATTTAGTACCTCAGTCATGCCCTCTTCCTCCATGCATAGGTCTCAATTTTGGTCCCTAGTCGGCTCCACTCCTCTTACTACCCGTTTACTATTTATATGCCGATAGAAGACTTTTGAATTCCATTTTATGTTAGCTGACAATTTATTCTCATACTCTCTCTTTGCCCCTCTTATTTCCTTTTTCACTTCCCTCTGAACTTTCTATATTCAGCCTAGTTCTCACATACTCTCAACCTGACATCTGTCATACGCCCCCTTTTTCTGCTTCATCTTGCTCTCTCTCTCTTTTGTCTTCCAGGGAGCTCTGACTGTGGCTGCCCTACCTTTCCCCCTCGTAGGAATGTAACTCGACTGGACCCGAACCATCTCCTCTTTAAAGGCAGCCCATTGTTTGATTTTTGGAGGAAGCTGCTTAAATATGCACATTGATGGTCCTCTGATGTGCATATGGGTGCAGCGTATGCTGCACATAGTCTGCCCAATTGAACCAAGCATTGTGCGGCCTAACCAGTGGTCATTAAAGGGGCCTCCGGAGGCTGCTCTTCCAAGGACATTTCTACTTTTTACTTTGGTGGTTTTGTTGCTGAGTAGAGTTATATATAACCATCCAGCTGCAGTTGAACCAACAGAATAACAATAATCCAGCACACACAGCGTCATAATTGTTTGTCAGTGTGTGTCTTCCCTCGGTTCCTGTTATGAAGTAGATATGTAGAAGGCGCACATCAGGGATCCACTGGATACGGCATTTATTGAAGAAACAGAGCTGATCAAATAAATAATTTCAGCCTGGGCCACCATGTTGAAAAAATATTATATCAGATGGCTTCTCAATGTGTTTAATAGAATTATGGAAATTTCAGCACAGAGACCATTTGATCTGTCGACTTAAAATTAATGGAGTGACAGTATTCCCTGCATATTTATACATGGTAGCTGGGATTTTAAGAATATAAAAATTAGGAGCAGGAGTAGGCCATACGGTCTCTCGATCCTGCTCCACCCTTTAATAAGATCCTGGCTGACCTTACTTTCCTTCCTGATCCCCATGTCCCTTGATTCCCCTCGAGTCCAAAAATCTTTCTCATCCTTGAATATACTCAACCACTCAGCATTCACGGCCCTCTGGGGTAGGGAATTACAAAGATTCGCAACCCACTGAGTGAAGAAATTCCTCCGCAACACAGTCTTAAATGGCCGACCTTTTATTCTGAGACTATGCCCCCTAGTTCTAGATGTCCCAGCCAGGGGAAAGGACCTCTCAGGATCTATCCTGCCAAACCCCCTCAAAATCTTATTTGTTTCGAAGAGATCACCTCTTGTTCTTCTAAACTCCAGAGAGTATAGGCCCAATGTACTCAATAAAATTGAGTAGGCCCCAGTGAGATATATTTTCAGGGTCAACACTTCTGACACGGATTGGGAGCACATGTTGGGAAATTCTGAACGTGAATGCTGAAGTGAAAATTCACAGCTGTTATGTTTATGTCAAGGATACAGGTACAAACTGATTAGATAAGAGAAAACGTTTTAAATACTATTAAGCCCGAGGCTACCTTCCATCGTGATGCCATTGCGTGTGTAATATTGCCAGATTACATCAGAAATTACTTCAGCAGCATGAGATTAACGTTGGTTTCATTGGTTGTGTCATTGCTATCATGGCTGTGGATACAATGAGCCAAGTTAATTGAATAATTTATATCTCATGTCTTTGCCATGTTAACGGTGGTGTGGTTGTTAACCAAAGTCTGTTACAACAGTTCAAAAATATTGTAGGATTTCCAAATCAGCTGGAGTAATTGTTTTTGGAAAATCATTCTTGGTGAGTATTATCTACCACAATCTATTTTTGGTATAAATGTGTGGGTGCGTGTATGTGTATATAATATACATACAAAATAAAGTCGAAAATATTCTTCTCATAGACATAGACATAGAAAATAGGTGCAGGAGTAGGCCATTCGGCCCTTCGAGCCTGCGCCGCCATTCAATGAGTTCATGGCTGAACATGCAACTTCAGTACCCCATTCCTGCTTTCTCGCCATACCCCTTGATTCCCCTAGTAGTAAGGACTACATCTAACTTAGTGAATTGGCCTCAACAACTTTCTGTGGTAGAGAATTCCACAGGTTCACCACTCTCTGGGTGAAGAAGTTTCTCCTCATCTCGGTCCTAAATGGCTTATTCCTTATCCTTAGACTGTGACCCCTGGTTCTGGACTTCCCCAACATTGGGAACATTCTTCCTGCATCTAACCTGTCTAAACCCGTCAGAATTTTAAACGTTTCTATGAGATCCCCTCTCATTCTTCTGAACTCCAGTGAATACAAGCCCAGTTGATCCAACCTTTCTTGATATGTCAGTCCCGCCATCCCGGGAATCAGTCTGGTGAACTTTCGCTGCACTCCCTCAATAGCAAGAATGTCCTTCCTCAGGTTAGGAGACCAAAACTGTACACAATACTCCAGATGTGGCCTCACCAAGGCCCTGTACAACTGTAGTAACATCTCCCTGCCCCTGTACTCAAATCCTCTCGCTATGAAGGCCAACATGCCATTTGCTTTCTTAACCGCCTGCTGTACCTGCATGCCAACCTTCAATGACTGATGTACCATGACACCCAGGTCTCGTTGCACCTCCCCTTTTCCTAATCTGTCACCATTCAGATAATAGTCTGTCTCTCTGGTTTTACCACCAAAGTGGATAACCTCACATTTATCCACATTATACTTCATCTGCCATGCATTTGCCCACTCACCTAACCTATCCAAGTCACTCTGCAGCCTCATAGCATCCTCCTCGCAGCTCACACTGCCACCCAACTTAGTGTCATCCGCAAATTTGGAGATACTACATTTAATCCCCTCGTCTAAATCATCAAAGTAAATTGGGCTCCTTTCTATATTTAGGTTACCGTGGACTGAAAGGGTTGCTTGGACAACCAGGACCAGATTGTCTGAAAGGGGATAAAGGCTCACCTGGTTTGACAGGAGTTTCAGGCAATCCAGGTGACAGAGGTGATCCAGGTATCAAAGGACGGCCGGTAAGGATTTTGTAAAATAATCTATTTTTGGCATTTTCTTGTGCGTGTTTCTTATGGTTGTGATGGAAGGCATAATTCCATTTATGATCTGTTAAACCTACTCTTTGGGATGAAAAAGGTGAGGTTTAAAATAAAAACAAATGGTTGATTTTTTGCAAATTGTCCAGTTGCAATAGCAATGGCAGCAGTTCAGATCATAATGAGGCACCTGATGTTGCAGTGAGGTACTACGTATCTTCATCTTTAGAATCAAGCTTGGAGTGATAGGGCGATAGTTTCTTTTCAGTGTTCGGATGCATGCATTAAACTAATGGTCAGAAAATGTTGTGCCACACATGTCCACATTTTTGGTAGGCGCTACTGGTGATTGAAGCTCCTTACCAGAAGAGGGAAGTCAGAAAATCACGCCTTGTATAAATTAATTTGAATGTCTTGAACCTAGTTCCTAATAGGTGCGGACCCACAACACAACATTCCCATAATTCAGCAACAATTAGCGCTAAAGGGGAAATTTCCTACTTTGGCACATGCCTGGAGTGCTTTTTGGGGGAATTGCATCCAAATTAATGGATGGAAAATAATAGTTGGAATGTGTAATTTCCTTATATCCGCTTGTGGAATGTGGCCAGAGTGCTGAAACAGAAAATTTCCCCTTAAATTGGCAGTCTCACTCTAGATAGGTCAGGAAAGTTGGCTGCTTATCCCGAACCAAGGCCCACTCCCCCAAAGTCTCAAATTTAAAATACCCATCCTTGTGTTTAAATAACTTCATGGCCTTGCCTCTATCTCGCTATCTCTGTAACCTCCTCCAGCCCTACAAACAGCCATTGAACTTTCCATTCCTCTGAAATTAGCCTCTGTTGCATCCCTTTCCAGCCCCCACCCACCCCCCCCCCCCCGCTCACCCCCACCTTTGGCGACTGTGCCTTCAGCTGCCTATGCCGCACACTCTCGAATCCCCTCCCGAAACACCTTCTTCAATCCACTGCCTCCTTTACGACTCTCCTTAAAAAACACCTCTATGACCAATCTTTTGTTATCTCCTTCCTTGGCTCAGCGTCCATATTTTTGATTATGTCTCTGTGAAGCACCTTCAAGTGTTTTTCTACATTAAAGGCGCTATATAAATGCAGGATGTTGTTTTTTTCTTGGTAAAACTGAAATATCACACCGGCACAGTTGAGGAAACTTTGCTTGTTAAAATGGTGCTAAAAATGGAGATTTGTTCATTCCGCAGCACCATATCCCTTTTTTGTTTTCCTACATTAGTCCCTCTGAATGAGATTACTAATTTGTGGTAAAAGTCACACTGTTAGCTCTGGCTCAGTGAGTGGCACACCTGGTTTGAAGTCAGAAGGTTGTGGGTTCAAGTCCCTCTCACTTGAGCACATCAATCTAGGCTGACACTCCAGTGCAGTGCTGAGGGAGTGCTGCACTGCCGGAGGTGCCGTCTTTCAGATGAGACCTTAAACTGAGGCCCTGTCTGCTCTCTCAGGTAGATGTATAAGATCCTATTGCACTATATTGAAAAAGAGCAGGGGTCCTTGCCAATATTTATCCCTCAATCAAAGTAACAAAAAAAAGATTATCTGGTCATTATCACATTGCTCTTTATGGGAACTGGCTGCTGCGTTTCCCACATTACAACAGTGATTACACTCCAAAAGTACTTCATTGGCTGTAAAGCACTTTGAGACATCCAGCAGTCTTGAAAGGCGCTATATAAATACAATTCTTTCTTCTTTCTTTTAAATTGTGAACCGTTTTATGCTGTGACTGTGCACAGTAGTAGCTGAGTTCAGGTTGTCCAAATTTAGAGCCTTTTTAACCATCAGAGTGAGAGGACATCACATCAGTATGGACTGGATTAAAACACAAGTCCCATTGGTGAAAGCATTGGTTTCCAACCTATTCTATGACACAATGCTCTCCCAATATGGTCGATGGGAGACACTGCAACACACATTCCACACACCTGAATTTGTGAAGGTCACATCCAAAACCCAGAGCTGCACATCTGCAGAATCCAAGTGTGCACTGCCTGCTCTAAATTCCCAACATCGCCTTTCCTCCCATTCCAGGGTTTCCCACCAATCTCCTAATACACCTGAGCTCCCCCGTCAGTGACAGTGAGCACCAGGGGTTGAGCAATCAATGGAAACATAGAAACATAGAAACATAGAAAATAGGTGCAGGAGTAGGCCATTCAGCCCTTCTAGCCTGCACCGCCATTCAATGAGTTCATGGCTAAACATGAAACTTCAGTACCCCATTCCTGCTTTCTTGCCATACCCCTTGATCCCCCGAGTAGTAAGGACTTCATCTAACTCCCTTTTGAATATATTTAGTGAATTGGCCTCAACAACTTTCTGTGGTAGAGAATTCCACAGGTTCACCACTCTCTGGGTGAAGAAGTTTCTCCTCATCTCGGTCCTAAATGGCTTACCCCTTATCCTCAGAATGTGACCCCTGGTTCTGGACTTCCCCAACATTGGGAACATTCTTCCTGCATCTAACCTGTCTAACCCCGTCAGAATTTTAAACCTTTCCATGAGGTCCCCTCTCATTCTTCTGAACTCCAGTGAATACAAGCCCAGTTGATCCAGTCTTTCTTGATAGGTCAGTCCCGCCATCCCGGGAATCAGTTTGGTGAATCTTCGCTGCACTCCCTCAATAGCAAGAATGTCCTTCCTCAAGTTAGGAGACCAAAACTGTACACAATACTCCAGGTGTGGCCTCACCAAGGCCCTGTACAACTGTAGCAACACCTCCCTGCCCCTGTATTCAAATCCCCTCGCTATGAAGGCCAACATGCCATTTGCTTTCTTAACCGCCTGCTGCACCTGCATGCCAACCTTCAATGACTGATGTACCACGACACCCAGGTCTCGTTGCACCTCCCCTTTTCCTAATCTGTCACCATTCAGATAATAGTCTGTCTCTCTGTTTTTACCACCAAAGTGGATAACCTCACATTTATCCACATTATACTTCATCTGCCATGCATTTGCCCACTCTCCTAACCTATCCAAGTCACTCTGCAGCCTCACAGCATCCTCCTCGCAGCTCACACTGTCACCCAAGATTGACAAGGACACGGTTGATGATGTGCAGGGCTTGATATGAGGTGGGACCAGAGTGGCAGAATTCTGATTGAGTTGTAGTTTATGGAGGTTGGTGCTTGGGATGCCCCAGAGAAAATATTGGAAAAATCAAGTCTTGAGATGACAATAACTGCCCCCCCCCCCCCCACAATGGGCGGGGCAGGGTCTTGAGGTCTTTCCTGTTGCATCTTGTACACTGACCAAATGTTCAGAAATGTGGTGTGCACATCCACTCAGGCTTAATGAGTGGGAGCTTTAGCACAAAAACGGGTGGGCTGGGGGGCAGGTGGGGGTGGAAATGTTTACATTCTGAACCCCGAGCCCAACCAGCCCACGTGCGGGTGTTACGGAGGCAGGATAAAAGGTGGGAAACCAACTCGATCCCAGGAGGCGGACTGGCAATTTAAATATTTTAATGAGGCTGGCAGCCTCTGATTCAGTGGGCGGCCAGATTTCCCAGGCTTCGGGAAATCCGACAGCTGAAGCAAGGTGAGGACAGCGTCGGAGAGGGGGTAAGTGCCTCCATAGCACTGCTTGGACCAGGAGGAGCAAGAGTGCTCCCCCCCCCCCCCGGCAACCCCCAGCATCCCCGCCATCAAACACTCCCCCACATACACGGGATTGGTGATCAGCCTCCCTCCCAACCTCCCTCCCCCAACCTCCACACCCCCACTCCAGGATTGGACCCTCCAGGGTCAGGGGTCAGCCACCCAAGATCGGACCCCCCCCTCTGCGGTCAGGTATCAGACCACTGCCCCACCCTCCCCAGGGATCAGACTGGTCCTGCGGCCTGCTTTCTGCCCGACTGCAAGCCAAGCCTGTGAATCAGGCTGACTTCCAGGCGGGGAAACTGGCAAGGCCAAAAGATGCACACTGTAGAGCAACTCCACAGCTTACAGGGAAACCTGGACTTCCGGTTTTCCCATCCGGAACTCCGCCCGCCCCCCCCGCCTACGTAACCTGCCCCTGTTAATAACCAAGCCAAAATCACTTACATTTTTCTGTTTTTTGAGTGAATTCTCTTCTCTTCACTGACCAGAGCTCAAGTGGATTTCCCACTTATGGCTGTCCCCTCAGTGGTGCAACATGTTGGTACATCAAGGCCCCAATAATAAATCTCTCCCATCCATAATGGGAGGCGGCAGGGTTAAAAATGAAGAAATGTGGAACGTGTCCTCAATGAGGCTTTCGTGTCATGTAAGTGTCTCGCCATCGAAGGGCAGAACACTTCATGAGCATATTTAAATCAGGCTCCCACAGTGCAATTGACAGCCAGATTTAACTTTAACAGTTGCTGGCCGGGTTTCCCAGGGCTCAGGCAATCGGTAGTAAATGGGAGGCTGGAGCCATCAGCTCAAGAAGGTAAGTGCCTCTTGTAGTACGCCTTGTGGGTCAGGAGGAGCAGGAGTGTGTCCCTAACCCATCAAAGAAGCCTTTGGCCTCTCCCCCTCTCTCCTCCCTGCCACTATCATAGATCTCTGGCCCACAACCAGCCCCGATCTCACCCTCCCTCCCACGATGGCCTCTTCCCTGCCCCCTCCCCCCACCCACCCCCACTGCTGCAGCCCCGATCTCACGCTCCCTTCCCCCTCCTGATTGCCAGGGACCGTCCATAAGGGTCCCCAGCTGCGGCCTCCTGCTTCTGGTTTTTCCACCCAGTAACCTGTCAATTTGGCCGTCTGTTGGGGGGGGAAGCCTACTGGTTGATTGTGTTACGTATACAACAACAACAACAGCTTGTATTTATATAGCGCCTTTAAAGTAGTAAAACGACCCAAGGAGCTTCACAGGAGTGAAATAAATTTGCCACTGAGTCACGCAAGAAGAAATCACGGCAGATGATCAAAAGCTTGGTCAAAGAGGTAGATTTTAAGGAGCGTCTTAAAGGAGGAACCAGAGGTAGAGAGGTTTAGGGAGGGAATTCCAGAGCTTAGGACCCAAGCAGCTGAAGGCACAGCCACCAATGGTTGAGCGATTATAATCAGAGATGCTCAAGAGGGCAGAATTAGAGGAGCGCAGACATCTCGGGGGGGGGGGGGGGTTTGTATTATAATATTAAAATGTGTAAAAATATTATAATGAGTTCCTGGCTTTCAATTCAGCAGGACCTTCGCACCCCCGGCTTTGCCGTGTTTTCCCTGCGCTCCCCTGCACCCTCCCCGTAAATAATCGGGGCCAAAGAGTAGTTGTCATTGTTTGATATCCGGATGGAAATAGCAGAGGGTAGTCATCCGTGACAGATGCATGCTTAGCTAATGGCATCATGGGCATTTTGTCTCCCATTCATGTATACTGTAATCCTTGTAGCTGGAGTGTGCACATGATCAGAGTATAGGAAGACCATGTAATAGTCTGCAAGGAAGTGTAGTCACTAAACCATGTTCACTTTAGTGTGCAGAAAGGCTACTTTCTAATGTGCACTGCTGGTGGGCAAGTGTCGTTGACCCCACCCCCCTCCCGCTGTCTGACAGAACATTAATCTCTATGTTATTTGGTTCTTCTCTTCCTTCAATTCTGCAGGGAATTCCTGGCACATCAGGTAAAGGTCCCAAAGGCGAAAGGGGTTCCATCGGCACCCCAGGATTCTCAGGTATTGCTCAAGAATATGAGCTTCTGCTATATTTAATATTGTTGCAACTTCTGATAAATACTACAACTCCAACAGGACCTTGCAGTGATGAGCGGTAATTTGCAGATTTCACTGAAATATCCTGCCGAGGGAACATTAATGTGTACTTGCAGCAAGAATATATCTTCTCGCACTATGGGGACATCATTTTCACTTTGACTGCTTGGGCAGTAGACGAGCAGAGCAGATCGCTTGCCCGTTATAGAACCCGCCCGATTTTAATTTCCACTTATTTCAATGGGGTTGGGAGAGGGAAGATCCATCAAATACCAGTTAGGGGCAGAAATCAGTGGCGAAGGCAGCTCCATTGGGAAGCAAATTATAGCCAAGGGTGCAGGTTAGTAGCAATGAGAACATAAGTACATAAGAATTTGGAGCTGGCGTAAGCCATTCAGCCCCTTGAGCCTGCTCCGCCATTCAATAAGATCATAGCTGATCTGATCTTGGCTTCCACTTCACTCTCCTGCCTGTTCCCCATAACCCTTGACTCACCAGCAATTCAAAATTCTGTCTATCTCCGCCTTGAATACATTCAATGACTCAGCCTCCACAGTTCTCTGGAGTAGAGAATTCCAAAGATTTACAACCCTCTGAGAGAAGAAATTCCTCCTCATCTCTGTCTTAAATGGGCGACCCCTTATTCTGAAACTATGCTCCCTAGTTCTAGATTCCCCCACGAGGAATGTGTAGTCAGTGTACATTTGGAAACTGACCCTGTGTTTTCGGATGGTGTCACTGAGGGGCAGCATGTAGATGACAAGTAGGAGGGGATCAAGATTAGATCCCGGGGGAGAAACCAGAGGTAACGGTACAGGAGTGGGAAGAAAAGCCATTGCAGGTGGTTCTCTGACTGCGAAGCACATAAATGGTGTTTACGACGCACATCCAGCCAAGTTAATGGCGGCGGAGTGGGAACAGCATCGAGGAATTTCCCGGCCATTGTGTTGCTGTACTTGTGAATTCACTCTATCAGCACTTTCTGCCAGCGTGCCTCAAATTCACAGCCTCTTGCCTCCGTTGCTCCTCTTTCTCTGCCATTATTATCCAGAACAAGGGTCCATTGGGAAGGCCATTCTGGCTGCTTAGTCCTTCTGAACATGAGGGTGGGGGGGATTGGGGGTTCGAAAAATTGTCGGTGCACTGTAACTGACAGCACTTTGGCTAAGTAAAGTGCAGGTCTCAGTTGGAGAATTCAATCAAAATCACTAAGAAAATCACTATCGTACTCCAGAAATCTCAGTTCTGACAATATCAGATGACTTTGTTTCGGGCAGCGCCGAAGTTTTCAGTCGTAGATCTCCACTCGAGCATAATTTGCGTAAATCTAAAAAAACATCACGCGTAAGCTGGTATTTTGCATGGAGCGAAGGGAATTGAAGCTATGTAAATGGGTGGTAGAGGGGTTCCGGTGGACGTACCTAAAAAGTGACGCAGACTATTGAGGAAATTTGTCCATAACGATGTTTGGCATTAAAGCGGCATGTCAGTTATGCGTGAATTTCCTTGGTTAAAAACCTGCATAACATGTTCGGACGCCGAAACGTTCCAGGAAATCCCAGGCAAGAGTTTCCATTTGCATTGAAATTACATTGGCGGAAGGGAAAAAAATAGTTTGGTTCAATGTCTTAATGAATGAACAGGTTATCTTCAGGCTCTGAGGGACCGTTTGGGCCGAATGGCTTGTTTCTGTGCTGTAATTCTAATTTTAATAATCTTTCTGTTACAGGTATGCAAGGTGACAAAGGATTTCAAGGCCAGACAGGAGATGCAGGGCGACCAGGATTGCCTGGTCAACCAGGTAACTTTAATATCTTCTCCCCCGTTCTTTGCTCCTGTTAATCTGTAAAGTCATTGGGTCATGAACTGAAATATCCTGCAACACATTTTATTTCTGACAGTGATAATATCCCATCTGGTGTCATTCATTGTTTTTCATTTTTGAAATTCATTTTAATGTCCTTTTAGAAGCGCACAGTAAAACCTTATGCTAAGGCACGTAATAGTGTCTGTTGCAAAGAGCTGCAGCCTTCATTGAACGTCCCCCCTGCCCCGCCCCGCCCCTGGAAAGTAAGGGATTGAAGCTACAAGATTACCATTCTGATATTCTCCAGTTCACTGGCAATGAGAAGAATGATGCTCATTTCTACACAAGTACGAACTAGCAAGATTCGGGGGCTTATGTGTTCTTATAGTTTTGTTAGAGGTTCATTAATTATGATAAAAATGGGCATCTCCTTTAAAGAATTTAAAGAAATTAAACAACAAATGTAAACCTATCTTTTTGGAATTGTTCCTATTTTGCCTGTAAGTGCTTACGTTTGTTCATAGGTCCAAAAGGGTCGCCATCCTTCGCAATGCCAATACCAGTAAAGGGTGATCTTGGATTTCCGGGTTCACCAGGGCTTGAAGGACAATGCGGAACTCCGGGATCGCCTGGCCCACCTGGATATATTGGTACATTCTAAACTCTAAATGAATCCGATAATTGAGTCACAGGTCCGCTGTCAAAATGATTGACAGCAGGGCGGTATCCCGCTATGAACCCGCCTCCGTGTACGCTTCCCAAGTGTTGGCTCTGCCTGTGCTTTGCAGACCCGGCACTAAGCGGCAGGTGAGCTAATTGAAATAGTTAAGAGGGTGTTTAAAGGTAGTTGAACAGCATTTTACCAGCTACCAACCACTTTTCAAACTTTTTCATGAGGTTCCCATCGCTCGGAGATCATGTCAGGTAAGTAGGTCGGGTTTTCAACAACTCTCCATTGCTTCAAATAGGTGACAGCTGCAAAAGTGTTATAAAAGCTACCATTTCACAGCTGTTCACTTTCCAATGTTAGAAGCTGGGGCCTTCAGGATTTGGAATACACTTTTCAGCTTTCGGAAGATTGGAAGTATTTGGATTAAACTCTCTATCCAGTGTCACCTCCTTGGAGCATACTCTCTCACCATGGACAGATCGCTTCTGTCATCTCAACCTCACCTGCTATCTATTCCAGCAGCATCAGTGCCCTTGAAAAAAAATCACATCTTGGTCCTCAGAAACTCACCATGATCAGCCCCAACACCAACATCATCAGGCACACTGGCATTACCAACAACAAAATCAATCTTCCCCACAATCACCTGATGCTGCACAGGACAACGTCATCAGCAAAAGACCACATTGCTGCCTTGGGGGGGGCCAAGGATGGCCTAGCCATGGCCAGATTAACTTCACTTGATGCTGTACATCCTGGCTGCCACATGATGCAACAGGTTGGCACTACCCGACTCCAACACCATAAAGCATATCTGCAATGCCCAAGCCATTCCTTTCACACTCATCACCATTGTGGGGGGTGCCCTTATGTCTCACTGTACACTACAACTCACTAAGCCACTTCCAAAGGAGCATACAAATCTGTCCAAGAAGGCAAAGTGTTGAAAATAAAGATTTCAATGTTTGACTATACATTAACAGAAACTCTACATGAACATTGGCTAAAGAATCAAGTACCTACCCTTGTGTGTTGTTAGTTGGTATTATTGGATAAGGATGAGAGTGAGTGTGAGGGGTGGCTAGTGAGATGAAGAACTGATAATGTAGATAGAGAGAGAGTGTTTGGTGGAGGTGCAAGGTAAGTTGGTGTGAGTAAGGATGTGCAGGAGTAGGGTAGGGAAGGCAGAGTGATGGGGATGTGATGAGTGACACAGCAGGATGAGGTTGAGTGTGGCTTTGCAGTAACGTTTCATAATCTACTGAGATCATTGAAAGGTTTGTGACACTGCAGCCTGGTCCTCCTGACCACATCCCTGCTTGTGTCCTCCTGTGCAATGTGCAACCAGGCTGCATTGGTGTCCTGGGGAGGTCTCTTCCGCCCATTGGAAGCATATGGAGGGAGACATGGGAGAGCCTGGGTACAGCCCTGCACCTTTGTACAGTGCTTGTCAGTGTTTGCAGCAGCTCAATGCTGTAGAACACTGCTAACACAACTGTCAAAATGAATGTGGACATGGTCCCTTTAAGGAACCCGCTGATGGCACGTCGTTAAGTAATGTCATCAGACCCTCTTCCTTTTAATTGGCCGAGAACCTTGCAAGGCGGGATTAACAAGCCCAATCAGGGGAAAGTCATGGGGTGACATGGAGCTAGAAGCGAGGTTCCAATCTTCACCCATCTCTCTTCGGTCTTGGTCGGGGAAATTGCAGTCTCACTGTCTTTCTCATAAGCACCGTAACCTCTCTATGAGGGAAAAATTGAACCTGTTATGCCCATTCTACAGACGTAAAACGTGGGCGAGAGCAATTAATTTTGCACCCAAAGGGAACCTGAAATCGGTCTAATGTCATATTGGGTCTCACAATATTTAGGCATCACCGGCGGCCACTTGAAATAGGCATCAGATTTCTTGCATATGCTAATGAAGGGCCTAACCCATGTTTCAGGATTCCTCTCAGAAATTTGTCAGCACCAAGAGTGCTCCTCCTGACACCACAACACTAATATAAGCAACCACTTCCCCCTCGCTCATCCCCATCTCCCATCATCTGGCCCATCCCCTTCCAGGACCAGCTGACAGCCACCGCCGGCCACCATAACCATCCCAAATTGGTGCACTGGAAATAAGTGCCTGCAGCTTGCCGGAATTAGGCTAATGAGTCCTAAGGCCCAATTTTGGACAAGCCTCAGGCCTCTGTCTTCTGGCACATGTTGTTTCAGGCCCGAACATATTTGTTCCCTTGCATTTGTGCTGTCTCTCTTTGGCTTAGAAGGTTGCTCACTGTGGGGTAGATTTTCAACGTGCTATCTGAATATAATACTAGCATTTCAATGGAAATAAAAATCCAGCAGTTCCATTATCAGGCAGCCGATCCATAACACCAGTTTTACACCTGGGTGGCAAGTTGAAACTCGACCCCTCCCGAGATCCCATCAGTAAGGAGAGTGAATTTTATTTTGTAGCCTCTGGTCTCTCTTGATATAATCCAGCAGAGTAAGCAAAGCAGATCTGCACATTCCTGCACAACCATGATGCTAGCGTTGACCTCTATTGGCACGATTACCTGGAAGCAGCTACACGAAGAGAAATGTTTTACTGAACTGCAAGTAATGGGACTGTCACATTACAGCGGCACTGAATGGTGAAAAAAGATTACTTTGTAGACAGTGGCTTACAATGCCACAGTTCTTAAAAAAAACATTTTTTTTAAATACCGAGAGTTTGATTTTAACTCAACTTGTCCGGTAGAAAACTGACAGCAGTGGATCGTCTACCCACTTTACACATCGCCTGAATTTTCTTTCTATCGATGTCGAATTCGCAGCCTCGGTGTCCCCGAGCTGAGCTTCCAATCCCAAACCCATATCCCCTCTGTCGCAAAAGCTGCCTCTGTAACATGGATCACCTCTGCCTCTACCTCACTCCATCTGCTGCCAAAACCCTCATCCATGCCTTTTGCCACCTCCAGACCAATCCTCTCCTGGCCGGCCTCCCATCCTCCACCCTTCAAAAACTTAACCCATCCACAGGCCTGCTGCCCGTATCCTAACCCGCACCAAGTTCCATTCACCCATTCCACTTATGCTCGCTGACCTGCGTTGGCTCAAATCCTTTCATGGCTTTGCTTTCCTATCTCTGTATTCCTACACGAGCCCTACAACCCTCCAGGAACTCTATGTTTCTCCTCCGCCCTTTTACACATCCGCCACTCCCTTTGCCCTGCCATTGGGGGCTGTCCCCTCAGCTGTCTAGGCTCCAACCTCTGGAATTCCCTCTCTCCCTCTCCCTCTCCTCTTTTAAGATCCTCTTTAAAACCTACCTCTTAAACCCAACTTTTAGTCACTCATCCAAATATCTCTTTCTTTAGTTCGGTGTCAAATTTTGTCTGATTACGCTTTGGTGAAACACAATGGGACGTTTTCCCACATGATAGGCACTATGTAAGTGCAAGTTGTTATTATGGTACTATGATACTGTAAACAATTTATTTTTGCTTCACACACAGGAAACCCAGGTCCACCTGGTCCACCTGGTCGTAATGGGCCACCTGGAGATATAGGCCAATTAGGATCAAAAGGGTCCCCAGGATTTCCTGGACAGCAAGGTAAATGCGACAACAGTTTCAAATACTTCTATGGTGAATTCTTACTGATCTGTATTATTAATTGGGGATGGAGGACAGTGAGAGGAGGCATGTGTCACTTTACCCTTATAACATTATATACATTTGGCACAATGATATAATTTGAAACTATTTTACGCCATCACATGTTTGTAAACAAGCGCAAATAGTTTTGCCAAATGCTATTTTGTGGGACCAGGAGGAGCAGAAATGCCCTGCCATGCTCAATGAATAATATGGGCCAGCCACCCCTTCACCACCACCCCCGCCCAACCTCTGATCGCTCCGTCCCCGATGACCTACCTTTCTGCCAGCGGGGTCAGTCTCTGTGCTGAATGCTATTGCACTCCCAATTAAAATAAAGTGCATTTGGCAGTGGCCCACATCAAGTACGGTGGAGCATTTCTGCTCCTCCTGGCCTCACAAAAATAGCACTTACCTTTTTGGGCCTCTTCCTCTTGGCCGCCGGGATTTACCAGGCGCCAAGAATCGCATTGGATTTTACGACACAGAAAAAGTGTTTGTGCTCCGCACGAGCCTCCTGCCACTTTACTTCATCTCACCCTATCAACATATCCTTCTATTCCTTTTGCCCTCATGTACTTATTTAGCTCCCCCTTAAATGCATCAGTGCTAATCGCCTCAACCACACCATGTGATAGCGAGTTCCACATTCTCATCACTCTGAGTGAAGAAATTGGATTTATTAGTGACTGTATTATATTTATGGCCCTCGTTTTGGACTCCCCACAAGTGGAAACTTCTTCACCATGTTTTACTGAGTGGAACGTCCATAGCGCAAGCTCCATCCCGTAGAACATTAAAATTGCATCAGGATCTTATCTACATCATAAGGCTATTATTTGCATGGATTCATTAGCGTTCCACCTGATTCAGGCAGCTGCCTGGGCTGCACAGCGGAAGGACCCAAGGAAATATGATGTTGGAGCGGCTAAGTCAACGGCCTCGATTTTAAATCGTCATTGCTCCATTTCCGCCGGGCGGAGGGAGTTAACAATCCCCACCCCTCCCTATTCTCTCAATACTCTAATAGACTCTACATATTCTTATCTCAATATTCTTTTGTTTTGGATGCTGAGGGAATCTGGCAATGCTGCAATAAAACATACTGGAACATGCTTTGCTACAAAGTAATAGGACACACATTGATACCAATGAGTCCCACATGCTCACCATTCCCTTGATAAGGAGACATACATTGAAACCAACAACTTTCCCAAAAAGTCAGCAATAGAATACATTGCCTAGTCCACTTCTACCACCTCCTACAGACTGGTTATACAGTGATAGTGGCAGAGGAATGCGAACGGCTTGCTCACATACCTTACAAGAGAAAGTAAAAGCACATTCCAAAAAAAAGGCAATAACCTCACTAATAATTCTTCTTCTTGTCACACATGGAACAGATGGTATTTTTGTTTAAAATTAGGACCACATGGGTATCCAGGTCCCCCGGGAAAGCAAGGAGACTGGGGACAGCCTGGACCATCAAGAATGGATATCCAAGGTTTTATCTTTACACGACACAGTCAAACTATAAAGATACCTTTGTGCCCAGGCAGCACGAAACATCTATACATCGGTTACTCTCTCCTCTTTGTGCAAGGCAACAAACGCGCGTACGGACAAGATTTAGGTATGTTACTCCAGCCCTGAACAAATTGATGTAAATTATTTTAATGTATTTAAACGATTGTTGCAAATCAGTTTTAATGTATTTAAGAGCCACAAGGAAAGTAATACCTGATATTGCATCCAAGTAAACTCATGAGAGAGAAAAACAAAATACTTGTGTTTCAATGAAGCTTCCTGAAATGTTTGTATTTGCATATAACACTAATGTTTTTTTCTCCTGCATAATGAGGGGAGAGGCAAAATCCTCCACATTGAGACTGAGATGTGGACGTTGCAATTCTATGTGGCATTTGATAGCAGCACTTGTGTTCCATTCACTCTGTGACAGCAATGCCATCATCCCATGTGGCCTTACTGTCCCACTTGGCATCTGGGAGCAGTGCTTAAGTAGTACAGTGCACAGTGCCCATGTTGTATGAATCCAATCCAACTGAAGTACAAGTATATCAATGTTACATTTCTCTGTTTCATTTACTTCCTATGTTTCTGTGGCTTTCAGGAGCTGCTGGTAGTTGCTTGCCAAGATTTAGTGTCATGCCATTTTTGCTCTGTGATGTTAATGATGTCTGTAACTATGCATCAAGAAATGACTATTCATATTGGCTGTCGACTTCAAAGCAAATGCCTATGGATATGGCTCCAATCAGTGGACAAGAGCTGCAGCCATTTATAAGCAGGTAGTGCCTTCAATAATCAGTCTGTATACCCCTCTCCAGAAATTTATGGTTATCATCTAAAATTGAAAGATTAAATTACAGCCTCGGCTTAGCAAGTCACCCAATGAATAATTGAGCCCTGTAGATCAGATTCAATCCCTGCACGCACTGAGTTAGTTGATCGGGGTAGCGTTAGGGGTTCTACAATCGGGCTTTGTATCCTGGGTTGGGGAGGGGGTAATTCGCTAGTATTCCCACTTCTGATCACTACCCAGTGGGCGTTATGGGAAATTCATCTGTACAAATGTAGGAAGAGAAAAGGATTCGGCTCAGTACTGGATGGGACATATGTTCCATTTCCCAATAATGTCCTTCACCTTGATGACCACAACATTAATAATTCACTAAGGAGAGAACAATGTTCTTTGAAAAAGGTCATTGTTGCCTGCTTAGTGTCAGCTGTGGCTCAGTGGGTAGCACCCTCATCTCTGAGTCAGAAGGTTGTGGGTTCAAGTCCCACTCCAGGAACTTGAGCACATAAATCCAGGCTGACACTCCAGTGCAGTGCTGAGGTAGTGCTGCACTGTCGGAGGTGCCATCTTTCGGATGAGGCATTAAACTGAGGCCCCGTCTGCTCTCTCAAGTGGACGTAAAAGATCCCATGGCACTATTTTCAAAGAAGAGCAGGGGAGTTATCCCCAGTATCCTGGCCAATATTTATCCCTCAATCAACATAACTAAAACAGCTTACCTGGTCATTATCACATTGCTGTTTGTGGGAGTTTGCTGCGCGCAAGTTGGCTGCCGCATTTCCCACATTACAACAATAACTACACTCCAAAAAAATTTACTTTATTGGCTGCAAAGTGCTTTGAGATATCCGGTGATCATGAAAGGTGCTATATAAATGCAAGTCTTTTTTCTTTTTTTAATATATTTGAATTTTCAATTTTTCTTATGTTGATACAATAATTAGTACAGTCTACTGATAACTCAATGTTTTTCACACAAAAAAATTGAATTGTCTAATAATTTGAATTAAGATGTAAACAAATGTAAAGAATTCAGTGCTAAATAAATTAAATTAATCCAACAATTTGAGTTAAGTAACTTTGAATAAAGAGGATTAGACCATAAACACGTTTTAAAGTCTGTGCTAACAGGAGATGTGTCTCGTTATACAGGTGTATTGTTTGTGAAAGTCCTGCAATGGTCTTTGCTGTGCACAGTCAGACTGTTCAGATCCCACCATGCCCGAGGGGTTGGAAGTCCTTGTGGATTGGCTATTCCTTTGTAATGGTATGGACATGAAAGATTGTCATGGGAATCCACGTTAGACTCAAACTATTACCAATAATTTACAATCATGACAGGTGCACGAGTGCTTTTTATTGGTATTGGGTAAGCACAGTTTGGGGGCGATGAAGAAAATGTGACGCAGTTTAACCTCTGAACCATATTGACCAGTGTCTCGAGTTTCTCCAACTCTTCCATCTATTCTCTCCCTGTGAAATCTCCACTCCCTTTTTTTGGAATCCTTCCACCTGCTCCTTGCTTGTGCCTTGTAAGAACACAGTGGTCACCTACTGTCACAGTCAGTCTGAGAGCAAAGTGGCAGCTCTTGGGTGGATTGATTTTGTACTTTTTTAATTCTTTCCTGAATGACTGAAATGCTTCAACCTTCCTCCTTCTACGTGTCTCACTGGGCTTTACATCTCCCGTGGTCAGTGGGCCAGGAGAGGGTGGGTTAGCTAACTTCCATCCCTCCACAGTGCCACAGTGGAGGGGGCTATGAGAAGATGCAGGGCGGCAACTTAGCAATGGCTCTCTCTTCTATTTTCCAGTTTACTGAAACAGCTGGCCTCCTCTGCTATTTCTTATTCGGAAACTAATTTCTCTGGTCTGTACTTTTGTGAAATTTTTAATACAAACATATTTTTTTCCCCTCCACCTCCAGCACAGAAGCTCAGGAGCAGAGGGATCAGGCCAAGCATTGGCTTCACCTGGTTCGTGTTTAGAAGAATTTCGTGTTGCTCCCTTTATTGAATGCCACGGGAGGGGGACGTGTAACTATTATGTGAATGCTTACAGTTTTTGGCTGGCGGCGTTGGATCCCTCACAGATGTTCAGGTATAAACATTGGACCTTTATAAAAGTTTAGGTTGTTTGCTGTATGTGAATAGAATTTATTCTCTGCTCCTTGCACGTGTGAAATCCCAAACTTAAACACTGCCCATGGATTTATCACTTTTGCAGGTGAATAGAGATTCTTTTGTGAGCCAGATTAGAATGTGAACAAGTGATAATGTGCTGTACGCAGCGGTTGATTGACACATTTCAAGGACACCCTCAAAGCCTCCCTGATAAAATGCAACATCCCCACCGACACCTGGTAGTCCCTGGCCAAAGACCGCCCTAAGTGGAGGAAGAGCATCCGGGAGGGCGCTGAGCACCTCGAGTCTCGTCGCCGAGAGCATGCAGAAAGCAAGCGCAGGCAGCAGAAGGACAAATCAGATTCTCCACCCACCCTTTCCTTCAACCACTGCCTGTCCCACCTGTGACAGGGACTGTAATTCCCGCATTGGACTGTACAGTCACCTAAAAACTCACTTTTAGAGTAGAAGCAAGTCTTCCTCGATTTTGAGGGACTGCCTATGGTGATTGACACCCAATTAAAAGAGTGTAGACCAATTACTTCAGCCTAATATTTTATATATTTTATCAGTTCCAAATTTGGGGTACCATGTAATAGACGTTGTACTACTATTATGCAGTAGACACCTCAAGTCGCTGGAGAAATACCACCAACGATGCCTCTGCAAGATCCTACAAATCCCCTGGGAGGACAGACGCATCAACATTAGAATCCTCGAACAGGCCAACATCCCCAGCACTGAAGCACTGACCACACTTCTTCAGCTCCGCTGGGCAGGCCACATCGTACGAGACTCCCAAAGCAAGCCCTCCACTCGGAACTCCTACACGGCAAACGAGCCAAAGGTGGGCAGAGGAAACGTTACAGGGACACCCTCAAAGTCTTCCTGATAGAGTGCAACATCCCCACCGACACCTGAAAGTCCCTGGCCAAAGACCGCCCTAAGTGGAGGAGGTGATTCCGGGAGGACGAAGGTGAAGGTCACAGAGTGACTATGTCTGCAGTACATGCCTCGTGTGATTATGTTTAAGAGTTAAGGACTCAACATGACCGGGACTGAGGTTCTCGTATTGGACTGTTCAGCCACGTAAGGACTCATTTTAAGAGTGGAAGCAAGTCTTTCTCGATTCCGAGGGACTGCCTATGATGATGATGATGATGATGATGACGACCACCAACTATGTTAAGAAAGGCTGGGCTTTTTCCACAATAGTTTCCAAACATTTCTGTATGAGAAACCTCTTAAAATTATTGAATTTCAGGGACTTCTGTGGAAGTAGTGACACTTTTCCAGGGACACTCTGTGCTAGCTTGTAAGAAACAGTGCACAAAGTAAACAGTCCCATCATTGCAGAAAATGTTTTTTTACTCATGTACAACAGCAGAAATAATTGACTACTAAGTAAGTAAGTGGAAAATATATAGAATTCCCATGACACTGTGCTGATGAACACCTGGCCCCCAAAGCTGATGACTCAGGAATCTCCTCAAGGACTCCAGTTTGAAAACCTGTACTTTAACATAAAGAAATTAGAAGTATTTGCACAAGAAAGAAAACACATTGGGACTAAAATTCAACTGCACCAGAGACACAAAACAACAACAACCAACAACTTGTATTTAAATAGCGCCTTTAACGCAGTGAAACATCTCAAGGCACTTCACAGGAATGAAGCTGCATAAGGAGAAATTAGGGCAGGTGACCAAAAGCTTGGTCAAAGAGGAGTGCCTTGAAGGAGGAAAGCAAGGTAGAGAGGTGGAGAGGTTTAGGCAGGGGATTCCAGAGCTTAGGGCCAAGGCCACCAATGGTTGAACGATTATAATCAGGAATGCTCAAGACAACAGAATAAGAGGAGCGCAGACATCTCAGCGGGGGAGGGTGGGCTGAGGGGGGGGGAGGCGGTTATGGTTCTGAAGGGTATTACAGAGATTGGGAGGGGCGAGGCCATGGAGGGATTTGAAATCAAGGATGAGAATTTTTAAATCGCGGTGTTGCTTAACCAGGAGCTAATGTAGGTCAGCGGGCACAGGGGTGATGGGTGAGTGGGACTTGGTGCGAGTTAGGGCACGGCAGTGAGTTTTGGATGACCTCAAGTTTACGTAGGGTAGAATGTACTCCTTCAGAATCACACATTGGATGGGGTTGGATTTGAGAGGAAGTGGGTGAGCAGAGCGTGCAGTCTAAGGACAGGGGATGGAATGGATAGTGGGTTCAGCTGAGAGGCAATGAATGGATTGGGATTGGGAATTACTTGATGGCATGTCGAGAGGTAACAAAGGCATGGATGAGGACTTCAGCAACAGATGAGCTGAGGCAAGAGTGCAAGAGTGGAGATGAGCGATGTTACGGAGGTGAAAATAGGCGGTCAGTAAAACATTCAGTCGCAGATCGGCCGATCATTATACTTCAATGGAAAATAAATCCACTACCATCCATTTTGCACCTCACCGAAGTTGAATTTCAGCCCCATTAAGTTTTACACAAAAAAAAAACCATGAGTAACTGCTACTTACAGAATTGGATCTGGTTCTCACCTAGTCTGAAAAAAGACTTATTGTTAAAGTATTTGGGGATTGTTAGGATCAGTAAATGTAGTTATATCAGATTTAAACTATCTCATAATAATTGAGTAATTGCAGGCAGTTAAACATTTTGTGAAGTATTATTGTTTGCAATAACAATCTGTTAATGAACTTCGATTCAGAGTAACCATATTCGCTGCAATGGCAATATCGGCAATGCACGCCGTAGGTTAGACCGGTGTGCTCCCCAGTTCTCCAGTGGTAGAAACATAGAAACATAGAAAATAGGTGCAGGAGTAGGCCATTCGGCCCTTCTAGCCTGCACCGCCATTCAATGAGTTCATGGCTGAACATGCAACTTCAGTACCCCATTCCTGCTTTCTCACCATACCCCTTGATCCCCCGAGTAGTAAGGACTTCATCTAACTCCCTTTTGAATATATTTAGTGAATTGGCCTCAACTACTTTCTGTGGTAGTGAATTCCACAGGTTCACCACTCTCTGGGTGAAGAAGTTTCTCCTCATCTCGGTCCTAAATGGCTTACCCCTTATCCTTAGACTGTGACCCCTGGTTCTGGACTTCCCCAACATTGGGAACATTCTTCCTGCATCTAACCTGTCTAAACCCGTCAGAATTTTAAATGTTTTTATGAGGTCCCCTCTCATTCTTCTGAACTCCAGTGAATACAAGCCCAGTTGATCCAGTCTTTCTTGATAGGTCAGTCCCACCATCCCGGGAATCAGTCTGGTGAATCTTCGCTGCACTCCCTCAATAGCAAGAATGTCCTTCCTCAAGTTAGGAGACCAAAACTGTACACAATACTCCAGGTGTGGCCTCACCAAGGCCCTGTACAACTGTCGCAACACCTCCCTGCCCCTGTACTCAAATCCCCTCGCTTTGAAGGCCAACATGCCATTTGCTTTCTTAACCGCCTGCTATACCTGCATGCCAACCTTCAATGACTGATGTACTATGACACCCAGGTCTCGTTGCACCTCCCCTTTTCCTAATCTGTCACCATTCAGATAATAGTCTGTCTCTCTGTTTTTACCACCAAAGTGGATAACCTCACATTGATCCACATTATACTTCATCTGCCATGCATTTGCCCACTCACCTAACCTATCCAAGTCACTCTGCAGCCTCATAGCATCCTCCTCGCAGCTCACACTGCCACCCAACTTAGTGTCATCCGTAAATTTGGAGATACTACATTTAATTCCCTCGTCTAAATCATTAATGTACAATGTAAACAGCTGGGGCCCCAGCACAGAACCTTGCGGTACCCCACTAGTCACTGTCTGCCATTCTGAAAAGTACCCATTTACTCCTACTCTTTGCTTCCTGTCTGACAACCAGTTCTCAATCCACGTCAGCACACTACCCCCAATCCCATGTGCTTTACCTTTGCACATTAATCTCTTGTGTGGGACCTTGTCGAAAGCCTTCTGAAAGTCCAAATATACCACATCAACTGGTTCTCCCTTGTCCACTTTACTGGAAACATCCTCAAAAAATTCCAGAAAATTTGTCAAGCATGATTTCCCTTTCATAAATCCATGCTGACTTGGACCTATGATGTCACCTTTTTCCAAATGCGCTGCTATGACATCCTTAATAATTGATTCCATCATTTTACCCACTACTGAGGTCAGGCTGACCGGTCTATAATTCCCTGTTTTCTCTCTCCCTCCTTTTTTTAAAAGTGGGGTTACATTGGCTACCCTCCACTCGATAGGAACTGATCCAGAGTCAATGGAATGTTGGAAAATGACTGTCAATGCATCCGCTATTTCCAAGGCCATCTCCTTAAGTACTCTGGGATGCAGTCCATCAGGCCCATGGGATTTATCGGCCTTCAATCCCATCAATTTTCCCAACACAATTTCCCGACTAATAAGGATTTCCCTCAGTTCCTCCTCCTTACTAGACCCTCTGACCCCTTTTATATCCGGAAGGTTGTTTGTGTCCTCCTTAGTGAATACCGAACCAAAGTACTTGTTCAATTGGTCAGCCATTTCTTTGTTCCCCGTTATGACTTCCCCTGATTCTGACTGCAGGGGACCTACGTTTGTCTTTACTAACCTTTTTCTCTTTGCATATCTATAGAAACTTTTGCAATCCGCCTTAATGTTCCCTGCAAGCTTCTTCTCGTACTCCATTTTCCCTGCCCTAATCAAACCCTTTGTCCTCCTCTGCTGAGTTCTAAATTTCTCCCAGTCCCCGGGTTCGCTGCTATTTCTGGCCAATTTGTATGCCACTTCCTTGGCTTTAATACTATCCCTGATTTCCCTTGATAGCCACGGTTGAGCCACCTTCCCTTTTTTATTTTTACGCCAGACAGGAATGTACAATTGTTGTAGTTCATCCATGCGGTCTCTAAATGTCTGCCATTGCCCATCCACAGTCAACCCCTTAAGTATCATTCGCCAATCTATCCTAGCCAATTCACGCCTCATACCTTCAAAATTACACTTCTTTAAGTTCTGGACCATGGTCTCTGAATTAACTGTTTCATTCTCCATCCTAATGCAGAATTCCACCATATTATGGTCACTCTTCCCCAAGGGGCCTCGCACAATGAGATTGCTAATTAATCCTCTCTCATTACACAACACCCAGTCTAAGATGGCCTCCCCCCTCGTTGGTTCCTCGACATATTGGTCTAGAAAACCATCCCTTATGCACTCCAGGAAATCCTCCTCCACCATATTGCTTCCAGTTTGGCTAGCCCAATCTATGTGCATATTAAAGTCACCCATTATAACTGCTGCACCTTTATTGCATGCACCCCTAATTTCCTGTTTGATGCCCTTCCCAACATCACTACTACTGTTTGGAGGTCTGTACACAACTCCCACTAACGTTTTTTGCCCTTTGGTGTTCTGTAGCTCTACCCATATAGATTCCACATCATCCAAACTAATGTCTTTCCTAACTATTGCATTAATCTCTTCTTTAACCAGCAATGCTACCCCACCTCCTTTTCCTTTTATTCTATCCTTCCTGAATGTTGAATACCCCTGGATGTTGAGTTCCCAGCCCTGATCATCCTGGAGCCACGTCTCCATAATCCCAATCACATCATATTTGTTAACATCTATTTGCACAGTTAATTCATCCACCTTATTGCAGATACTCCTTGCATTAAGACACAAAGCCTTCAGGCTTGTTTTTTTTAACACCCTTTGTCCTTTTAAAATTTTGCTGTACAGTGGCCCTTTTTGTTCTTTGCCTTGGGTTTCTCTGCCCTCCACTTTTCCTCATCTCCTTTCTGTCTTTTGCTTTTGCCTCCTTTTTGTTTCCTCTGTCTCCCTGCATTGGTTCCCATCCCCCTGCCATATTAGTTTAACTCCTCCCCAACAGCACTAGCAAACACTCCCCCTAGGACATTGGTTCTGGTTCTGCCCAGGTGCAGACCATCCGGTTTGTACTGGTCCCACCTCCCCCAGAACCGGTTCCAATGCCCCAGGAATTTGAATCCCTCCCTTCTGCACCACTGCTCAAACCATGTATTCATCTGCGCTATCCTGCGATTCCTACTCTGACTAGCACATGGCACTGGTAGCAATCCCGAGATTACTACTTTTGAGGTCCTACATTTTAATTTAGCTCGTAGTTCCTTAAATTTGTTTCGTAGGACCTCATCCCTTTTTTTACCAGTTACATCACCAGTTACTGGGAAAATAATGCAATATGCCAATGCGAGCATATTGTGGACCGGGTGGCCAAAATAAAAAATCCAATGCGACGTGATGCTACTCGGGCCTGAGGTGTTTAAAATAGATGCTTGAAGGTTGAACTGATGTTGCAGAAGCAAGCAATTCAAATTATAGAGAGCTGATTCACTTTAAGGACTGAGAAGGAGTTTTAGTTGAGACCATTGTCCATTTGCTGCTGCCAGTGACACAGGATACATCCATCATCTTAGACTGGCCACAGATAATTTTGTATTAATTATGTATGCAGGACTAACACCACTGTAATTGCCAAATTGCACTGTAGTATATATTGGGCAGAATTGGCATAAGGTACTGGTATGTATTAATAATCCAATTCCATCAGAAGTGATTTTGTAATATACATGGGCTATTAAATGGGTTTCTTCATTAGTGTATACAGTGCTTTCCTCCAATTGTCTCCATTAACCCAGAACTTCTAGGTTTAAGTCATAGTTAAATCATTTACTAACTGAGCATAATTACAATACTAATGAGCTGAGTGTAAAGGAATTCTTTATATTTATGTTGCAGGAAACCTAAACCACAAACCCTAAAAGCAGGAGAATTACGATCCATAATCAGCCGCTGTCAAGTCTGTACAAAGTAACTGTGGACTCAAAAGGATTTAATGGTGCTGTTCCTAATCCTGTTTTGAAATGTGTTCATATAACAATGAAGATAATTGAATGTTATTATTCCATGACGCTGATCGGACTGTAGCAAATACAACCAATAAACCTGGCACTTTGCTGATGTTGGTAATATTTACAAAAACGCTCACATCAACAGAGTAAGTGATTAGTAGTCATTTAAAGTGATGGTGCTGTTACCTAGCTTTGCAAAGCCTCTGCCACTTATCTTTTGCAATGATAAATATTGTATGCATCTTATAATGCAGAAGCGGACTCCACTGATCTCCACACCACAATAAAACTAGTGCAGGACTTCGCTGGAGTATCACATGCCAATCATTTCAGTCATCTGATGATTACAACAAATCTTTGCCTGATTTTGTGAGACTACAAGATAACTTTGAGCCACGAGTAGATTGCACAGATATCATTTATTTAATAATGTGTACTTAGATATGTGTGCCGAACCCTATAGATTGAAATAAGAGCATTGGCTGTGTAGAGCCAAGAACATTTCATGCCACGGTTACCTATACATTTTGTAAATTATTCAGGGCATAATCTTATATCTTTTACATCCAGTAATGTGCCCATTGAATCAACATGTAGAAAATGGTATGTTTTCTACCAAACATTGGAGATATTGGAGATAAATTTAACTTTTTCGTCGGGAGATAAACAGGTGACAGTGAATCAGATGCCCATTTCACACATTGTCTGATTTTATTTTCCATTGTCTTCAATGGAAAAAATAAATTGGGCAAGGTTTAAAACATGTGGCCAGTTCACTATCGCCCATTTTTCGCCGAGCAATAAAAGTTTTAAATTACCCCCATTGATACTTGTATCATCAATAACACAAGAGTTAATCTTTAAAATGTGAAGTCCTTTTAAAGCTGTCCTTAAACATACTGTTGGCCTTCTAATTATAGATGGTTGAAGGACACTTCAAGTTTAATGGAGAACGTTTTTACCTAAATTAAAAATATTTGTATGAATATCAGAAAATATCAGGTACGATCCAAATATATGAGCCTAGGTTTCCCAATCGTAATACCTGTACCAACATTTGAACTGGGTTCCCATAAGCATTACGATTGGAAAGCCGTGGTTTTGAAGCACTTTTTGTTGGATCAAAAGGTTTATATTTAACATCATATTAAACTAAAGAAGCATTTATGTAAGCCCGCTGTAATGAAATTAGCCTGTGCTTTTACATAGACTATAGCAGATGTACAGTTCAGTTATTCTGACAAACATTACTGAAGAACACACTAGCTGGCTATGTAATAAAAGTACACATTTCAACTTGGGCCTAGACAGCCTATAATGATTATTAAGCATTTCCACTGTCCGCCTGTATTTTACACTAATTATTATTTTGTCAAATGTATTGCTTTTCATGTCTCAGAAACCTTTGTAAGTGTATAAACATACAGGATGTATAAATATATATCTGTCATTTTAATCAGCATATGGCATTGTATTACCTTTTACAGTTTAAGATATTAATAACATTTGAATAATATTAGTGCAGTAACACAGAATGGTGTATGGTTACCAGAAATACATTTTGCTCCAATTAGATTCTGTGGTTAATCTCTGACTTTTACAGCAAAGAGGTAAATGCATTTTTCTTAAAATACTCTGATGCCTACCCCCTGACTCGGTGCACTTTACTGCTTATTTCTGGATTTAGCCTAGACCTACCGACAGTACACAATCATTAATATTGTATGTCACTACCTGAGAATCAACAGACTGAGATCATGTTTAATTTTTTGGAAGGAAGTATGATTCTTTTATGCTCACCTGAGTGAGGGATGTCAGTTCCTTACTTAGATGAGGTCCTTACTACTAGGGGGATCAAGGGGTATGGCGAGAAAGCAGGAATGGGGTACTGAAGTTGAATGTTCAGCCATGAACTCATTGAATGGCGGTGCAGGCTAGAAGGGCCGAATGGCCTACTCCTGCACCTATTTTCTATGTTTCTATGTTTCAATGTTTTTTTTTTCATTTCTTCCAACACTAAGCTGTACTTGTTGAAGTAGCATGGTGAATGCAGAATAAGCCTCCCTTTGCACTACTCTAAAATATGCCTCAAACAGAATCCATAGTACAGCACCCACTACTGCATCAGTGTATCGTTTTCATTTCTCAACCCTGTAGCCTGTATGAGTGAGACTGTCAATAGGTGGGTGGGTTATAGTCATAGCATCCAGTGGAGCTCAACCCATTTGAAACTGGGGAGTCTAGAGCCAAGGGTCACAGTCTCAGAATAAGGGGCCAGCCATTTAGGACTGAGATGAGGAGAAATTTCTTCACTCAAAGGGTTGTGAATCTTTGGAGTTCTCTACTCCAGGGAGCTGTGGATGCTCAGTCATTGAGTATATTCAAGACAGAGGTCGATAAGATTTTTTGATACTAAGGGAACCAAGGGATATGGGGATTGTGTGGGAAGGTGGAGTTTGAGGTAGAAGATCAGGCATGATCTTATTAAATGGCAGAGCAGGTGTGAAAGGCTGAATGGCCAACTCCAGATCCTATTTCTTATGTTCTTATGAAACTGAGTTGAGTGTACCCAAACTAGTTCTACTGAGAGCCCTGAGCTACATCCAAGCTGAATTTCTACAGAAGAAATTTAGTGTCATCCAGGACCGTGTAGATTATTGTTTAATAACCGGTTGCATTGGAAACCTATGCCTGGAGTTGGACATTTCTTTTTAGAGAAACTGCCAATTCGCACATGCCATTTTTTTTCAGAGACTTGAAAGGCTAAGATAATACACAAATAAAATATGCACCTGTATTAAAATAAGTTATATTTTGCATTTTTAGTAGTGAGGAAATGGAGGGCTCCCTTCATTTAAAGTAGGCACACGTCACTAACACCACCAGTTCCTATGGTGAACTTCATTACATGGCAAACCTACTAATTGCTACACACCTCTGACCTTTCCCCTGAACTGTTCAAAGTACAGATAATTTGATGGGCATGCTCCTTGTTTGAATGCTTCTACTAATCATGTCACATGTCAGGAATGCAATTACAATGTGTAACTGTGTATTAGTGCTAATGGGAGCGGCACCAGGATACTTTCCTCGTATCTGTCCAAAACAGTTTACTTCATTGCCTTAAAACTGAAATAATTTTATAGTTACACACGTGTTAAAATTTATTCTTTTCGAAGGTAATCGCCACAGGGATTCTTCCAATCTTCCGCCTTAACTTCTGCAGAAGATTAACAGAAATCCCACAGAAACGTTTAAGTAGCTATTTACGCCATTGCTCCACAGTTTCGGTCGATCTTCTGCCAAAGTTATAGCAGGAGAGTGGGGAATCCCCAGGGAAATCCTACCCCATTTTGTTTTTAGTCCCTTTAGGACATCTTGTGGTGCAACAGTTTCTGTGTTATTCCCCTCCTATGTCAGATGCTGATGTCCATTGTCCGCTGATGCCACTCACTGAAGACGAATACGATCTGGCACCAACTAACAGCCAATAGTGCCAACCAGTTTTCCCAGGTGACTTCATGGATGCTCAACCAACAATACAGAATCATTTTATTACCTTATTGTTGAACACCATTTGCCTGTGGGCTTCCAATGTATTTCTTTTCTTCCATACTCCAATTAAGCTTTTACCATATTAAATATTCCATTGTTATGCTGGAATTAAAAAGCCTATGATGGGGTACAAGTTATAATCTATAACAGTAATTGCTATGGTGGATTGATCTCAATTTATCAACAGTCTGATGTTAAGTTTTCTTCAAACAAGTCTCATTATTTGTCTTTAAAATATCAATGTAATAATTTTGTCAGAACACAAAGTGAAGATGTGTAACAATTTATTTTTTAACCTGAAAGCAGTTTTGATTGTGTGATTTGAAGCAGTTTAATTTGTTTTTAATAAAAAAGACTAATATGTCCTTACTGTACAGTACAAATGCACACGAGGCCCATACTTGAGAGAAGGTCACTCTGTGACCAGTAACCTTTATTAGCCAGCACTGAAATGGAGAAGATGGATGGAGCTTCCACTTTAAAACCTGAAAGTCCAGGTTAGGAGTGTCTCCCACAAGTTCACCACCTAGTGGTCAGTGTTCTCACGGTGTACAACTTAGGTCAGTTTATACATGGATTACAATGACAGTTGAATACATGACATCACCTCCCCCCCCCCCCCCCCCCCCAAAGTCTTATTGGGATCACAGGTTAAGTCTCTCTGGTGGTTTATGTTCCCTTGTAGAGCGCCTCAGTTGGGGCTCCGGTTGTTGGGCGCTGGCCTGAGTGTCTGCTGTTTGCGGTGCCTCAGGCCTGTCCGGACTGCCCACAGTGACTGCGCTCTCCTCCACTTGGTTCCGGTGTTCGGTCACCTGTGGTGGAGTGAACTCTACGTCGTGTTCTTCCTCTGCTTCTTCTATGGGGTTGCTGAACCTCCTTTTTGTTTGCGGCAGATTTGTCCACTGGTAAGTTTAACTACCAGAATCCTATTCCTCTCTTTGACAATCACAGTCCCTGCGAGCCATTTGGGCCCTGCAGCGTAGTTGAGGACAAAGACAGGGTCATTGACATCAAGACATCACGCCCTCGCATTCTCGTCATGGTAGTCACATTGTGACCGGGGCCTGCTCTCAACAATTTCTTTCATGGTGGGGTGTATAAGGGATAACCTGGTTTTGAGCGTCCTTTTCATTAGCAGCTCTGCGGGTGGAGCCCCTGTGAGCGAGTGTGGTCACTCGCCAGCAGAAGGTGTGATAAGCGGCATTGTAGGGAACCCCCTTGGATTCTGAGTGTCCCCTGTTTGATTATCTGCACTGCTTGTTCCACCTGGCCGTTTGAGGCCGGCTTGAACGGTGCCGTTCTGACATGGTTGATACCATTTCCTGCCATGAAGTCCTGGAATTCAATGCTTGTAAAGCACGGGCCATTGTCGCTGACCAAGACGTCCGGTAGACCATGGGCGGCGAACATTGCCCGTAGACTTTCTACGTGGCAGAGGTTGTGCTTGAATTGAGAAATTCACACTCGATCCATTTGGAGTAGGCGTCTACTACAACTAAAAACATTTTTCCCATGAAAGGACCTGCGTAGTCCACATGGATGCGTGACCATGGCTTGGCGGGCCTTGACCAGGTGGCAAAGGGGGGCTTCCCTGGGCGCATTGCCTAGCTGGGCACACGTGTTGCACCTGCGAACACAAAGTTCCAGGTCTGCATCTATCCCTGGCCACCAAACATGTGACCTGGCAATTGCCTTCATCATGACAATGCCCGGGTGCTCATTGTGGAGTTCTCGGATGAACGCCTCTCTGACCCTCTGAGGCATGACTACTCGGTTTCCCCATAGTAGGCAATCGGCCTGAATCGAGAGTTCATCCTTGCGCCTATGAAATGGTTTAAATTCCTCAGGGCATGCCCCGTACGTGGCTACCCAGTCCCCATTCAGGACACATTTCTTGACTAAAGACAGTAGCGGGTCTCTATTTGTCCAGACTTTGATCTGACGGGCTGTCACGGGTGAGCCTTCGCTTTCGAAAGCATCGACAGCCATGACCATCTCAGCAGCATGCTCGGTCGCCCCCTCGGTGGTGGCTAGTGGGAGCCTGCTGAGTGCATCGGCGCAGTTTTCAGTGCCCGGTCTGTGCCGAATTGTATAGTCATAGGCGGCTAACGTGAGTGCCCACCTCTGTATGTGGGCTGACGCATTTTCATTTATGGCTTTGTTGTCAGCCAAAAGGGACGTTAGGGGTTTGTGATCTGTCTCCAGCTCAAATTTCCTGCCAAACAGGTACCGGTGCATTTTTTTTTACTGCATATACACATGCAAGCGCTTCCTTTTCTACCATCCCGTAGCCCCTTTCTGCCTGCGACAGACTTCTGGAGGCATAAGCCACCGGCTGTAACTGACCCTTGGCATTAACATACTGCAACACACACCCGACCCCATTGGACGACGCATTGCACGTTAAAACAAGTTTCTTACACGGGTCATATAGCGTTAACAGATTGTTGGAGCATAACAAATTACATGCTCTATCAAAAGCCCTTTCCTGGCTGTCCCCCCAGGCCCATTCGCGACCTTTGCGTAGGAGCACGTGTAGCGGCTCTAACAGCGTGCTCAATTTGGGAAGAAAGTTACCAAAATAGTTCAGGAGCCCCAGGAACGAATGCAGCTCCGCCGTGTTACGCGGTCTGGGTGCTCTCTGGATCACTTCTGTTTTGGATGCAGTAGGTCTGATCCCGTCTGCTGCTACTCTCATCCCCAGGAATTCTACCTCTGGAGCTAGGAAGACGCACTTCGCCTTTTTCAGTCGCAGACCTACCCGGTCCAGTCTGCGTAGCACCTCCTCCAGGTTGTGGAGGTGTTCTTCAGTATCGCAACCCGTGATGAGGGTGTCGTCTTAAAAAACCACCGTCCTTGGAATCGACTTGAGGAGACTTTCCATGTTTCGTTGAAAGATCGCGGCGGCCGAGCGAATCTCGAAGGGACATCTGTTGTACTCAAACAGCCCCTTGTGTGTCGTAATGGTGGTCAGCTTCTTCGACTCACTCGCCAGCTCCTGGGTCATGTAAGCTGAGGTCAGGTCCAATTTTGAAAAAGGTTTGCCACCAGATAGCGTCGCAAAGAGGTCCTCCGCTCTCGGTAGCGGGTACTGGTCTTGGAGTGGCACACGATTGATGGTGGCCTTGTAATCACCACATATCCTGACCGACCCATCCGCCTTGAGCACCGGCACAATTGGGCTCGCCCAGTCACTGAATTCGACTGGCGAGGTGATGCCTTCCCTCAGCAGGCGATCCAATTCGCCTTCTATCTTTTCCCACATCACGTACGGCACCAATCTGCCCTTGTGGTGTACTGGCCTGGCGTCCGGGTTTATGTGAATCACTAACTTGGTCCCCATGAAACTGCCAATGCCGGGTTGAAATAGTGAGTCAAATTTGTCCAGGACCTGTGAGCATGATATTCGCTCCACAGAAGAAATTGCATTGACATCGCCCCATTTCCAGTTCATGACAGCAAGCCAACTCCTCCCCAGCAGTGCGGAACCATCCCCCGGGACAATCCAGAGTGGCAACCTGTTCTCCGAATCTTTGTGGGTCATGAATACCGTGGTGCTGCCTAGCACCGGAATGAT